>NC_062549.1:51614016-51934035 GCF_016906955.1 Phacochoerus africanus | reverse complement strand
ATCTAGCATTGCCAAAGCTATGGCATAGGTCATAACTGTGGCTCAGATCTGATCCCTAGCCAGGGAATTCCATGTGCCATGGAGCAGCCTAAAAAGAAAAGAGAGAGAGAGAGAAACGAAAAAGATAGTTAGGGTTGATATGGAATGAAATGCTCAAAAGAGGCATTTTCCTTTAAATTTTCCCTTAAACTGCCTTTAAGGAGGCACTTCCCAGGTTCGTGAACTGTCTTTCTCTGATCAAAGTCTTTTATCCCACCCACAAAAAAGAGCCGGTCCATCCTTTCCATGGAGTAGTATCCACAATCTTCCTCAATTAGAATAAGTGAAAGCCCCCAGCCAAAGAGTAGGCATGAAAAAAAAATGCCAGAATAGTATTCATGAATCTCTCATTAATAGGTAACATTCATAATTTACAGCACAAAAAAGGAATTCACTCACTGTGGGCTTTCTAGAATTTCTGGATATCTATTTCTAGGGATAATAGCCACTAAGGAGTCCATCCTCATTAACACTTGTTATTTCTTGTCTTCGGTCTTTTTGATAGCTCTCCTTACAGGTGTGAGGTGATAGCTCATTGTTTTAATTTGAAAACAAATCAATTTCTTTTTTTTATGCCCACGCTAGCAACATATGAAAGTTCCTGGGCCAGGGATCGAATCTGAGCTTCAACTGTGACCTAGACCACAGCTGTGGCAAAGCCAGATCCTTAACCCACTGAGCCACACTGGGAACTCCCCCTGCCCAAAAAGAAAAAAGAAAAAAGAAAAAAAAAACATTTTCTGGTGCAGGAACCCAGCAGTAATGAACTGCTCTCGCTGCTCCACACACCATAATCATCCTCATAATTCCCAGGTTTCCCTTGTATGGAAGATTCGCAGTTCCAGAGCTTCACATCCAAATGTCCTAAAACCACTGTGTCACTGGCTAGCCCTTCTTGTCAAGTGTCCTGCCCTTGACTCTAAGAGGAATGCTTCCCAAACCCTGTAGGTCATCACTGACCATGGTGCTGCTTCTAAAAGGCCATTTTACCAGGAAAACAATCCACATTTATGCATTTTAAGGTGCATAAGTCAAAGTCACTAATAACATAAGCTATAGTACAAGATTAAAGAAGTTTACAGATGAAGTCTGTGGGTACAGGCAGGTCCCCAGATTCCTGACAATCTGTGAATAGATGTTCTTAGGATTCTACTAAGAATGTGCCAGGATTCTACTCCAGAAAAAGGGGCCCCAGTACTCTGAAGATGTATGCATTTATGGGAGCAGGAATCATCTAAAAAAATACAAACCTCTGAGGATCTTAGTATTCCCTTCACATTCACCCACATTGAAGCAAATACAAAATTTGTTCAGCTGAAATTTAAAGTCAGTCCCTTCACCAACAACCAAAAATCAAGACACCAATGAATGAAAGGAATGGGTACTACAGCCAACTTTAGCATTCAATCACTTAAAATTGTTCTGCTGTGTAATTATAATGCTATATTTTGACCAAAGACTCTCAAAATGAAACCAGTTATCTAAAAATATCTATATGAAACTTAACAGGGGTGTTATAAATATGAACACTTAGCAGGTTAATTTTTCTGAGGTTTTGCATAAAGATTAAGAGAAAAAATGCTCTATATAAAGAAGAGATGTTTCAGAAATTATCCAACTGGCTTTGGCTGAGATTTCTATGACCATTTGATCCATATTTCTAACATGTAAGGAGAAAATAAAGTGATCTAATGGTTTGAACAGAATGAAAATCATTTTGCAAATGTACAATTATAGACAACTAATTTTAAAATCTGTAAGAAAAGGACATACAACATATATTAACTTTTCATCTTGCCACTTACTTGGAAAGGATATTTAACGACTATGGGAATGCAGGATAGCGCAATGATTTAGAGCATGAAATTTAGACTCAGAAGACCTAGGTTCAATTCTTGACTCTAAAATGGAATGTGGGTATTTGACACATTAGGAAAGTTCTCTGAGCCTATTTATTCATCTCTAAAATGAGGTTAACAATAAGATCACTTTGAGTAAATATTAAAAGAAATAATTCCTGGAAATTCCTTGGCATAGACAGGCATAAAGTATTATTATATACCTTTATTTCTTTTTAGAGAATCCACACAACAAGGAAAATGCAAATATTTGACTTTCAGAAATTAGTACTATATGGATGCTATAACTTCAAGTGGACATGAACACCAAAGTTGGACAAAGCTAATTTACCTGGGCTGCAATACAGCATGGCTTATCATTTCTTTGGTCAGATTCTAAGCCTAGTCATCTTAAGTTCAAAGAGGCTTGAGAAGGAGTCAATCACTGCTAATAATAACAGCGCTCTGGCCTGCCCAGTTCCTGAGGCATTAAAAACAAGAGGAATGTATTCATTATCTTTCATTTCACCAGCTGGGAGGAACTAAACTACATTCTTCTGTTAATTGAGTCCAGAGATACTTCCTGGGCACCTGTGTGGCCTCTGACTTATGCCTTCCCATACCCACTACTATATTGCACCCACCAGATCCCACTCCCTTTGCCCTGGTATTATTGAGGTTCCTAGTGTAGTAATGTAGTGATAGGTATATTACTTATTTATTATTGTATAGCAAAAATGCCCTCAATATTTAGTGATCTAAAATTTAGTGATTATGTGGAATTTTTAGAAAATGATAGAAATGAACTTATTTGCAAAACAGAAGTAGACTCACAGACAAAGAAAACAAACTTATGGTTACCAAATGGGGTAGTGAGGGTGGGAGGAAGATAAATTACGAGTTATGATAAACATATATACTCTACTATATAGCACAGGTAACTACACTCACTATCTTCTAATAATGGAAAATATTCTTAAAGAGAATGTATGTGTGTGTGTGTATATAACTGAATCACTTTCCTGTGCACTTGAAACACAACATTGTAAACTAACTTTACTTCAATTTTTTTAAAAAAAGGAGTTTCCGCTGTGTCTTGGCAAGTTAAGAACACAACGTTGTCTCTCTGAGGATGCAGTCTCAATCCCTGGCCTTGCTCAGTGGATTAAGGAATTGGCATTGCCTCAAGCTGCAGAGTAGGTTGCAGATGCAGCTTGGATCAGTGTTGCTGTGACTGTGCTGCAGGCTGGCAGCTGTAAATCTGATTAGATCCCTAGCCCAGGAACTTCCATATGCCAGGTGCAGTCCTAAAAAGAAAAAAACAGAACAACCAAAGAGAGACCAACCTTGAAAAATCCTTGAGCAGGCAAAACTAGTTGAGTTACAGAAATAAAGCTTAATTTAGCTTATTTTGGAAGACTAACCTGATCTGGGTCATTTCTTGCTTATGCCTCTGGAAATCATAAGCAAAACTTGAACTGTTTCCCAAGGTCGATGTAGCATAACCACTGAAAATTCTAATGTTATAACCAACCACAGCAAAGAATAAATGGTATAGTTTTCTACTACATAAGCTGTTTTATAACAGTATACCCCTGAGCCTCATTCCATGTTTTAGTTTCAGCGCTTCCAGTTTGAAAGCTGTCTTTTTGGTGTGTGCCCAGTGAAGTTTAACTAATTACTAAAAAAAGAAAAAAATAGTGATTAAAAGCAAATATTTATTATCTCATATTTTCTGTCAGTAATTTGAAAGAGCATTAGCTGGCTGGACTGAATCAGAGTATATCATGATTTCAGTCAATGTATAGGCCGGGACTACAGCACATGAAGGCTTGATTGAGGTTGGAAGATCTTCTTCCAAGATGGCTCAGTCACATGCTTTTGATGAGAGTTCCCCACCAGGTGTCTCCCAATAAAATTTCCTTTTGACATGGCCAATGGCTTTCCAGGAGCAAGTAACCTGAGAGAGAGAGGTTGCGGGGAGGTTGGGGAACAGAAGCTTCCCTGCCTTTTGTAACACAATCTTATAATTGACAGACCATCCCTTCTCTATTCTGTGGTCACATAGACCAGCAGTAGTGCTAGCACAATAGGGGAAGGAGGTACACAAGAGTGTATGGATCATTCCAGAGATTGGCTACTCCAGGCAGAAACTACCTGAGTTACAGTACAAATACAACACCCATTATTATACAACTTTGTAAGGTATAAACTAAAAGACCCTCTTGGGTCATTTCTCTCTCACTTGCTTCCTTCACTCACTCAACTCCAGCCATAGTACCTATCTTTCAATTCATGAGTACACCAAGTTACTTTTCACCTAAAAGTCTTCGCAGGAGTTCCTGTCATGGAGCAGCAGAAACGAATCCAACTAGGAACCATGAGGTTACAGGTTCGATCCCTGGCCTCCCTCAGTGGGTTAAGGATCCGGTGTTGCTGTGAGCTGTGGTGTAGGTTGCAGACTCGGCTCAGATCTGGCATTGCTGTGGCTCTGGTGTAGACCAGCAGCTGTAGCTCAGATGAGACCCCTAGCCTGGGAACCTCCATATGCCGAGGGTGAGGCCCTAAAAAGGCAAAAAGACAAAAAAAGCAAAAAACAAAAAGCCTTCACGTACCTCTTCCTTCTGCCTAGAGCTCTCCTCCCTCCCTATCTCTTCATTTTAATTTCTCAGTTTAAATATCACTTCCACTTAAAGGTCTTTATGATCAAATTATGCCATCAGTGATGCTTATAATAACAATAGTAATTGTTAATATTCACTCTATGCCAGGTACTGTTGCAAGAACTATTTATGTTCTAACATATTTAATCCCCGCAGCAACCCAATGAGATAGATACATTTATTTTCCATATTTTCCAATTGAGCAAAGAGACACAAAGAAGTAACTTCCCTAAGAAAAGAAAGTTAGAAACTTGTAGAGGCTTTGAGGAAAAGGGCAAAATTTCCTGAATAAGAAGAGAGGGGAATGAGAGGAGACTGAAAAGAATAGTCATGAAACACCTTGTAAAGCCTTGTAGACTATGTTATGCAGATATTTTATTCTAAAGGCAATGGAGAGTTGTAAGCGGGAGATATGATCTGATAAAGTAATACTTAAATATTTTTAAATATAAAGAATAACATTCAATCTAAAAAATTAAACACTACAAATATTATTGAAAAACCCTATGCAACTCCCCTTTTGCATTTTCCTACTTCCCCTCAGAAGCAGCCCCTCTCTGGAATATTATTATATTTTTATTTTATATGTACGTATTCATATGTAATAGATGGCATTCTTTTTTTAATATTTAATATTATATAGTCACATGCCATATATATGAATATATAGGGCAACTTGCTCTTTTGTTCAATTTTATGTTTTAGATATATACATGTTAACACTACTATCTCTAGTTCATTCATATTGAGTACTTTGTGATATTACATTGGGTAAATGTAGTAAAATTTACATTTTGATTCTCCTGTAAATGTCTCCAGACATTTACATGGCTTTAAATTTTTTACAAAGAGAAACAATACTGCTGTGATCATTCTTGTATATTTATCTCTGTAAAATAGGTCCTAGGTATAAAAAGATTTTAAAACAAAAGGAAAAGAAAAGGGAAAAAACACCAAAAAATCATTACCTACAGACTAAATGATTGTCAATGTATTAGAATAAATAAGCAAAGAATTATTAAGCAAACAAGCTGAGTCTAAGGTCAACTATGAAATACACACCAGCATCAAATAGTATGAAAATGTTTAAAGACAGAATTTATAAGTGAAAATAAATACAATGTACCTAATTCTAAATGTAATCAAAAGATGAAAGGACATTAAGATTTACTTTTAGAGTATTCTACCTTTATCTGTGGAGAATAGATTGAGAAAATATAGGAACTAAAGCAGAAAGATGAGTTGAGACTTTTCTGCCATTGCCTAAGAGAAAAAAAAATGATACTGGCTAAGATCAAGGTATGTGTAGTAGAATCAGAAATGCATGGCTAAATAAAGATATGATTTGGCAACAGAACCAAGGGGACTTGGCGATGGATTGGATGTAGAGGATGGAGGAAAGTACCAAGGATATTTGGACATAGTTTTGATCAACCGAGTGAGTGATAGTGAAATCTACTAAGGCAAATCTACTAAGACAATTTAGAATGAGTTCCACCTTAATACATCAGTACTGAAATTGCCTGTTATACACAAGTAGGTATAAGTAGACTTCTGCTTCCAATTGAGTGGACTAAGTTGTAGCAAAACAACATTTCTACCAATAACAATAAAAAAGATGTTTAAAATATAAAAATGTCTATTTTAAAAAAATTAAAAATATACCGAAGCAGCAAGGGTTTAAGGAGTCGAACCCTTGAAGAAAAAAGAAAACTGGAGAGGTGAACCTGACATTTAGCCTCACCTCTCCTCTAGCAGCATTTGACAATATGTAATTGGTGAGCCAGAAGATACATCAAAATAAAATATCTAAACAGAAACATAGAGAAATAAAAATGGAATACAGAAAACAGAATAAACATGTATAACATAGGCAAAAGTCTAATATACTTTTGGGATATAATTTCACATCCATCATATCACCAAAATAAATCTGATAATATTAACTGTTGACAAAGATGTGAAATTTGGAATCATCTAATAAAACAACAGTACCCTGTGAACCAGCAATTCCACTCATATGAATATCCAAGAAAAACTCAAACATGCATTAAAGAAGTTGTAAAAAATGTTCATGCCTCATTGAATTTAATAGTGAAAAATCTCATCAAAAGTCAAATGAATACATTCATAAATAGAGAAAGGTAAAGGCACTTTCATTATTTCAGTTGCCAGGTCCACATAATTTGATCAGTCTTATTCCTGTCAATATCTCACAACCCCACATCTAACCCATCAGCAAATTCTGTAGGGTCTACTTTAAAAATATATCAAAAATCCAAGATGTTCAACATGGCTAATTATTAGAGAAATGTAATCAAAACTTCGGTGAGGTACCATCTCAAACTGGTCAGAATGACCATCAACAAAAAGTCTACAAACCATAAATGCTGGAGAGGGTATGGAGAAAAGGGAACTCTCCTACACTGTTAGTGGGTATATAAATTGGTAAACCATTATGGAAAACAGTGTAGAGTTTCCTCAAAAACCTAAAGAGAGAACTTCCATATGATTCAGCAATCCCCACTCCTAGGCACCTATCCAGAGAAAAGCATAATTCAAAAAGATGCATGCACCCCAATGTTCATTACAGCACTATTTACAATAGCCAAGACATGGAAGAAACCTAAATGTCCATCACCAGAAAAATGGATAAAGAAGACCTGGTGTATATACAATAGAATAGACAATATATACAATACATACAATAGAATATTACTGAGCCTTAAAAAGAACAAAATAATGTCATTTGTAGCAACATGAATGGAACTAGAGATTCTCATGCTAAGTGAAGTAAGTCAGAGAAAGACAAATACCAAATGCTATCACTTATATGGAATCTAAAATATGACACAGATGAATTTATCTATGAGACAGAATCAGACCCATGAACACAGAGAACAGACTTGTGGTTGCCAAGGGAGTGGGGGTGGGGAGGAATGGAGTTGGAGTTTGGGGTTGGAAGATGCAAACTACCATATGTAGGATGGATAAACAGCAAGGTCCTACTATATAGCACATGGAATTACGTTCAATAATCTTTGATAAACCAAAATGGAAAAGAATATAAAAAAGAAATATATATTCTTTTTTATGTGTATCTGAATCACTGCTGTACAACAGACACTAAAATACATTGTAAATCAGCTACACTTCAATTTAAAAAAGAAAAAAATATATACCAAGAATCCAATCACTTCTAGCCTCCAATGCCAATCAACATTCTTGTCCCTGAGCTCGAAATAGTTCTACGTACTTAGAGTGGTCCATGCTCAGCTCCTTTTCATGTGTGAAGCTCTAATGCCAAAACTACAAGTTATGCAAGAAATAATCCAGGCAATCAGCTACTGCATGCTTAGGAACATTCCTGGAGCAGTAATCAGTAAACAGAAACCCTGGCCAAACACTCATTTATCTCCAATTGCCATAAACTCAACTCAGGGTAAAACTTTCCTCAAGGGAAACTGTGGTTGAAACATAATTCACATACCATAGGACTTATCCATTTAAAGAGTACAATTGGATGGGGTTTTGTATATTACATTATTAACTTTTTTAAACCTGTGGTAAAAAAATGCATTTAACACAAAATGTGCAACTTTAACCATTCTCAAGTGTACAATGTTGTGCAACCATCACAGGCATACCTGAACTTTTAAATAATTAACATGTGAAACATTTTAACTCTGGCCTTAAAAGAGTTCACAACATCTTAGCAACAATTCTCAAGTTAATCATTTTTAAAACAAAGTTAAGTGCAGTAATAAAATGCTTATGTAAGGATGATGGCTAAATCAAGAAAGCATATTGCAGGAATCATGAGGGTGTGCATAAGTTAGCAATCCACATGGAATTTTAAAATTATTTTTTCAGGATTTAAAAAAAAAAAAAAACGAAAACGAAAAAGGCATGCAACTCCTGAGGGCAATAGGATTCTTCCGTGGAAACATTTTAATATTTAGTGCCACAATAGGAGCAGGGATCTTTGTGTCTCCTAAAGGGGTGTTAAAGTATTCCTCACTGAATGTAGCCGTCTCCCTGAGTATTTGGGCGGTTTGTGCAGTTCTGACTTTGATCTCCAGTCTCAGTCACGCAGAGCTAGGGACGACCTTCCCTAGAAGCGGAGCCCAGTATTATTTTCTCAAACGGTCTCTTGGGTCGTCTGTGGCTTTCCTCAGTCTTTGGATCAAACTCTTTACTCATCCTTTAAGACTAGCTACTGAATCCTTGTTATTATCTACCTACACAATTCAGCCTTTCTACGCCGGGTGCCCAGCCCCAGAGCTACCGAAGAGATGTCTTGCTTTGGCCATTTTGTGGTCTTTGGGACTTGTAAATACTCGAGGGGTGCGAACGGTGACTTGGTTTCAAACTATCAGTACTTTGGCGAAGATAACTGTCCTTTGCTTCATTTCCCTCACGGGAATTGTGCTGTTAGCGATTGGGGAAAAGGAGAATGTGGCCAGGTTTGAGAACGCTTTGGACGCTGAACTTCCTGACGTCTCACGCATTGCAGAAGCCTTCCTGCAAGGATTGTTTGCATATTCTGGCACGTCAATCCTGATCAGCATAGCAGGTAAATCTCTTTCTCTTTGGAAATACTTTTGTCACATGGCATACTTTTGTCTACAACTCTGTGGAGGAAGATGTATTTGGTTGGGGTCTTTTTGGAGCTGGGGGTGATTGAACTTAATCTGCTCTGCACTACATGCAGGTAGTTTAATCAACATTAAGCCTTGGTAGATAATTATCTATAAAAAAAATACAGAGAATTGAGTGCTTTTCAGGTCATTCCCCTATAACAAGCTTGGGAATTTTATAAAGTTTTCAACAGAAAATTAAGATCACCCTCAGATTTTACTGCATTTTGTTCTAGCAATTTTTCAAGACATTTTGAGTTAAATATCAATTACAAGAGAAATATATTAATAATAGCTATTTGTTAAAAAAATTAAACTGTCACAGATTTTATACATCCTCTACCACAATGGTTAAATTCCACGTCTTAATTCTGATTCCACAATACATCTTGAGAACTTTTTGTTGTTGTTGTTGTTGTCTTTTTAGGGCCGAACCCGGGGCACATGGAAGTTCCCAGCCTACGGCCCAAATTGGAGCTGTAGCTGCTGGCCTGTGCCACAGCCACGGCAACACCAGATCCGAGCCCACACTACAACCACAGCAACGCCAGATCCTAGCTGCGCCTGTGATCTACACCACAGCTCATGACAATGCCATAGCCTTAACCCACCGAGCAAGGCCAGGGATCAAACCCACATCCCCATGGATACTAGCTGGGTTCCTTTCCACTGAGCCACAACAGGAACTCCCTTTCTCCTTTTTTTTTTTTTTATTTGAGAACTTTCTATATTAGTTCTTAGTGACCTAACACATTCTTTGAACTGCTGAATAATAATAATTAGTATGGCTTTACTGCACTTTCACATTAGTAGATAGTTAAAGCACTTCTCATTTTTCATGATTACGAGGACTGGTGTAATGTCCACACTCCCCTGTATATATGCACTTTGTTTCTGAAAGGCAGTGCTTCCCCTCCAATTTCATGGTACCTAAAGAATTTGATAATAGTCGCACAGCTTTCTAGAGTAAACAAAGTAACTAAAGAAAAGATAATTCACTATATTTCTTTCATATTATAAAATTATAACAGTATTAAATATTAAGGACTATATTAAACACTGAAGTTATTGAAAACCTCCAAAATCTTTTCAAAAATTTTAATAATTTTAATAATAATGGAATTTTTCCCCTAGATACAACACTGTTATAGATTTTATGCTTGAAATGTCCTTAATATTTTAGCAAAAATTTTAATGATGTTTTCTTCAAATTCTCCATTCTTTTTTTTTATATATATATTTTGTTTGTTTGTTTGTTTGTTTTGTTGTTTGTCTTTTTGCTATTTCTTGGGCTGCTCCCGCGGCATATGCAGTCTCCCAGGCTAGGGGTCTAATCGGAGCTGTAGTCTGTGACCTACACCACAGCTTACACCACAGCTCACGGCAACGCTAGATCGTTAACCCACTGAGCAAGTGCAGGGACCGAATCTGCAGCCTCATGGTTCCTAGTCGGATTCGTTAACCACTGCGCCACGACGGGAACTCCCAAATTCTCCATTCTTAAATTATTGAAAAATTTTTTATGTTCCCTGGTCAATGAAACACTGCTCACTCATGTAGATTATTAAAAATTTAACAGCTGATATGATTTTTAAGTACTTTAACAATTTCCTTTTTTGTCAACAAATCTAACATTGAAATCTTGCAATAAAATTAATGAATTTTTAAACCAATATCAAGGCTTTTAAAGCAATTAATGAATTTTAAACCAATAATAAGGCTTTAATTTTCCTAGCACAAATTAATTATGGCAGCAGTTACCTCGAAGTTAACTTGGGCATTAAAAATGCACAGGAAGTGAAAATATTGGATATACATGGAGGCAGGGTTTCACAGGTCACTGCTTTGGGAATTGCAACCCCCAGGGGGCCACCTGGTCTCCTCACTTCCCCAGACTTGTTGTGTTATGAACCATGATCCTTGGATACCTGAATCTGATTTCCTCCAGCAGCTCCCCAGGGCCTTCTTCTACATGGGCAGCAGTAGGTTCTGCAAAAATAAGTGGCCAGATGTTGGTGCCCCACCTCCGCTAAAGTAAAGCATCACACTAGAGTAAGCACATCATTACCTGAAGATGGTCCTAGTAGCCATCATTACCTGAAGATGGTAGCTCTCGACCCAATTCTGTTTGGAGTACTCATCTCATTCTCCGTCTACTCCTTGGTTTGATTTGTTATCAAACAAGTTAAACCTTAAAAAAAAAGGATGAGAAATCCAGTAATTGAAACTGATAGCAAAATGTGAGTAACTTCAGGTCAGTCTGGTTGTGTTTGAAAAGGCTAGTGAAATTTTCTGAATCTGCAGATTATTAGCGCTTAGGAGGTCTAATGAGAGGAGGAGACCTTAGGAGGTCTATTAGCCAGTTACATCTTGTGGCTAATCAAATGAGGTGGCTCTCAGAACCAACACTTCATTAACTTTCCAGATTTAAAGATCTGGCTTCTTGCATGTCAAAAGGGGGTGATCCTGGCCGGAAAGAACTTTCACCCTCAAGTTTGGTCCTCAGAGTTTCTGATTTGTCATATTCCTGACCAACGGTAAACAGAATAGACAGCTTGTGTCTACACTTTTATGCCAGGGTTCCTAAAAGGACACACTGAATCTCAGGCACCACTATACATCATTTATATTCACCTCTGAAATAAGGAATTATAGTAGGTCTCCAAGCTATCAGTACATTCATCTCAGTAGCAGATCTGACAACATTTAAAGGAATCACTAGTGAAATAGAGAACTGCTAGGACTCAAGTTCTTTATACTTAATTACGAAAAGACAAAAGCCCTCTGCTTCCATAACATGACTTGTGTGACTTTTGCAAGGAACCATCAGACAATATTCCATGATATGCTGTTTAGAAAAGCAGGATCATTTGAAGCACATTAATATTGGGAGCAATTTAAAGAGACCCTCAGATTTCATAATCTGCCCAGAATTCCTATTGTTAGTGAAGTGCGTTTAGGAGAATAAGTAGGTAGATACGGTATTGGCTGACTGAGGAATCTGCATTAATTATGGCCCAACCAGCTTAGATTTGCATCCACTCTTCAGCAAAAACCCTAAAAGGAGACTTAAAAAGCCAATTCCCCAGCTCTGTGTACAAGGTTACCTAAAACAAGTGGTCTCCTCTGGCCTAAGCAACCCCCTGATTTGCTTCCCATTAGAAGAACTTTTCAAAGTCAGAATACACATGAATACTTAGGAACTCTCCTCCTCATACATAGCATGTTGCAATGTACAGAAGTCCGCATTTATCCATGGGGACTACATTCCAAGACCCTCAGTGGATGCCTGAAACTGTGGTTAGGACTGAATCCTATATATACCATGGTTTTTAAATTTTTAATTGGGATATAGTTGATTTACAGTGTTGTATTAGCTTCAGATTTATAGCAAAGTGAATTAGTTATGCATATTTCTGTTCTTTATTTCCTGTAGAGATTATTAAAGAATTGAGTAGACCTCCCGGTGCTATACAGTAGTTCCTTATTAGTTATCTATTTTGTATATAGTATTGTGTATACTATGTTCTTTTCTGTACTAAGGGTTAGGCCAGTAGTATACATACCATGGATACTACATAAAAGAACAGTTCTCATCCTAGGCAAGACAAACAGGATGGCATAAGATTTCATCACACTACTCAGAACAGCGTGCAATTTTAAATTTATGAATTGCTTATTTCCAGAATGTGCCATTTAATCTTTTCAGACCATGGTTAACCACAGGTAACTGAAACCATGGAAACTGAAACTGCGGATGTAAAATGGGAGGCACTATATGTCAGTTTCATGGGGAAAGGGGGGGTTTTGTAAGGACTGGTGAGCCTGAAGCACCCATTCTCCTAATTAAGTTGCTGAAAGATGTAAATCTATGGCAGCTCTCACTCACCCTTACAAAATCCACCTTAGTCCTGCAGAAACTAAAGTTGGGCACACATTAAAAAAAAAAAAAATAGTATCATCAGACAAAGCTTTCCCCTCCCTTTATGGGGAAAGGAGGAGAGTCTAAGCGGGCAGGACTCCCATGTAATTTCTGTGGTTGGAGATCAGAGGCCCTGGTCTTAGTTTGCACTGAAAACAGGAATATGGCAGGACACACAAGCTAAAGAGTCTACCACTTTCCTGGACACACTTAAAATTCGATAATACTCCCTGGCTCTAAGGATTTGACCAAAGCTTGGACCTGTTAGGGAGGATTAGGAATTTTTCACACAGAAAACAACCACATTGAACCAAGAGACAATATTCTCAAAGACCTCTTTATAAAGGATGCTGTTTATTTGAACAGTGGTGGGAAAGGCTAGGATGAGGAAGAAAGCATTAAGTTGACATGTTAAATTTTTTTTTCTTTTACTCTTCCCTTCTAAGAGAAAAAAAAAAATCTATTAGAAGTGAGTTTTATGACTTTCCAAAGTTGGAGTTTAAATTATCAGTCAAGGGAGTTCCCATTGTGGCTCAGTGGAAATGAACCTGACTAGGATCCATGAGGATGTGTGTTTAATCCCTGGCCTCTCTCAGTAGGTTAAGGATTCGGGATCGCCATGCTCTATGGTGTAGGTCGAAGATGCAGCTCAGCTCTGGCGTTGCTGTGGCTGTGGCTATGCCGGCAGCTGTAGCTCTAATTCGACCCCCTATTGTGGGAACTTCGATATGCTGCACCTGTGGTCCTAAAAAAGAAAAAAAAAAGTATATATAGGTATATGTCAAATACATTGTGGTATCAACTCAGAATCGTAGATTTTCACAAACCATTAAATTTAACTTATAAATAATGATATACACATAGAAAACTAAAAGTTGTATATGAAATTCACTTGTTCTTTAATAAGTGAAATTTACTTATTCTTTAATAAGCTGATTAATAAATTGAACATTAAATTTCACTAATGTATAAAACCTCATTCACAATTTATGTCTTTTAGATCCTTTTAATTGCACATTAAAATGTATTTAACTTTTAAACACTGAAAATATTTGACTTTCATAACTTTCTCATCACTTATATTCTGTAACTCTAAAATTTTAAGTGTTAAATATGATGACTTTAAGTTCTCTTAAAGACCTCAAATATTGTTAATAAATACTGGCAACTTAAAATCACACATTGGAAAATTCATTTACATTTCAAATTTAAATCAAAAAGGCTGTTCTTTCAGATTATCCCATATGCCAGGTTCTCATAAAAATTAGACACTTTAGACGTTCTTGCTGTGACATAGTGTGTTAAAGAGCTTCAATCCCTGGCCCAGCACAGTGGGTTAAGGATCCAGTGTGGTGTAGGTTGCAGCTGTGGTGTAGGTTGTAGCTGGTGCTTGGGTTAGATCCCTAGATCACAGATGCAGCTCGGATCTGGCATTGGTGTGGCCCTGACATCAGCCAGTGATTACAACTCTGATTGGACCCCTAGCCTGGGAACCTCCATATGCCACGGGTGTGGCCCTAAAAAGACTTAAATAAAAGGAATGGGCTTCCGTAGTCTTTTTTTTTTTTTTTTTTTTTTAGGGCTGTTCCCTCGGCATGTGGAGGTTCCTAGACTAGGAGTCCAATTGGAGCTATAACTACCGGCCTTTACCACAGCCACAGCAACACTGGATCCAAGCTATGTCTGCAACCTACACCACAGCTCACGGCAATGCTGGATCCTTAACCCACTGAGCAAGGCCAGGGATCAAACCTTCGTCCTCATGGATTCCTGCTGAATTCTCTAACCACTGAGCCACAACAGGAACTCCAAGGCTTCTGTCCTCTTTATCAGTGGCTGTGGGCTGCCTCTGAGGGGAGAATGTAAACTTCTTGAATTTTCTCAGCAAGGCAGTTTCCTCCCTTCCTGCCAATCTACTCAAGGACCCAAGGCAATTCCTAGGAGAAGGGTTCAGCTGTGGGGAACTAGCAGCCATTACTCACAGAAGCTGGAGGATTGGAGAATGCACTAGTCAAGGGGATCTGGGTGAGACTCGCTTTCCAAAGTTGCAGACTCACTTACTCATACCGGGGATCACGGTCAGCATCTCAGGTGAATGAAGTTGCTGAATGGAAGATCCCGACTCACACCGTTCCTCACACTTCGCAGATTCAAGTCAGGATGTGTGATCGAAGTACTTCATGCTTCCAGTCACACATGCACATGCTGGTTCCGTCGCACCATTGCTATGGTAGTAGGGGACCCAGAGACCTCACAATTCAACTGATATTGATTTTATATCTACACCTCCTGATTTCTTTCCAGTTAGAATTCGGGTTGACAGATTGCCTTGCTTCCACATGGCTTATAACAAATTTCCTTCACCTCTTGAGTAGAGTCAAACAATCTCTTGACTGCCCGATTGGATGCTAAATTGTTTTCATCTTGTTATTTTATTCATGTCCCTTAAGATCCTGAATTCCATTCACACTTTTCTTATTTGTCATGACCCTGTAGTCATTTCAATACAGTAAATTTGCCTAGGTAAGAAGTTTGCTTGGAAGGGTAAGGATGAGAAAGGAACTTCCTCAGAGCTCAATTTCTTGGGGGAAAGACGAGATGAGAGAACCACTATTTAACCTGAAAAAATAGAGAGAAATTACATATCTTGGTGTGGGGGATGAAGACATATGATACATACCAGTCTTTTTTTTTTTTTTCTTAACAATTGTATATTTTTTATTTGTCCAAATCTGTGAGCTGGAAGTATTGTTGCCAGCTACAAAGCCTGTTTCCCAAGGTCCGACTAGCTAGTCAGGGTCAGAGCCAGGTTCGAGCCCCAGATCCTTTAGCTCCTAAAGTTCATGCTCTTAACCACTCCCCTGAACTTCCTTTTTAAGAAGAGCAGTATGGGAGTTACCATTGTGGCTCAGTGGATTAAGGATCCGATGTCTCCATGAGGATGGCCCTGCTCAGTGGGTTAAGGATCCCACTTTGCCACAAGCTGTGGCATAAGTCTCAGATAGAACTCTGATCCTGCATTGCTGTGGCTGTGGTGTAGGCCTGCAGCTGCAGCTCTGATTCAACCCCTGACCTAGGAACTTCCATATGCTACAGGTGCAGCAGCTAAAAAAAAAAAAAAAAAAAAAAAAAAAGAAGAAGAAGAAAAGAAAAAAAAGCAGTATGATGCTTAGTAATTTTGAGATAATATGTCAATTTTCAGAATTAAGGCCCCTGCAATTGACAGAAAATAACCAAAACACTCACTCTTGGTTTCAAAATGTTATTACGCATCAGAGCTTAAAACTTTTCCCAACTGAGGACTTCTGTCCACCTTCTCTCTGGACTTATGAATGAAGGAAAGAGAGGGTGAGAGTAAGTATCAAAAAGGACTCTGTACCTTCTGTCCAAGAAATCCATCACCTCCAGGTCCAGGAGATCTAGCTACACCCAGACTATAGAGTGCAGTGGTTACTGTCTAGTGTCTAACCAAATGTGGTTAATATCCTGACCTCACCACTTATTTGCTATATGACCTTGGAGAAATCTCTTAAATTCTGAGTCCCTGCAGTTTCATCTGTATTTGAAATGCAGGCAAAGTGCAATCTGTTCTTAGGGCTATCGTAGGTATTCAATACCATGCAGTGGGAAAGGCTCTGTGACAGAGCAAGACATAGATCTGCTCACAAAAGGTAGGCGGAGCCTGTTTTTCTTTTGCAGCAACGCTGCCTTGGTGTCCAAGGCTCCCCACTGAGATCTTCATATAACTCCCTCCATCGCTTCCTTTCAGTCTTCCCTCACATGTCATTTCTCTCTCATCTGATTTAATGCAAACTTTCTGCCCCATTCTGCTCTCATCTCTGCTTCATTTCTCTTTTTTTAATTGAGATACAGTTAATTTAGGTTATGTAAGTTTCAGGTGTACGATATAGTGATTCACGGTTTTTAAAAGTTATACTCCATTTAGTTACAAAATATCAGCTCTATTCCCTGTTCTGTGAAATATATCCTTGTAGCTTATCATTTTACACATAGCAGTTTGTATCAAATAGTCTTTCCCATCACTGTAAGCCTATAATCACAAAATGGTTGGAATAATTGGATTTTTTTATGAGGTGATGAGAAATTCAGGCTTTCAGGCAAAGTTTGCCCTGGACCAACGTCAAATCAGTCAAGCCAATGACTCCTTTTTGTTACAAAGAGGTCTTCAAAAGTCTCGTCATCATTTGCCCTTTTCTGATAGTTTGTTTTGTATTTTTTAGGAGAGATTAAAAATCCTGGTGAGAATATTCCCAAATCTCTGATTACTGTCCTTCCCATGGTGGCTGTGATTTATTTACTGGTTAATGTATCGTACCTGGCCGTTTTGACCCCCAAGGAGATCATCTCTGCAGGTATGAATGTTTCTGGACAAAGAGGATATAGTCACTACTATCTACTCTGAATAATATTGGGGACTTTATACTGTTGATTTGTTTGACATTCCCATAGGAGTATAAACATGATATGTTCCTGCTTTGGCTTTCATAAGGAAAGAAAAATAATCAGCCTAAACAATCTATAAAAAAATGAACAGATGCTAAGACTAAGGTCGAAAGGTAGAAGAATGTGATACAGCAAGAACTAGAAAAGGAAAGAAGAGGAAGGGTGGGAGAGAGATATGGAAAAGAAAGAGGAAAAAGATAAGGAGAAAACAGGAGCAAACAAGGCAACAAGGAAATACTTTGTTAGAAGATGTCCCAGATACCTACCCTCAAAATTTTGGTTTGGAACAGGCAGTACCATCTTCATTTTTCAGATGAGGAAACTGTAGCACAGGGAAGTTAAGTAATGAACAGAGTTAGTTAAGATTTAAAAATAGGTATTAGTCATGCTCTTCTCATGATAAAAGATTGCTTCATATCCAGGTTATTGCTAGAAATGGATATAAATGTGGACAGCAATTTGCAGGATCTAACCTTCAAAAATATATTTTTTCCAGAGTTCCTGTTGTGGCTCAGCAGGTTACAAACCCAACTGGTATCCGTGATGATGTGGGTTCAATCCCTGTCCTCACTCAATGGGTTAAGGATCCAGCAATGCCCTGAGCTGTGGTATATGTTGCAGATGAGGCTCAGATCCTGTGTTGCCATGGCTGTGGCAGAGACTGACAGCTACATATCAAATTTGACCCCTAGCCTGTGAGAACTTCCACATGCCACAGATGCGGGCCTAAAAAGAAAAAAAAAATCGATAACTTTGGAGAAATTCTGAGGCACATTTTACACTCATAACATAATTTCTTATGCTTCTAGTGTCAGTTATTTGTCTAAGTTAAGCAAATAACATCTCCCACCGAAAATTTTTTGTTTTTATTATTATTTAATCAGAGTATTCGTGACTATCATTGCTTGTTGTTGCCTTACAAGCTTCCCCCAAATTTACTAGCTTATAACAACCATTATTTAGTTCACAATTCTGCAAGTTAGCAATTGAGGCTGGGTTCAGCAGAGCAGTTCTTCTGTCCCTGATGGTAGTTCTCTACTAGAGTCTTTCATGTGTCTGCAGTGCCCTGCAATTTGGGTTAGCAGCTTTACTGAGGTGGACCATGCTCTCCCATATCTTTGGGCTCTAGCTGGTAGGTTCTTTTGTCTTCTTTGAGAAGCAAATGCAGTGTATAAAGTTTTTGTTTTTTTTTTTTTAAGGAAAATGTTAGTGTTAGGGAAAACAGGAAGGAAAGTAGGTAAAGCTGAGAGAGGGGATCAAAATGCAAAATCCAAAGTGAAGAAGAAACAGAGGGAAACATGGGTAAAAACATCCTATACTGTCAGGCAGTATGAGGAAGATTTGGCATGTCTACTGGGGAGCCCCTTGTCCAAAGTGGGCCCTCAAATAAACTTGTGTTTTTTGGTATTTCTGCTTTGCAAACTCATTAGGAGGCAAGGCTTCGGCAGGAAATGCCACAAGGGATGTCATAGTGTGGTAGCTGTTCCCTGCATTTGGAAGTCTATGAACTACATTTTCATGGCTTGTCTTTATCCTCTGATAGACTAGGTTGATCTTCTGTTTTGTCTTTTAAAAATTTTATTGAAGATCTTGTTCATATGCTAGCTGGGCCATGTTCACAGAGAGCAAGCAGAAGTCTGTGATGCTTCTCAGGATGTAGGCTCTTCCCTGGCAAACCTCCCTCCTCCCTCCCAGTGCATCCTACTGGCCAAAACAGACCACAAGACCAGACCATATTCAACAATGAGTAAAGAGACTTCCTTTCTTGGAAGGAGCTACAAAGTCATATTCCTAAGGGTATGAATGCAGGAGGAAGTGAGGAATTATTGCCATATTATCAATCAAGCAAAAGTGACTAACTTTTTCAAAATTTTTCTGAAATTTTCATAGATGCTGTCGCTGTTACCTGGACGGACAAAATAATCCCTTCCATGCAATGGGTCATTTCTTTTGGGATTTCAACCTCAATATTTAGCAACATGTGTTGTACAGTGCTTTCAGCATCAAGGATGATCTACACAGCAAGCCAAGAAGGACAACTGCCTTCAATATTCTCTATGCTCAATAACCACTCCTGTCCAAGCATGGCTGTAGGCCAGATAATCATTTTAACTTCTATTGTTATTATAACATCAGATTTAATCAACTTAATAAGATATTCAGTATTAGCAATATGGTTTTTAAGAGGGCTACATATGATAGGTTTACTTAAACTAAGGTACCAGGAACCCAGTCTGCCTAGACCTTATAAGGTAAATCAAGATTAAAATGTTAATATTAAATTTCTACTCTCTTTCTAGGAATATAATTTTTTACTCTATCTGGGATGCTTTTAACTAAACATGAGTCACATTTATGAAACATAAAAGTCTGAACCAGACCTCCATTTTCCAGCTTACTGGCGTGTAATTGGCTGTATGGGCTGCATTTGGTTTGATTTCTATAGAATAAAAAAATCAAATGTTATCCATCTTGTCATGTTTCAAGAGCTAGGCTATAACACTTTTGAGGAGAGAATACTGGCCCTGCTCAAAAGCCACAACCCAATATAGATGATATGGCATTCTCTTCTTGCTTACATTCTTGATAGTGTCTTCATTTTATACAATAAGACATTAATCTGAGCTCAGTTTAGGTGATTATAAAAATTTTGAATGGGGTTCCTGCTGTGGTTCAGCAGCTCAGGTTGCTGCAGAGGTGTAGGTTCAATCCCAGGCCCTGCACAGTGGGTTAAAGGATCCAGAGTTGCTGCAGGTATAGCATAGGTTACAGATTTAGTCAGATTCAGTTCCTGGCTCAGGAACTTTCATATTGTCAGGCACAGCCATTTAAAAAAAAAAAATGATCCTGAACATAACTAGCAAGACAGAATCACCATCCTCTAGGTAAAAATGTCAGCAGGACTACTGTAGGTCCCGAGTGTCTTTGTGCAAAATAGAATAAAGCACCCCTACCCTAGGGCAGACACAGAGCCTGGTGACCAGAGAACAAGCTGATATCAGTCACCTTTTGCCCTCTCAGATGGGCATGTTTATGTAAATAGTGAACTGCCTAAGCAATCATATTCAAAAGAAATAAAATCAGACTCTCATTTGAAAAAACCATTCTGAAAATAATATAGAAAGTGAATTAGAAAGGCACGAACAGATTCAGGTCAAACAACTGGCATAAATTCTCTTAGTTACCCTATTTAACTCAAAAAAATTCCAGAGCTCAGAGACTAATTTACCCTAGCTAAAAGAATCAGGGCTGGGATTTAAACCACACATTCTCATTCCAGAGACCAAATTTTTGTTATATATTACTGAAAAGATAGTGATGAAATTTGTATTTGGTAAAGGGCCCACTGAGGATATTTTCTCTGTTAGTAGCATCAGGAATACTTGTACCTCTCCTAAACAACTGTTTTTCTTATGTCTTATGGTGGCGGGCTTTCAGAATCTATGTTGGGCTTTGAGCATGCATCTGGTGAAGCAAATTTATTCTTTATCCATATTTCTTTATTTCCTTCATTTCTCTTTCTGTTTTTATTTAATTTGTCTTGGTATAAAAAAAGCTATTCCTTGCTATCACATAAATCCTAAAAGGTTCCAAACAGTTTTTGTTTTATTCTTTAATCGTGTTATAAATACGATCCAGTGGCCCAAATAAAGAAGATACTTCCTGGTTTTAGTGATTGTGTGGAAAATAAAGTGAGAGTTCCATATTTCAAGCCAGTGACCATAAAACCACTTGAATGTGCTCGTTAAAATCTGAATTCCCAGACTCACCCCATGGGATCTAGTTTAGTAGGTCTTAGTTGGGCCCAAGGGATCCAGATATTTATCAATAATTTTTGGGATTCTTCTGCAGAGAGGTCCATTGGACATATTTTAAGAAACCCTATCATAGACAGTTTTGACTTTCTTCCCCCAAAAATGGTTCCCTCTTGGTCATATCCCATGTTGAAAAAATTGAACAATGATATCTTGGATTTCAGTCATCCATTTATTATACAAATATTCAATGTCCACCTGCTACGTTTCAGGCATTCTACTAGGCAGTTCAGAGAAATAAAGACAAATCTTGTCAAGAATCTTAGATTAGAAGAGTAAGAGATATTCAAAATCATTGTCATAAAGTTAAGAAATCCTGTTTTGTTGAGCACATTCTACTGAAGCAAATTGTATGCAATTCTGACAAGGCTTTTAAAAGACTAGCATTAGATAAAACCCTCATTTTGCAAATGAGTCCAGAAGAACCCTTTTTTTCAACACTCCAACTTTATATTTAACAATAGCAACACACAAAACACATGTATTTCAGGAATATTTTATTAAAAACCTCTGAACACATTTATCACCAAGCACTTGCTGGCCCACTATGGGCTTCCTTCTCTTGTGCAGAACCCTGAGAGTTTCACTGTGCAACAGGGACAACCCTGGGCACTGGTGCCGGGGATCCCCATGGGTTGGGCACTTGGGGAGCAACCTTCTGGCTCCTCTCTACTAGTGGATCTGAAGACCAGATTAATGAGGTAGACCAAAGTTATACTCTAAACAGTGGCACCCTAAGCTCCCTGGAGAAGAAACCTCTTTATCTGTCCCAAATACCTCTGTATGGCTAAAAAGACGCTACCATACAGAAATTTGGTGACTATTTCTTGAAGGAATGAGTGATTAAAATAGCAGAGTTTGCATTTCAAATCAGACTTTTCCAAATCCAGTGTTTCTGCTGTTTCTATTACATGATTGTGCTGCCCTAAGAAAGATTGGTACATGCCCCATTATAGGAGTTCCCGTCATGGTGCAGTGGAAACAAATCCTACTAGGAACCATGAGGTTGCGTGTTCGATCCCTGCCTTGCTCAGTGGGTTAAGGATCCGGCGTTGCTGTGAGCTGTGGTGTTGGTCATAGACACGGCTTGAATCCCACATTGTTGTGGCTGTGGTGTAGGCCAGCAGCTGTAGCTCTGATTTGACCACTAGCCTGGGAAACTTCGCCTGCCACCAGTGCAGCCCTAAAAAGAAAAAAAAAATTACAGTTATGACATGACTGAGTTTTCAAATTCCCAAAAATAAGAATGCTTCAATAATTCATGCTAGAATGACATCATTAATTTCTGATTTATGAAAATGATGTTAAATGTATCTTTTCTCCTATGCCTAAAAATGAAGCACTAATTTGAGTCAATAAATGGCATTATCCAATGACTAGAGTAGGCATTCATGAAAACAATAGAATGAATAAAATTAAATAAATACAATTCCGCTTTTTTACAGTCATTCAGTCTGCCATTGATTTACTTTCTGTAATGTAATAGTGACACTGTCTCTCTAAATATATTTGAAAATATATCTGTAGTTTTCCCCCTAAAGTTTGGGAACGTCTTTCCAAAAGAAAGCGAATGTTTTTATGTATTTATAGAAGCTTTTGAGGACAACATCATCATTAGTCTTAACCTGTTTTGTTTTTTTTTTAATTTCAGGTGCCTTTGCCATTTGTCTTTGGAAGCATAGCTATATCTTTGTTTCTGACTTTGACACCATTGATTCGGGCTCCTAAATTAGAGCATATCTATGGGCTTGTCTTTATATGCAGTGGACTTCTGTGTTACTGGATTCATATTCACCTTAATCAACATTCTGTCTGTTTTTTCAAAATCACTTGTTCTTTACAATTACTGTTTAATGTTTCACCACCTGAAGACCATGATGAAGGTATTTCAACAAGCAAAAAAGACCTTAAATCTTTTTGTAAATAAGAAACTTTAAAATGTAAAATGTAGAGTTCCCATTGCGGCTCAGCAGACTAAGAACCTGACGTCCCCATGATGATGCAGGTTCGATCCTTGGCCTCACTCAGTGGGTTAATTATCCGGTGTTATAGCAAGCTATAGTATAAGTCACAGACGCAGCTCTGACCAGTGTTACTGTGACTGTGGTGTAGGCCTCAGCTGAAGCTCCAAGTCAATCCCTAGCCTGGGAACTTCCATATGCCCAGGTATGGCCATAAAAAGAAAAGAAATAAATTTTTAATATAAAATGTTTAATGAATGTATACATTCTTAAAGTTATCTTTGCTTTAAAATATACATTCATAAGTACAAAACCTCCCCCTTCTGCCCAATCTCCGGCTACACATATTAAAGCCATGCCCTCCCAGCTGCATATTCAAACTCTTTACAATTCAGATTATTTTCCATGTAATTGAAGCCTTAGATCCCTAGTACATAACGTTTCTCACTATTTTCTTCCTTGTCAGAAATTTTAAATGCATGCACAGACACACACCCACCCCACAAAATTTAAAGGGCATAATTTGTCATAATCACTTTATTACTGCCACTTCTATGTGTAAAAAATACAATGTTGTACACCATTATACCAAAACTACTATAATGTTGTCTATCAATGAAATAAACAGGTAAACAAAAAGCCAAAAACTCAGTGCCAGGAAAGTAAGTTCGTAGGTGAAAAGTGTTTAGTGTATAACAGATACTTAATATTTATTGAATGAATGAACATAAGATGCGTCTGCAAAATAAAACAAAATATTGTAAATCTGAAATTTATATTAATAAATACTGTGCATTACTTCCTATTCATTGATCTAAACTCTTTACAGTGATACCAATTAAAAGAATATATTTTACTTTCAAGCCTCTGTGTTTACTTTTATAAAGTGCGATGTGCTAAATCATGGCCCTCAAAAATATGTCCAGGTAAATTAGTTTCATATCTGGCAAAGGAAGTTTATCAAACCATTTTCTAAATTCTGTGGGACCCTAAACCAATAAATACATCAGGTAGCATTTAAAGAGAAGAAAAGAACATAAAGACAATGAAGTTTCTAAAATCCAATAATACTTAATTGATAATGACTTTATCGTATTTTGCTTCCAATAAAAATAAAAATAAACAAGGGATTATTTTTTTTAAAAAGATGGAGGAGCAAGAGGGTCATGAAAAACCGTGCTTAAAACTTTGAAATGGGGGAGGGGATTACCAGATGGCCTGCTTAGTGCACCTTTCTGAGTTACTTGTGCCTTTTATTGTCTTTAAGCTATTTTACAACTCTATAAGTTGCAGAAAACTCATAATAATGCAAATTACTTTTGATAACAGAAATATAAGTAAATTTTGTCTAGTGACATGCAGTGATTATCACTCATGGATGCTGACTACTTTCACATCTATTTGTAAATTTATTTTAGCATTCCAGATTGCCTATGTGTGCACAGTTTGAATTCTCTTTTAAACTGGTTATAACAGCTTACTAGTTCCCTCATTATATAATGAGCTAAATATTTTTTAAATATGCATATACATGCATACATATATATATATATATACATCTCCAAGTTCTAACCCCTGGAACCTCTGAATCTTATTTTATATTGAAAAAGAGATTTTACAGATGTGATTAAGGATCTTGAAATGAGCATTTTACTGGATTATCTAGGTAGGCCCTAAATGCAATCACAGATATCTTTATAAAAGGGCAGAAAAAAAATAGAAAATAATGTGATAAAAAGTGAATGAGAAGTAATGATGGAGGAGTTTATGGCTTAAAATTTTATGGAAATTTTAAGCTTTGGGCATCCTCAACTCCTTTATGTCATCTGCTACCTGGGCTAAATTCATGTGCTCGTTTTGCCCAAAAGTCTTCATTTAGTGCCTGTTCAATGCTTTTGACTCATTCAGAAGAGACAAGACTAATGTGGAAAGAAATGAAACTTGGGACACTTGGTTTAACTTTAAAGTTAAATATCTTCCATCTTCGTATGTTTTCAAAAGAACTTACGCCTTTCCTAGACTCTCTTCAGTCTGTTGCTTCAATCATTTCAAATATTAGCACAGCATCCCCCTGGATTTTTATTCTAAATGTTAATTACATGTTAACAGAAGAACCAGAAATAAATAGCATTTATGTCTTTAAAAATTAATTTTAAAAAAAGGGAGATAGAGAAAGCAATATGGCCATGGAGGCAGAGATTAGAATAATGGGGTCACAACCTGAGGAATGCCAGCAGTCATGGGAAGCTGGAAGAAAAACAGATTTTCTCCTAGAATGTCTGGAGGGACTATGGCCCTGCCAGACATATTGATTGTTGAATTCAGTTTGCTAGTGCTTTGTTAAGAATTTACATCTATGTGCTTCAGGGATATTGGCCTATAGATTTTTTTTGTTGGTGGTTTCTTGTCTGGTTTTGTATCAGGTTAATGTTGGATTCACAAAATGGTTTTGGAAGTGTTCCCTCCTCTTCAAATTTTGGTGGTAAGAGTTTGAGAATTAGTGTTTAATTATTTAAGTGTTTAGAATAATGTACTCCTGAAGCCATCTTGTCCTGGGATTTTCTTTGTTGGGAAGTTCATTATTACTGATTCAAATTCCATAGCAAATTATAGGCCTTTTCAGATTTTCTATTCCTTCAGGATTTGGTCTTGTTGTATATTTCTAGGAATTTATTGATTTCTTCCAGGTTATCCAGTTTATTGGTGTATAATTGTTCATAGTAGTCTCTAGTGATCCTTTGTATTTATAATGTCTCCTCTTTCATTTCCCATTTTATTTATTTGAATCTGCTCTTTATTAATGAAGTTAAAGATTTTCAATTTTATGTTTTCAAAAATCCAGCTCTTAGTTTGATTTTTTTTCTATTGCATTTCTCATCTCTATTTCATTTTTTATGCTTTGTGATTTCCTCCTTCCACTAAGTTTGTTTTCTTTTTCAGCTTCATTGACATATAAAAAGCTAGACTGCTTATTTGATATCTTTCTTTTTTCTTAAGGTAGGCATTTATCACTGTAAACTTCTATTTTAGAACTGCTTTTGCCATATTCCTGTAAGTTTTGGTTTTCTGGTTTTCCATTTTTGTTTACAAATTATTTTTTAAATTTTAAGTTCTTTGATCCATTGGTTTTAAGCAGTATTTTTTTATTTTATGCATATTTGTGAATTTTGTAATTTTCCTCCTCTTATTAATTTCTAGTTTCATACCATTTCAATTAGAAAATATACATGGTAAAACTTTAGTCTTCTTAAATTTGCTAAGACTTGTTTTGTAGCATAACATATGATGTATCCTAAAGAATGTTTCATGTGTGCTTGAGAAGAATGTGTACTGCCTTGCTACAAGTTGGAATGTTCTATGTATGTCTTTTAGGCCCATTTGGTCAAAAGTATAGTTCAAGTCCAGTTTCTCCATTCATTTTTTTTGTCTGTATGATCTATCCATTGTTGAAAATGGGATATTTAAGAACCTTACTAATATTGTCTTGTTTCTTCCTCCAAATCTATTAGTATTTGCTTCATATATTCTGATGCTCTGGTATTGGGAACATATTTACAATTGTTATACCTCGTGATGAGTTTATATTTTCATGATTATATGCTGACCCTGTTTCTTGTTGCAGTATTAAGTCTGTTTTGCATGAGGTAAGTATGCTTATGCTTGCTTTTGATTTCCATTTGCATGGGCTATCTCATTCCATCTCTTTACTTTCAGTTTATGTGTGTGCTTAAAATCATAGTGAGTCCCTTGCAGGCAGCAAATAATTGGGTTCTGATTTTTTTTTTATTCATTCAACCCTTTTATGACTTTTGACTGGAGGATTTAATCCATTTATGTTTAAATTGTGACAGGTAAGAATTATCTGGCTATTTTGTAGTTTCTTTGTTCCCTTCTTCCTCTTATGCTGTCTTTGTGAATTATAATTTTCTATAAAGGTAAACTTTGATTCCCTTCTCTTTATTTTTTGTGTGTCTACTGTAGGTTTTTGCTTTGTGGTTAGCATGCATATGCAGTTAGTATATGCATATTTAAAACATAGATATAACAGTCTAATTAATCTGATAAATTTTTTTCTGGGTAATGATATTATATCTTAACTTTTTTCTTTTTTATATATTTACATACATGCAAAGTACTTTTGCCTTCCTTTTTATCGTGATATATTTGATTTACAATATTGCATAAGTTGCAGGTGTACAATATAGTGATTCACAATTTTTAAAAGTTATACTCCAGTTATATTTATCATAAAATATTATTCTTATAGTGTACAATATATCCTTGTAGCTTATTTTATTCATAGTAGTTTGTACCTCTTAATCTTCTACCCCTATTTTACCCATCCCCCTTCCCTCTCCCCACTGGCGACCACTAGTTTGTTTCCTGTAACTGTGACTCTATTTCAATTATATTACATTCACTAGTTTGATTTATTTTTTAGAGTCCACATAAAGGCAATATCATACAGTATTTGTCTTGCTCTGTATGAGTTATTTCAGTAAGCATAATAACCTCCCAAATCCATTCATGTTGTTACAAATGGCAAATTTTCATTCCTTTTTATAGCTGAGTAGTATTCTGTTTATCCATTCATCTGTTGATGGACACTTAAGTTGCTTTGATATATTGGCTATGTAAGTAATGTTGCTATGAACACAGGGGTTCAAGTATCTTTGTTAACTAGTGTTTTCATTTTCTTCAGATATATACTCAGGCATGTAATTTCTAGATCATATGGTAGTTCTATTTTCAGTTTCTGGAGGAACCTCCATACTGTTTTTCACAGTGACTGCACCAATTTACATTCCCACTAACAGTGTGCTAGGGTTTCCTTTTTTCTTTACAACTTCTCTAACATTTGTTATTTGTTGTCTTTTTGGTGAGGGCCATTCTGGCAGGTGTGAAGTGATATGTCCTTTTGGTTTTTATTTGCATTTTTATGATGATTAGTGATATTGAGCATCTTTTCATGTGCCTGTTGGCCATCTCTGCATCTTTAGAAAATTGTCTATTCAAATCTTCTGCTCAATTTCTAATGTTGTCCCAGAGGTCTCTTAAACTGTCATCATCTCTTTTCATTTTTTCTGTTCATCTTCAGTGACTTCCACTATTCTGTCTTCCAGGTCACTGATCCATTCCTCTGCATCATTTAGGCTACTGTTGATTTCCTCTAGTGTATTTTTCATTTTGGTTATTATATTCTTCATCTCTGTTTGGTTGTTCTTTATATTTTTCAACTCTTTCTTAAGAACTCTAATTTCTCACTCTGTACATTAAATTCTCTCCCAGTCTTCTTTGATCATCCTTACAATCATTACTCAGAACTCTTTCTCAGATAGTTTACCTATCTCTACTTCACTTAGTTCTTCTTCTGGGGTTGTATTTTATTCCTCCATTTGGAATGTGTTCCTCAGTCATCTCATCTTGCCCATCTTCCCGTTTTTATTTCCATGTACCTGATAAGTTGTTACATGTACTGACTTGGAGAGGTGGGTGACGTCCTATGTATCTAGACAGCACACTCCCCTCAGGTCACCAGAGCTATATGCTCCCTACATGGGCTATGTGGTTCCTTCTGCTGTGGCAGGCTGACCACTGTGGGTGGTCTGGTAGGCTTGGCTGGACCTCCATCTGGTTGGTTTCTAGGCCCTGCCTCATGCAGAGGCTGTCAGCCACCAGTTGGCAGGGCCATGTCATGAGGCAGCTGACTGTGGAACTTCAGGGTCCCCTGGGACTAGTGCTTGCTCACTGGTAGACAAAGTTGGGGTCCAGGAGACCTTATGTTATGCCCACCCTCTGGTAGGTGAGGACAGATGCTGAGCCAAGTGCAGGCCCACAGGCAGGCAGAACCAAGT
Organism: Phacochoerus africanus; assembly: GCF_016906955.1. NCBI lineage: Eukaryota > Metazoa > Chordata > Mammalia > Artiodactyla > Suidae > Phacochoerus > Phacochoerus africanus. The sequence goes on along the minus strand of NC_062549.1, from coordinate 51,904,838 downwards.
CCTAGAGCTAGGTGCAAGGGTCTCAGAGTGGTGTTAGGCTTATTTCTGACACAGCTGGCTGTGGAGTTTAGGATGTCCTGAGGCTTGTGTTGGCCTGCTGTAAGGGGGACTGTGACTTAGCCAGTCCCAGGGGTGGTGCTGGTCTGTTGGTGGATGGGCTGAATCTACAGGCTGCAAAGCTAAGAACAGCCCAGTTGTTCTAGGGCTGGTATCCACTGATTGGTGGATGAAGGTTGTCTCAAGACTAGAACAGATTCACTTGGAGGCAGGACCATGGCCCAGGTGGTTGCAGGACTGGTGCTGGTGTGCCAGTGGGTGGGCTGGGTTCCACTGTCTGTGGAGCTGTGATTGTCCCAGGGCTTGTGTCCACCTGCTAGTGAGTGAGAAGTGTCCCAAGGGTAGAGTAGGCTCAGTGGTGGGGGGGGCCAGAGCCCAGTTTGTCCCAGGGCAGGTGCTGACCTGCTGGTGGATGGATTAAGTCTGTAGGCTGTGGGCTTTGTATGTCCTATGTCTGGTGTCCACACACTGGTAGGTGAGGTTAGTCACCAACGCTAGGGAAGACTAGCTGGTAGGTGGGTTCAGAGATTCTTGGGCTTGTCCCTACCCACTCACCTGTAGGTGGATCAGGGTCTGGGGTCTCTGAGTGCAGGGCCCTGGGGGTCCTGGGTCTAGTGCCTATGCCCTGGTATATAGATTCAGGTCCTGAGCACCCCATGGGTGGCCATGGCCTCAGGGATTCTTAAGGAAGGCTATCTGCTGGTGAGTGGGGCTGTATCCCTACATAGTTGGTTGCTTGGCCTGAGGCATCTCAGTACTGGTGCCTACAGGCTATTGGGAGGGAGCAGGGTTAGGTCCTAAGGCTAATATGCTAGGGAGAAGAGTCCAAATTGGCACTTGCCAGCGCCAGTTCCATGTGGTATAAAGAATGCCCCAAAATGGCCACCAGTGTTTATAGCCCTGGGGTGAGATGTAGTTGTCCCTGCCTCTCCAGGTAGGTCTGAACCAGGCTTCTTTCAAATTACCAGATCCCAGAGCATGTGTGTGTCCCTTTAAGAGTAGAGTCTCTACCCCCTGCCCCCAGCTCTCTGGGACTCCCCAGAATAAGCCCCACTGTTCTTCAAAGCCAGATGTTCTGAGGGCTTGTCTTCCCAGGGCACGACCATTGGGCTGGGGAGCCCAATGTGGGGCTGGTTCCTCACTCCTTTGGGAGAACCTCTTCAATTGTAGTTATTCCATTTCATGGATGAGGAAATGTGAATTCTAAAAAAAAATGACACTCAAGAGTTCCCATCGTGGCTCAGTGGAAATGAATCTGACTAGCATTCCTAAGGACTGAGGTTTGATCCCTGGCCCCACTCAGTGGGTTAAGAATCCAGTGTTACCATGAGCTGTGGTGTAGGTTGCAGATGCGGCTCAGATCTGGCATCGCTGTGGCTGTGGTGTAGGTCGGCAGCTACAGCTCTGATTTGATCCCTAGCCTGGGAACTTCCATATGCCTCAGGGAAAACCCTGAAAAAAGACAAAAAATAAAAAATACAAATAAAAAAATTTTTAAATGACACAACTTAGAAAAAACAGGCTGCAAGTAAGTGGCAGAGTGGGATCCAAACCTTTGCTCACTTGAATGCAAAGTTGACATTCTTTCCATTAAACTACAACTTCTTCCCTTAATATTCATCTACAGGGTATTAGTTCAGAGTTAAATAATTATTGTTACACCTCCAGAGGAGACTTCTCTACCCAGAACTTTTGAATCTTCCTTTTTTAATTAGCTGTGACTAAATTGTTCAGTGGCATAGGTAATTTTTTTAAAATAATTAACATGTGCAATATTTTAACTCTGGACTTAGAAGAGGTCACAAAATCATAGAATGATTCACAGATAATCATTTTTACCTTTTTTTTTTTTTTAAGGGCCGCACTCATGGCATATGGAGTTTCCCAGGCTAGAGGTCAAATCGGAGCTACAGCTGCTGGCCGACATCACAGCCACAGCAATGCCCATTCCAAGCCACGTCTGTGACCTACACCACAGCGCACATCAATGCCGGATCCTTAACCCACTGAGCGAGGTCAGGGATCGAACCCACAACCTCATGGTTCCTAGTCGGATTCGTTTCTGCTGCGCTATGATGGAACTCTCACTTTTAAAACCAAATTAGGTTTAATAAATAAAATGTTTGCAGAAGGATAATACGGCTAAATTAAGGGAATGTCACTGTTAAAACACAACAATCCACATGAAATTTTAAAATTATTTTTCAGGATTAAAAATAAAAGGAAAAGGGAGTTCTCATTGTGGCTCAGTAAGCTAAGAACCCAACAGAGTGTTCATGAGGATGCAGGTTCTATCCTGGGCCTGGATCACCAGGTAAAGTATCCAGCATTGCTGCAAGATGTGGCATGGGTCACAGACGTGGCTCAGATCTGGTGTTGCCATGACTGTGGTATAGAGGCTATATCTGTAGCTCTGATTTGACCCCTAGCTTGAGAACTTCCATATGGTGCAGGTGTAGCCATAAAAATAAAAAAATAAAAAGGAAAAAGCATGAGACTTCTGAGGGCAATCAGATTCTTCTGTGGAAACATTTTAATATTTAATGCCACAACAGGGACATGAATCTTTGCATCTCCTAAGGGGGTATTAAAATACTCCTTAGTGAACACAGCCAGCTCCTCGAGGGTTCGGGCTGCTTGTGCTGTACTAGGATCACAGCTCTCATTCACACAGTACTGGGGTGACCTTCCCTAGAAGTGGATTCTTTCCTCAAAAGATCTCTTGAAGGAGTTCCCTGGCATATCCATGGCTTAAGGACCCCAGCATTGTCATTGCTGTGAATGGGGTAACTGCTGTGGCCTGGGTTCAATCCTGGCCCAAGAACTTCCACATGCTCTGGGTGTGGCCGAAAAAAAAAATATCTCTTGGAACCTATGTTACTTTCCTCAGTATTTGAATCAAACTTTCTGTTATCCCTTAAGAATGGCTCCCTAAACCTTATTACTGGCTAGCTATATATTTCAGCCTTTCATGCCAGGTTCTAGATGTTCATGGAGCATAGATGGGAAAGCAGTGAGGTTGAATAGGAGTCAGGGATGGTATAGCAACAGAGGATTGTGGAAAACATAATTTAATAAATTTATTTTATTGCTTACTTGTGTGAACAAAGTTTCTCATTGATGAGGACCATCAAGAATTTGAAGAGATCATCATTAAAAATCTTTTGAAAAATCTTTTGAAAAAAAATTTAGTCATCTCAGATATAAATTCACTTTTTCACTTTCAAAATTAATTTTTAAAACAATACACATTTTAGAATAACTTCATCACCTTACATAAAAGATTCAGTTGGGATTCTCATGATGGAATTTCATTTGAAGTATATATATATGCAAAACTGACATCTTTATAATAAAGATTAAAGGTTTCTCTTGATTAAACTTGTGGGGGTAGGGAGTCCTTCTATAAGCTTCAGTTTTCTCCACAAAATTCAGCACACTTCCTGATAGACTTACTGAAAGGCTTATAATTTTTGTTCCTATGTTGATTTGGAAAATTCAAGAGAATCTATGGAGATAATTAAATCCCCTGAAAATAAACACAGTTTTTCTTCTTTTTAAATTCTTAAAATACATTTTCTTTATTACAGCATTGATTCTAGTTCATTTTATTTTTTTTAATATACTGATTTGTATTTTTTTCCATTATAGCTGGTTTACAGTGTTCTGTTAATTAACTACTGTACAGCGTAGTGACCCAGTTACACATACATGTATAAATTCTTTGTTCTCACATTATCATGCTCCATCATAAGTGACCGGACATTATTCCCAGTGCTACACACCAGGATCTCATTGCTAATCCATTCCAAAGGCAATAGTTTGCATCTATTAACCCCAAGCTCCCAATCCATCCCACTCCCTCCCCCTCCCCATTGGCAACGACAAGTCTATTCTCCAAGTCCATGATTTTCTTTTCTATGGAAAGGTTCACTTGTGCCATATATTAGGTTCCAGATATAAGTGATATCATATGGTATTTATCTTTCTCTTTCTGACTTACTTCACTCAGTATGAGAGTCTCTAGTTCCATCCATGTTGCTGCAAATAGCACTATTTTGTTGTTTTTATGGCTGAGTAGTATTCCATTGTGTATATATACCACATCTTCCTAATCCGATCGTCTGTGAATGGACATTTGGGTTGTTTCCATGTCTTGGCTATTGTGAATAGTGCTGCAATGAACATGCGGGTGCATGTAACTTTTTTAAGGAAAGTTCTGTCCAGATATATGGCCCTGAGTGGGATTGCTGGGTCATATGGTAGTTCTATGTATAGATTTCTAAGGTACCTCCATAGTGTTCTTCATAGTGGCTGTACCAGCTTCCTTTCCCACCAATAGTGCAGGAGCGTTCCCTTTTCTCCACATCCCCTCCAGCATTTGTTATTTGTGGACTTATTAAGGATGGCCATTCTGACTGGTGTGACGTGGCATCTCGTGATAGTTTTGATTTGCATTTCTCTAATAATCAGGGATGTTGAGCATTTTTTCACGTGCTGATTGGCCATCTGTACATCTTCCTTGGAAAAAAAATGTCTATTCAGGTCTTTTGTCCATTTTTCCATTGGGTGGTTGGATTTTTTGCTGTTGAGTTGTATAAGTTGCTTGTATAGTCTAAAGATTAAGCCCTTGTCAGTTGCATCATTTGAAACTATTTTCTCCCACTCTGTAAGTTGTCTTTTTGTTTTCTTTTGGGTTTCCTTTGCTGTGCAAAAGCTTGCCAGTTTGCTTAGGTCCCATTGCTTTATTTTTGCTTTTATTTCTATTGCTTTGGGAGACTGACCTGAGAAAACATTTGTAAAGTTGATGTCAGGGAATGCTTTGCCTATATTCTCTTCCAGGAGTTTGATGGTGTCTTGTCTTATATTTAAGTCTTTCAGCCATTTTGAGTTTATTTTTGTGCATGGTGTGAAGGTGCATTCTAGTTTCATTGATTTGCATGCAGGTGACCAGGTTTCCCAGCAGTACTTGCTGAAAAGACTGTCTTTTTCCCATTGGATGTTCTGGGGCCTCCTTTGTCAAAGATTAATTGACCGTAGGTGTCTGGGTTTATTTCCAGGTTCTCTATTCTGTTCCATTGGTCTGTATGTCTGTTTTGGTACCAGTACCACACTGTCTTGATGACTGTGGCTTTGTAATAGTGCCTGAAGTCTGGGAGAGTTATGCCTCCTGCTTGGTTTTTGTTCCTCAGGATTGCTTTGGCAATTCTTGGTCTTTTGTGGTTCAATATAAATTTTTGGATTGTTTGTTCTAGTTCTGTGAAAAATGGCATGGGTAATTTGATAGGGATTGCATTGAATCTGTAGATTGCACTTGGCCATTTTGGAAAGCAGGGAGTTGCAATACTCATATCAGAAAAAGTAGACTTTAAAACAAAGGCCATAAAGAAAGACAAAGAAGGACACTATTTCTAATGGTTAAAGGATCCAATCAAGAAGAGGGTATTACAATAGTCAATATATATGCCCCTAATATAGGAGCACCCAGGTACCTACAACAAATACTAGCAGACATAAAAGGATAAATTGATGAGAATACAATCATAATAGGAGACTTTAACACCCCACTCACATCAATGGACAGATCCTCCAGGCAGAAAATCAATAAGGCAACAGAGATCCTAAACGGTGAAATAGAAAAGTTAGATTTAATTAACATTTTTAGGAAAATACATCCAAAAAAATCAGAATATACATTCTTCTCAAGTGCACATGGAACGTTCTCAAGAATTGATCACATCCTGGGGCACAAAGCTAACCTCAACAAATTTAAAAATATATAAAATACTTCAAGTATCTTTTCTGACCAAAATAGCATGAAACTAGAAATCAATCACAGGAAAAGACATGAGAAAAAACTGACTACGTGGAGACTAAACAACATGCTACTAAAAAACCAATGGGTCAATGAAGAAATCAAGAAGGAAATTAAAAAATACCTCAGGACAGATGATAATGAAGACACAACCACTCAAAATTTATGGGATGCCACAAAAGCAGTGCTCAGAGGGAATTTCCTCAAAAAAGAAGAAAAATCTCAAATCGACAATTAAACCACCACCTAAATGAATTATAAAAAGAACAAAAAAAAAACCCTAAAGTCAGCAGAAGGAAGGAAATCATAAAGATCAGAGAGGAAATCAATAAAATAGACATTCAAAAAACAGTAGAAAAAATAAATAAAACAAAGAGCTGGTTCTTTGAAAAGGTAAACAAAATTGACAAACCTCTGGCCAGACTCACTAAGAGGAGAGAAAAAACGCAAATAAACAAAATAAGAAGTGAAAAAGGAGAAGTCACAATGGATACTACAGAAATACAAAACACCATGAGAGAATACTATGAACAATTGTATGCTAATGAATTTGACAACCTAGAAGAAATGGACAACTTTCTAGAGACATACAGCCTGCCCAAAATAAAGCAAGAAGAAATAGCTCAACTGAACAGATGGATCACTAGAAATGAAATTGAATATGTCATAAAAACATTCCCTACAAATGAAACTCAAGGACCAGATGGCTTCACAGGTAAATTCTACCAAACATTCAAAGAGGAACTTATACCCATCCTCCTTGAACTTTTTCAAAAGGTTGAAGAAGAAGGAACACTCCCAAAGACATTCTAGGATGCCACTCTCACCCTAATTCCAAAACCAGACAAAGATACCACCAAAAAAGAAAACTATAGGCCAATATCTCTGATGACTATAGACACAAAAATTCTCAACAAAATTTTAGCCAACCGAATCCAACAACATATCAAAAAGATCAGACAACACGACCAGGTGGGATTCATCCCAGGTGCACAAGGATGGTTCAACATACACACATCAACCAACATCATACACCACATTAACAAACGAAAAGTCAAAAACCACACAATCATCTCAATAGATGCAGAAAAAGCATTTGACAAAGTCCAACATCCATTCATGAGCAAAACCCTTACCAAAGTGGGTATAGAGGGAACATACCTTAACATAATCAAAGCCATTTATGACAAACCCACAGCAAATATGATACTCAATGGAGAAAAGCTGAAAGCCTTCCCACTAAAATCTGGAACAAGGCAAGGATGCCCACTATCACCACTGTTATTCAACATAGTATTGGAAATCCTAGCCACAGGAATCAGGCAAACAAAAGAAATAAAAGGCATCCAAATAGGAAGAGAAGAGGTAAAACTGTTTCTGTATGCAGATGACATACTATATAGAGAAAACCCCAAGGACTCAACCCAAAAACTACTTGAACTGATCAACAAATTCAGCAAAGTAGCAGGATATAAGATTACCATTCAGAAATCAGTTGCATTTCTGTATATTAACAATGAAATATTAGAAAAGGAATACAAAAATACCTTTCAAAATTGCACCCCCCAAAATCAAATACCTGGGAATCTACCTGACCAGGGAGGTAAAAGACTTATATGTTGAGAACTATAAAACATTCATCAGGGAAATTAAAGAACATGTAAAGAAATGGAAATATATTCCATGCTCCTGGGTTGGAAAAATTAATATTGTAATAATGGCCATACTACCCAAAGCAATCTACAGATTCAATGGTTCTAGTTCATTTCAAAAGAAGAAGAGGAACACTTACCTTGCTCATGATTCTAAAAAGAACATTTCTAATGCTTCGTATTAAGAATAACGTTTGCTGTAGGTATTTGGAAAGTGCTCTTTAGTTGAGGCACAATTTGCTACTCTTCACTTGCTAAAATCTTAATTATGAAAGTATACTGAATCTACTAATTAACCCCTGGCTGCGTTAAGATAACTAGGCTGGTTTTCTTCTTAACTAATGGAGGCTATATTTTGCCCTTTTTTTAGTTTATTGAGTCTTCTCTATTTTTTCTGTTAGTCTAACTAACTGTCCATTTTATTTTTTCAAAAAAATCAATTCTGTTTTGCAGAATTTTCATACTGTTTTTCTAGTCTAGTTCTTCCAGGAACCCATAGTCTCTTCCTCCCTCTGGTGTCCAACTTGTGTACTGACTAGGGGTCAGGACAAGAACGCAGCTTCACTGCTCTCTGGCTACTTTCCTAGAAGCCATCTCCCAATCTAGCAGAGCTGTGCCTGGATGCACAGCAAACTTCTCTTGTCCCTTTTCCTTTGTTCCTAGCTGCACCCACAAACCATGCCAAAACCAGCCCTTCCAACAGCGCCATGAGAGGACAGGACTCTCTGGTATGCTCTACCCTTTTTTTCCCCTAGAGAAAAATCTCAGGCTAAAGTGCTCTCTCCTGATGCTGAGCTGTACTAGCTTGGGAAGGATGAAAAGAGGTAACCTGAAATTTGTTCTTAGCCTTTTCACTGTGGTTGTCCTTGCTTTGTGCCAGTCTCAAGTACTGCAACTTTTTAACAGTATTCTGGACACTCCTTACAGAATATGTATTAAGGGGCACATACCATTATTAAATCAGTGTTTTCTGTGGGGGAATGAGGGCTGGTACTTCCTCTACTATCTTGCTGATGGCACTCTCTACAGCTTACTGAATTGAAAGTTTTTTTCATTAATTTTCAGTCTTTTGTTGCTTTGTTGTTATCCAATAATCGATGTTCTAGTTTTCTCCTGAAAAATTTTTGGCCAAATTCCACAGATTTTAATATGGATTGCTTTGATTATCATACAGCTATAAACTGCAATTTACATTTATTTAAGTGAATAATTTTTAAATGTCAAGTTACAAAGCCGTCAATTTGGATGAGAACTTCTTTATTTAACTCAAGCATAAGTTATTGTGATTAGTGACTGTGTCCCATATGACTCCAAACTTTTTTAACATTTGTTGAGATTTCTTTCCAGTGAATGTTTGATTTTATTACAACAAATTCTGTTGTTGCTGTGTTCACATACATGTACATGCATAGACATGACTAAATGGAGATTTATGAAATGATTAATGGCCATGTCTTTGTCTTAACGGTAAGATTACAAGTGATCTTTATTTCATTTTTTAATACTTTACAATGTTTTCTTTTTTGTAATAGTTTTTATTTTGTGTATTTATGCATTTTTTCTTTTTCCCTTTTTTAAATTAGTTGATTTGCAATGTTGTGCCAATTTCTGCTCAACATTTTCTATAATTAGCATATATTATTTTTTATCAGAAAAAATATTTGTCTAATTCCAAAAATTACATGTTCATAAAATACAGTAATGAATTTTTATGATAATAATGACTAATAATATGTTAAATTATATCATATAATTAAGAATGCAGGATGGTATAAGGACTACATTACAAAATATTCTGGAGTTCCCGTCATAGCACAGTGGAAACGAATCCGACTAGGAACCCTGAGGTTGCTCAGGTTTGATCCCTGGGCTCACTCAGCGGGCTAAGCATCCGGTGTTGCGGTGAGCTGTGGTGTAGGTCGTAAATGTGACTCAGATCCCATGTTGCTGTGGCTGTGGCATAGCCGGGCATCTGCAGCTCCGATTAGACCCCTAGCCTGGGAACTTCCATATCCTGTGGGTGCTGCCCTAAAAAGCAAAAAAAAACAAACAAACAAAAATATTCCACCAAAATTTAAATTTTAAGAACTAGTTATTTCTGAAAGAAGTTCAATTATCTGGAAAATTCATTTTTTTGAAAAGACCTAACTCTCCAAATACTCTGGATAAATAGAGTAATATACCAACGAAACACAAATTACAAAAATACTGTATATAAAGCTTGACAAAGAGATGTACAAAGAACACGTGTTTGGAGGGGGTGGTGTATACAATGAAGTAACTAGAGTTCATGAGTAATATAAATTTTTTCAAGGCCAAGAGTCACAAAGGGAACACTGACCTGTTGTTCTGCACTGGGATGTGAATGTACCAAGTCATCATAAAATTTTAAAAGCTTTGGGTTTTATTTTGAAAAAGGCTTATATATATTTTAGCTGATTAAAAAGCCAAATGATAGCTGTGTGTAGATATCTTGTCTGAGAAATTAGCCTAAAAGTTCTAGTTGATACTAATAGAAAAAGTCAAATGTAAATTACAGAATGTAATACCACCATTATATTTTGATCTCATAGGAATGTGGTAAAACTATCAAGATGAAGAAGGAAACAACTACAGTTGCCTTATACCCTGCATCCAAATCAGTCAGCAACGTTTATTATTATTAACACCTCCTCAGGTATTTTCCTCTCTTCTCAGTCCTACCACTAGTGCCTTTGTCCAGGCCTTCATTTTTCTCTCCTGGTTTACTGCAAATATCTCTTAATTTATACACACACCACCAATCTTTTTCCCTCCAATTTAGCCTCCACTCTGTTTCTAAAAATCATGTTATTAAACACAAATCTAATCCTGTCATTTTCCTGCTTAAATACTTATTTTCTTGCATCTCCTCCCAATCTCACTCTCACAACTGCTACAACCACCACAGCATCATCCCATCACCACCTTCCTTCAGACCAGTTATCAAATCCTAAGCTGACTGTTGCAGGTTCTCCAAAATCTGATTCCAGCCTAACTTTCTGTCCTCATCTCTTGCCTCCTGGTGCACACACACCTCGCCACACATCAGCCTTTCTAAACAACTTATTATTTCCAGAATAAATACTCTTCTCTCTGCCTCCCAACAGTGCCACCTCACTGGCTCCAGCCTGACTGCCTATCTCATGCTTGATGTCATTCTAGTAAGATTTTTTCCAATTATATTACCCATTTCACACCCAGGAATACTTCATAGATATCATGTAAAGCAAGTCCAAGGCAGGATGAAGTGCAATTTAAAAACATAAAATATAAGAGTTCACATTGTGGCTCACCAGGTTAAGAACCTGAAGTAGTATCTTGAAGATTCAGGTTCAATACATAGCCTGAATCAGTGGATTAAAGAGATGGCATTGCAACAAGCTGCAGCTTAGGCCGCAGCTTCGTCTTGGATCCAGTGTCACTGTGGCTGTGGCATAGGCCAGCAGGTGCAGCTCTCATTCAATCCCTAGCCTGGGAACTTCCATATGCTTCAGGTGCAGCCATAAAAATGAAATAAAATATAAAATAAACCTACAGAGAATTCCTCTGTGGCTCAGCAGTTTAAGGACCTGGCATTGTCACTGCAGCAGCTCCAGTCGCTTCTGTAGCATGAATTTGATCCTGGGCCCAGGAACTTCCATATGCCAAGGGCCCAGCCAAAAAATAAAACAAAAATAAAAGTAAAAGAAAATAAATCTACAGAGTGTGGTTATTGAAGTGATGATTAGAGATTATTTGCAATATTAGTAATAGGTTTTTTTAATTTTAGAAATGAGCTCTTTTATAGAAACTACTTTAACAGTTTTTGCTTTGAAGTTAAAGAATTAGCAAAACTGCAGGTTTATAATAAGCATTTGTGATTTTAACAGGCAAATAAGAGAATACAGAAATGAACAAATAAGTTCATCAAATAATCATTTTGAAAAGACAATCAACCTTTAAATGCTGAGGCAACTCAAATAAAATCTACAATTTTTAAACTCTACTAACTATAATCAATAGTTTGATCAATTAATTAAATTAATGCCCATAATTTTAGAGGGAAAATCCAGTACATTTAATACCATTACAGAATATTTTGTTTCTTAAATCAGTTATCTTATGTTAGACTACAACACTTATCCACATTGAAAACAACCTCATTTTGATATTCAGTTATAGTTTTTGCAACCTATCAGTCAGTCATCTAATCTTATCTTCTCCAGAAATTGCTGATTTAGAACCCTTAATTTATCTCCTATTTCTCTAATTTGGCAATTTGGCCTGTGTTTAAGTGCTTCTAGTTAAGTGATTCATGCATGTATCTATGTGTCCTTAGCTGGGGTGACTTGTTTCTGCTCTATATAACTTGCTCAAATGGCAGCTCAACCAGTCTTCCAAAAGAGGGAGCAGAAACATGCAAGATGTCTTGAGGCCTAGTGCTAGATGTCTTGGGAATAGCACTAGAATTCCAGTACATTCTCCTTGCCAAAACAAAAAAGTCACATCAAAGCATGTGGCAAAGCATGTGGTTATAAGAAATAGTAACTTTTTGGCTAGAGGTTTTTGAATATGCTAGGTACAGGTAAACAATAGGAGACTAATAAGAGTTAAGTCTGGAAATGTCTTCAACATTAGATAAGAAAGTTAGGTTTTTATTTGATGGTTAATGTCAATACAAATAATCAATAAATGATCTATGACATGACAGGAAAAGAGCTTTATTTTAGCCAAACTAAGGACTATAACCTGGGCAATACAGATTCAAGAAGCATTTGAATTATGTTCTGCCAGACTACAAAATGGGAAAGGCTTATTATATAGGCAAAAACCACAAAATTACATAACATGTGTGTAAGGAATTAGGTTTGGAGCTGGCAAGAAGTATGGGTGGTTATTAAGCAAGGATTGCTTGGGGTCTGAAATGGGTGCATAATTACAAGGGGAGAACTTGAGACCATAATATTGCAGCTAGCAGCTGCTAGCATATGTTGTTTTGAAAACCAGTGGTGTCTTTGAGATTGATATAGTTCAGAATATTCAAGTTCTCAAAGACGCAGGAACTTGTTTGAAACCATATCCACAATGGCCACCCAGCTCCATCTTGAATGCCTGAACCAGTTCCTCCATTTTGATTTTTAAATGCATTCTTTCCCTTAATGGTTAATGCAGATATACCATGCAGGTGAGACATAAGTTAGGCTATTCTAGTTAGCATAAAGCTACATCATGTATACATGACTTCTGCATACTGAAACCGTATAAAGGGCCTATCTCCTTGTGTTTTGAAGTAAAAGACTTTTCTTTTAGCCTCCCAGACCTCCCCTCAGTCTCAAATGGCTGACTTCAGAGTTAACGATTAAGGAGTTCCCATCATGACACTGGTTAACGAATCCAACTAGGAACCATGAGGTTATGGGTTTGATCCCTGGCCTTGCTCAGTGGGTTACGGATCTGGCGTTGCCATGAGCTGTGGTGTAGGTCGCAGATGTATCTCAGATCCCAAGTTGCTCTGACTCTGACATAGGCTGGTGGCTACAGCTTCAATTAGACCCTAGCCTGGGAACCTCCATATGCCGTGGGTACAGCCCTAAAAGGACAAAAGACCAAAAAAAAAAAAAAAAAAGGAGTTAATGATTAAGAAATATTATTACAGGAGTTCCCATCGTGGCGCGGTGGTTAACGAATCTGACTAGGAACCATGAGGTTGCGGGTTTGATCCCTGGCCTTGCTCAGTGGGTTAACGATCCCGCGTTGCCGTGAGCTGTGGTGTAGGTCGCAGACGCGGCTCGGATCCTGCGTTGCTGTGGCTCTGGCGGAGGCCAGGGGCTACAGCTCCGATTCGACCCCTAGCCTGTGAACCTCCATATGCTGCGGGAGCAGCCCAAGAAATGGCAAAAAGACAAAAAAAAAAAAAAAGGAAATATTATTACAGCTAAAAACTATTTAAAACACACTCTCAATTATATTATGCCGTGCCTTGGCCCACTAACTTACTCTAACCATCTTTTCACAAATGATTTCTTCCTTGCTTAATTGCTTTCTTTTCATTAATGATTACTTTCTAGTTAGAGTTATATTGCCTGTCTAGTGTTTTCTTTTCCTGTGAAACACTCCCTAACGCCCCCTTCCTTTTGTGAGCAGAAAGGTCAAGGTCTGATAACCCCAAAGACCACCAGAAACCATCACCAGACCATCTGACTCCAGCCTTGATGACTCTGAAGTGATCTATGCAGGGAAAAGAAAGCAGGCACCCTGATCCTTATCAATAGCCCTAAACCTTTTTTGAGCTAAACCTATAAAATCCCTTGCTAGTCCTTCTCAAGAAACAACACAGTTTTGAGGGTATTAGACTACTGGGGCCTCCTTCACCTGGCAAAGCAATAACGCTGTTCTTTTCGCTTTACCCAAAACTCTGTCTCCAAGACTTAGCCAGTACCATTGTGCAGAGGCCAAGTTTTGGCTACACAATCTCAATATGTGAAAATTTCTTCCATCACTAATGAGGAACCACTTAAGATTTTAGTTCAGGATAGTGACAGGTCCAGAGTTGAACTATACCTTTCCCCTCCATTTAAAAATATTTCCATGACTCAGACAGCAATCTAACCAGAAGAGTTCTTGGACCTTACAGTCAAGTCTCTGATCAGTCATCAATAACTTCCTTTTAGAAAACGTTCCCATTACCTACGAAAATATAAAGTTCGCTTAAATGCTATTCCTCGCACTACCCCTATTGCACAGCATATCTTTGTTTCCTGCACTGACCTATGAATGCTTCCAGAACAAGAACGGATTTCATCTTAGTCCTCATTGCATAGGGAGGTACCTGGCACAAGTAAAGCACCCCATCGTGTTTGTGGAATCAACAGTAGATGCAGTGGCCCATGGGAGAACAACTTATAGATATGTAAAACTATAGGTCTGTAAAAACAAACTGCTGTGACGAAATTACTTTCAAGTCAGTCACCCACAACGCAAAAATGATACCCAACGAGCCACACACAAGACAAAATGCTCTGCTTTACGGCAATTCCCAAGCATCGCGCCCATAGATACCGTAAAAGGAAGGAAAACCTTAGGTGGGGAAGTTCAGGCTTCCGGCTTTGCGACACCGTCAGGGCGGGAAAGTGCCCGCTGTCGGTTAGAGGGCCGTCGCCCCGCCCCCTCTGGCCGGACTTCCGAGCACCTGGGAGGCGTGTTCCGGGCACTCAGATCCAGCGCTGGGCGCCGGTTAAGACCCCGCTCCCAGTCGCCGGTGCCATGGAGGCGCCGGTGGAGGCGGAAGTCGAGAATGAGGACGGCGACAGCAGCTGCGGGGACTTGTGCTTCATGGACAAAGGCCTGCGGAGGTAAAGGGCGCTCCGCAGCCAGGAGCGGCCCGCGCACCCCGGGCAGCGGGCAGCCTCGGTGGATCGGAGGCGCGGGGCAGCTAGCAAGATCTCACACAAAGGCGTCTGTCATTCACCCGCCGTTCTCCACCACAACTGCGCTACTTAAGTCCCAGATAGAAATCCAACGAGCCCCCTTTCATTTTCTCCTGGAACTTAAGAGCAGCCTGGAAACTGCCGCACATCCTGATTCCGTACTAGCCTTTGACGATCCTCTCTTCTTTGCTGGTTCTCTTTTCCTTACTGCTTATTATTTCTTTGCTTGCCCTGTAATTGTTGGTCTTCTCGGGTTCTGTCTTCTCTTTCCTCTGGTCCTTCTACCTTGACAAAAAATGGCAGCGTGGTAGTCGTGAAGCAAGAGTTTACTCCTCTTCATTGGCTTTGCTTGGATTTTCTTTACTCCCGTTTTTATATCATCTTTGCAGAGCACTGTGATACATACATTCTTATACTTTTTGAACATACTAAACACATCACATTTATTTCCCTCTTTGGTGCAGCCCAGATTTATGCAGTGTCATATTAGGCTTTTGGTTCTGTGTTGCTGATTGGTTCCAGTCTTACCTCTTACTGTATCTCCAGTTATACCCTGTGACCAGCCATACTAAGCTACAGGCAGGCAGTTCCACAGGCTTGTCTGTGATTTTCCACACACTGTTCCTTTATTGAGGACCTTGCTGATAATTAAAGCATATTGTTCTGGATCCTCATCTGAAGTTCGCCGGAAAAACCCCAGGGAGGTGTTTTTCAAAGGAATATTTACATTTATATTTAATAATAGCTAGCATTTACTGAATGCCGTCTACATATGCATGTGACATATATTATCACCAACCCTCGCAGCAGTTTTGCAAGGTAATAATTTTACAAGGGATAATTCTGAGACTCAGAGGATCTTTATAACTTTCCCAACTTCATGCAGCTGGTGGATTAAATTTGAATTCAAAACTGCTTCTGTCTAATTTCATTGTCTGTTTTTCTTGCTGTACTACATTTTCTGTGCAATACTAATTTCCAGAAACTGAAATGTTTCATAAAACAAATGCTGTCATTAAGAGTATGTGTTACTAGCATAAGGTCTGGCACTAAATAATAGCTAAAGAAGCTAGGTAACTGGAAAATGTTTCACATTTAGAGATTGCTAGTTTGAAATTTAGAAATGTTTTATCTCTTTTTCTGACAGGGGTTCTTACGACTTTCAGTCTGAAGAGTAAAGAATAAACTGAACGACCTTATGATATATTCAGACTTTTTGTATTTTAATATTAAATTTGAGATTCTTAATGCTAATTTAGAAGCAAAGATGAATTCCTTGTTTTCCCTTTACTCCCTGACTGCTAAACTCATTTTCCTGCTACTAGAATTGATTTCCTACAACTTTACTGTAGCTGCCACAGAACATAAAGCAGACGCTTATGACACTGTCCCAGTTTCAGCATCTCTGAATTATGTGTACTGCAGTTAATACTCCAGGAGCTCCTATTTTCAGGAGAGTTTCCAGTTAAAATATCAGTAACTGAGAGAAGAAATGAGTTCCATTTAGGGGAGATAGTATTCCAAATTTCAACAAGGAAGACAGGAACTTTCTCACTACAAATAACTAGTAGTTTATTTTGAAATCAACTACATTCTGGGTTAAACAGACATTGCAGACAGTGGCAGGAATAAAATTGTAAACTCCAGTACCAGACCTGCATTTATTCATGCAGTTAGGTAATAGCTACAAGATCTTGGATAAGTTATTCAATTTCTACTATATTAATCTTGGTGTCCTCAGATACCTACTGCTTGGAGGATTAAATGAGCGGAGGAAACTGAGGTTTAGAGTGGTTAATTCATTTACTCAAGTAACACAGCAAGAAAAAGTGGTAGAGTCTACATTCAAATGGGGTATTAGGATTCCAGGGACTGCCTTTACAGTCTGCTGATGATTTTGTTTGCATATAAAAGCTAGAAATGCTCTGCATCACTGACCTGTCTTGGTTAGGTTCCTTGTTTATATAAATGGCCAAAATGCTAGTTAGATGTAAGAAGCACTGTACCTTATGAGGCCTTTCAAGGCTACAACAAGTAGGAAGGATTTTATTATCTACATGCTATTTTATTAATTTTATTTATTCAGTCATGATTTCTAAATCTGTTTTTTACTTGTTTTTGATAATATGTATTTTCCTTTGTAGCATATCAGAGTTATCTTTAGATTCAGCCCTTCATGCCATCAATCTTCATTGCAATAACATCTCGAAGATCAAAGCCATCGATCATGTTTGGAATTTACGACATTTAGATCTGTCATCTAATCAGATAAATCAAATTGAAGGGCTAAATACACTAACAAAACTATCCACTTTAAATTTGTCCTGCAATTTGATCACAAGAATAGAAGGTTTGTAAGTGATTTTCATGTAATGCTTTGCATAAGGGAGATGATTAAAACCATTTTTCGGAGTTCTCATGGTGGCTCAATGGTTATCGAATCCAACTAGGAACCATGAGGTTACAGGTTTGATCCCTGGCCTTGCTCAGTGGGTTAAGGATCCGGCGTTGCTGTGAGCTGTGGTGTAGGTCGCAGACGCAGCTCAGATCTGACGTTGCTATGGCTATGGAGTAGGCCAGCAGCTACAGCTCCGGTTAGACCCCTAGCCTGGGAACCTCCAAATGCCACGGATGTGGCCCTAGAAAAGACAAAAACAGAAAACAACAAAAAAACATTTTTCAACTTCTTCCCAAAAGAGTGGGATAAATATTATCCTAAATGTCTCCAAACTGACCCTAAAATTCAGTATATAAGAAGTTTTCTTCTATAAAACTTATTCCTTTAAAAAATTATTTAACAAAGTACAGATAAAATTGATTACTCTGTTATTATACTATGTATTTGCTTCAAAGCAGTCTGAAATAATACTGTAATACTATATAGCTCTAATTAATTGATTGATTGAATCTTATAAAGGCTTTATTTTATTTTAGGACTTGAAGCACTAACTAATTTGACTAGACTGAATTTATCTTATAACCACATAAATGATCTTAGTGGTAAGTAGATAATGTTTATGTTTTCTGTAATGCTGAATGTCTACCACATGTAATCAGTTAGACTGAGCTCATAATGAACTGATCATTCAGTTCTAAATGAATTTTTTTTTTTTGCTTTTTAGGGCTGCAGTTGCGGCATATGGAGGTTCCCAGGCTAGGGGTTGAATCGGAGCTACAGCTGCTGACCTACACCACAGCCACAGCAACGCAGGATCTGAGCCACGTCTGTGACCTACACCACAGCTCACAGCAATGCCAGATCCTTAACCCACTGAGCAAGGCCAGGGATCAAACCCGAAACCTCATGGTTACTAGTCAGATTTGTTTCTGCTGTGCCATAACAGGAACTCCCAGTTCTTAATGAATTTTTTACCAAAAATCTCATCTAGAGGTGTTTTTTCAATCATAATTATTTTTTATTGGTGTCAGAGCTCAGCTGAACAAACACTAATCATAAACAGAAAAAAACTTGGTTAGAAAGGACCTACTTTGAGAAAATAATGTTTTTATCTTAGATAATTAATCAGTATACTGTTATATAGAAGGGAATGTTTCCAATAGAACTTTTTATTGTGACAGAAATATTCTATATCTGTGCTATCTGGCAGATGTGGCCTTTGAGCTCTTGAAATGTGGCTAGTGCACTGAATAAAGGAATTTGTTATTTAATTTTAATTAAATTTTAAATTTAAAAAGCCGCATGTGGCTAGTGCCACCATATTGGACAGTATATGTAGATAACATTCTAAAAACGCTAGCAAATTGATAATCAAAGTTTGTTTGTTTTTGATCTTACCATGTCTAAGAAGTTTAAAAATCGTTAATCTTTTAACTGATTAATGTGATACACTGATAAAAAGAACAAAGTTTTAAGATTATGCTTAAAATTATCTGTCAAAACTAGCAAAATTTCTAATTATCTTTGTAATCCTTATCAGTATTTGAATCAGTCTTGTTTCATTTGTTTGTTTCTCTCTCCTACTAGAAAAATACTACCCTATGCCAGGTATTTAATATACAGTAAAATAAAATAACCTGCTTCTTACCTTTAACCAAAGTAGCAACAGCATTTTATTTTTATTTTATTTTTGTCTTTTTGCCATTTTCTTGGGCCGCTCTTGTGGCATATGGAGGTTCCCAGGCCAGGGGTCGAATCGAAGCTGTAGCTGCCTGCCTACACCAGAGCCACAGCAACATGGAATCCGAGCCGCATTTGCGTCACACCACAGCTCACGGCGACGCTGGGTCCTTAACCCCTGAGCAAGGCCAGGGATCGAACCCGCAACCTCATGGTTCCTAGTCGGATTCGTTAACCACTGCGCCACGACGGGAACTCCAGCAACAGCATTTTAATTTTTAAAAGCTTTTTCCCCAAAAAATGTGAAAGTATTAGAATTGAGTGTTAACTGTAGTCCTGTCTCTGCTGTGTGCTGTGTGATATTGAGCAAAGTATATTGCCCTTTGGATGCAGTATCCTTAATTAAAAAATGTGAATCTTGGATAAGATAATTCATTAATTTACTTAGTAAATATTAAATTAAAGATCACTATATCAAACACTGTTCTATAGTGTTGAAAAAATAACAAGTAGATTAGGTTCTTGTCATGAGACTTACATTGTAGTGGGGAAGAAAAACAATAAATGAGACATGTTAACCCTCCCCAAAAAATAAGCAAAAGATTTGAGCAGACATTTCCCCAAAAGGACGTTGAAATGACAAATAAGAACATGAAAAAAAAAGCTTAGCATCCTTAATAATTAAGGAAATACAACTCAAAATTATAATGAGATTCATTGCCTACCTACTAGAATAGATGTAGGTTTAAAATTTTAAAATACTGGAGTTCCCGTCGTGGCTCAGTGGTTAACAACCCGACTAGGAACCATGACGTTGCGGGTTCGATCTCTGGCCTTGCTCAGTGGGTTAAAGATCCGGCGTTGCCATGAGCTGTGGTGTAGGTCGCAGACGTGGCTTGAATCCCACGTTGCTGTGGCTGTGGCGTAGGCTGGCAGCTACAGCTCCGATTACACCTCTAGCCTGGGAATCTCCATATGCCACAGGAGTGGCCCTAGAAAAGGCAAAAAAAAAGATAAAAAAAAAATTTTTTTTTTAAATACAAAGCGCTGGTGAGATTGTGGAGCAGCTAGAACTTGCATACATTACTGGTAGAATTCAAAATTGTGAAACCACTTTGAAAAATGGTTTGAAGGTTTTTTATGTTAAACTTAGCATATAATCATGCATTTCTACTCCTATGTGTTTACCTGAGAGAAATGAAAACATATCTAATCAAAGATCTGTATATGAATGTTAATACAGGTTTTTATGTAATCACATTTATATGGTTATCTGGTAAATGGATAGATTGTGATACATCCTCACCATGGACTACTATTTGGCAATAGAAAGGAATGAACTATTGGCATATACAGCAACATAGATAAGTCTAAAAAGAATTATGCTAAGTAAAAGGAGCCAGACACAGAAGGCTACATTGATTTTATGTATGTGATATTCTGACAAAAGCAAAGTTACTGAGGAAAAAAGATCATTAATTACCAGGAGTTGAAGATGAGGAGAGAAGATTGCTTTCCATAGGGGTGATGAAAATGTTCTGTTTCTCTGTCATAAGAGTCACATAACCATATTTGTTTGTTAAAGCACATCTAACTCTCTATAGCTTTTTTTTTTCTTTGGTCTTTTTAGGGGCCCACGTGCAGCATATGGAAGTTCTCAGGCTAGGGGTAGAATCAGAGCTACAGCTGCTGACAGCTGCTGGTCTATGCCACAGCCACAGCAACACCAGATCCCAGACCCACTGAGCGAGGCCAGGGTTCAAACCCATGTCCTCATGGATAGCAGTAGGATTTGTTTCCACTGAGCCACAATGGGAACTCCCTACAGTATTTATTTTCTATACAGAAAATAAGCAAACCTATAAGTTTGAATGGATAATTCGTAGGGATGATAATATTTTATATGTTCAGAAACACTTAAGTAAATAACAGCAGTTCATGATTAAAAGCATGCAAAGACACTAAGGTACAATCCTTCCATGATAAGGGAACAGAAAGAAAGCTAGTGTGGCTAGAGCACAGCAAGTAAGTGATTAATGTGCTAAGAAAAATGAGAAAATAGGCAAAAATCAGATCACAGGAGTTCCTTTTGTGGCTCAGTGGTTAATGAACCCAACTAGGATCCATGAGGGTAAGGGTTCGATCCCTAGCCTCACTCAGCGGGTTAAAGATCTGGTGTTGCCCTGAGCTGTGGTGTAGGTAATAGACATGGCTTGGATCTTGCATTGCTGTGGTTGTGGCATAGGCTGGCAGCTGTAGATTCAACCCCTAGCCTGGGAACCTCCACACGCTGCAGGTGTGGCCGTAAAAAGCAAAAAAAAAAAAGCTTTCTTTGTTAAAGAAAGCTTTAACAAAAGTGAATTAATTCTGTATTTAAAGGATCGCTTTGGCTACTAAGTGGGTGAGGAATGGATTTTCAGCAGAACAAAAGTGAAAGTCAGGCTCTCAGTCAGGAAGCTGTTCCAGTGGTCTAGATGAGAGATGATGGAGACTTGGACTAGGTGGAAATGTTGTAGAGGAGTAAATATGCATATTTTTCATGTAGAGTTCATGAACTTCCTGGTGGATTGAGATGAGGAAATGAAGGAATCAAAGATAATTAAGACTTTTCTCTGTAGTAACAGGTAAATGATGGTACTCTTTCCTGTTTTGAGAAAGATTAGAGGAGGAACAGGCTTAGAGATGAAGGGATAAGAATTAAGGATTCTCTTACATTTGAGAACCATATTAGGTGTATTTGTGCATATGTGTATAATCTGCAGCTTTGGGGTAAGACATCATGGTTGGTGTTTTAGATTTGGCACATCAGTGGTGTTTGTGGCCTTGAAACTCTGGGAGATTCTGGCAAGTATATGAATAGAAAATGGGGACCAGGAATGAGCCCTGGGGCACTTTAAAGTTGAAACCTAAAAGAGACATGAAACTGCAACATAAGAGAAAGAACCAGTAACATGGAACAAGAGCTTAGAAATGTGATGGTAAATTAAAAAGAAATGCTGAGAACTTATAAGAATGAATGACAGGAACTCCATTCTTGTGAGTGGTCATAAAAGGCTTTTCTGAGGGTGTGACAGATGAACAGAAGTTAATAATAAAGACTGAGGAAGATAAAAAAGGCAGACCTCTAAGAAAGATGAATAGAAGTTATGAGATAAAGGTCATTAAGGGGAGGAGTTCCTGTCATGGCTCAGTGGTTAACGAATCCGACTAGGAACCATGAGGTTGCAGGTTCGATCCCTGGCCTTGCTCAGTGGGTTAAGGATCTGGCGTTACTGTGAGCTGTGGTGTAGGTTACAGACGCAGCTCGGATCCCATGTTCTGTAGCTGTGTCTGTGGCGTAGGCCGGCGGCTACAGCTCCAATTAGACCCCTAGCCTGGAACCTCCATGTGCCACAGGAGCAGCCCTAGAAAAGGCAAAAAGACCATAAAAATAAAAATAAAGGTCATTGAGGGGAGAAGAGTATTATAGTCAGGTGAAGAAATTAGAAAAAAAAAGGGGGGGTGAATGAAGTTGAATTTATAGAGAGAATACTCAGCTAGGCAAAATTGAAAACTAAGATCTTCTGTGGAACAGTGTAGAGTGCATCTCAGAATGGTCCTTCCAAAAGAGGCAAGCCTAGGGCATTCAGCTATTAACAATTCTTTTGTCGAATGGTGCTTCTGGAGTAACTCTCTCACTCTTCTAGGCCAAACGTTTGCTGGACAAGCTCCATTTTGAAGAAGATTCTGAGCAAGGAAAAGAGAAACAGCAGGGGCTAAAGGAGACATCCTGGCTGTGTACAGGGTCCCTGTCCCCCACACCTGCCACTGAAGTCAGGCCAGCCAAGCGGTTGTGCCAGACCCTAGTACCTTCTGCTACTATCCTAGTTCTACCTTAACATTCTCTAGATAAGCTCATGCAAGAAATGTTACCAGGGACTAAATCAAATGCTCAAACCAGTGAAACTGAAGTGTTAGCTTTTGTCTGCTAATTAAAAATGATGTGTTGATTGAGAACCTAAAGCCACTGTTTTATTCTTATTCTCATATAAGTGCCTGGGCTTGGGGAAGTCCATTTGTTTTCTTAAAAGAGAACAGGCATCCCGGAATCCCTGGGCTAAGGCCTCAAAGAGATGCCAAACCTGTGTTTCTTCAAATCAACAATTAACTTTGCTGATGCCCTATTCTTTAGCTATAGCTGTTTGCAGCAAGGTCTTATTAATGCTGCTCCTTTTCCTCTTGAAATGTAACTATATAAAAATTCTTTTTAATTAGCTGTTAGAAAAATTACTGCTCTGACATCAAAAGACGTTTTTCCCTATTGCAGGTTTGATGCCTCTTCATGGAATCAAACATAAACTTAGATATATTGACCTACATAGTAATTGTATAGATAGTATCCATCACCTACTTCAGTGTACAGTAGGATTGCACTTCCTTACTAATCTTATTTTGGAGAAAAATGGAGAGGATAATCCTGTCTGTCATTTACCAGGTATGAAGGATTAATTTAATACTTTTTGTAACAGTTGATATGCAAAACATCTTAATTCCAGAAACTGGTATTTATGACCTCCTTTAATTAGTCTTTAACACTTTACAAGTTTTTATTATGTGTTTGGAAAAAACAATTGCAGGTAAGTTATTTTATTAAGACAAACTAAGTTACTGTTCAGAGGATACAAGCTGAACAAATAAGTTTATGTTGGATAAGTGAATGCCTCAAAATTAAATTGTATTTATAATGTATTCTTATGGTATAATACTAAGCAGCCATAAAAAAAATATATAGAATCTTTAACTACTGATGAGCAATTATCTCCAAGATGTACTACCATTAAGAGAAAGAAAAGCAAGCAAGTTGCAAAACATTTCTAGTAGGCTACTATTTATATGCAAAGGATAACATATGTTATGGGTGTGTTTGCTAAAATATTAATCTAGAAGGATACACAAAACTGATAATAATGGCTAGCTTCAGTACTGGGTAAGTTGGGATCCAGAAATATAAAAAGGCAGCTGGGAATCAGGAAATGTTGGGAAAATTTTTACTGAGTACGTCTTGAATTATATACCATGTGAATATGTTAATTATTAATAAATAAGTTTTAAGAAGAAAGTTTAAACGTAACACGATATGCAGAAGATGCTGCTGAAATGCCATTTGATCCAATTCAAAAATCACCGAGGTTGGCAAAGATAAAGCAGACCAGACTGCCATTTCTAAAACTCACCTATCTCAAATTGCTTAACCTGACAATAAGATACAAATGTAGAACATGAATATACATTCTAAAGATATATTTGGGTAGAAGGTGGCTACAGAGGCTCCATTCTCATTAATACACAGCTTTTAGGAGACTCATCCTAGAAGGGAAACCTATATTGAATAATTTTACTTTATAGAATATAATAGATTTGAGATTAACTTTGTTTTTTCCTAAGCCCATATAATGTTAGAGTCTCCCTGAAAAACAGGGCAGATTTCTGTTTTGGGAGGAAACCCTTTTCTTGGAAGAAAAACTTATCTCTAAAACAAATTTACTTTACTAACCCACAAGTTGGATTTTTTTTTTTTTTTGCTCTCTCAAGAACCCCTAGTTTGAACCTATAGTTCCTATAGTTTGAACCTTTGTTTTTCACTTTCTTTCCTAGATATTTCTCTGAACACAGTTGCCCTCCCCCCAGAATTATTACTGAAGTTATTTTTCTTTCCTCAAAATTTCTAATATTAATATGCCAAACTTCTTCCCCTTTTTTTTGAAGTTATCCAACTATTGGTTTTAAAATGACTCTTAAGTAAAATTAAAGTGTTTCTATTAGCCTAAACACCAAACTAATGTTTATTTACTGTATTTCTCATATTTAATTATACTTAGGGAAAATAAACATATTCTTAAGTACTTGATAGATTGCTCACTTAATTATATGCAGTTTAGGAGGGAAAAGTGGGAATGTTTAAATCTGTTAATGCTGTGGCCTCACTAGTAAATTCTGGCTGTTATTCTCATCCTCCCGATGTATATTTATACTAATAAAATACAAATAAATGAGATATGTTTGGCTTCTTGTCTAGAATAAATTGCTACTGATTTCATGTATATATAGCTTTAAATCAATTTTATGAAAGAATTCAGAGATGGTAATTTTAACTTTCTGACCTTCATCAGGAGGGTGTTAGGGGACAGACTAGGGAGTATTGTTTTGTTTGTTTTATATTTATTGATTGTGTACTAGAGAAGGACTAAGTAACTTATTACAAGTTTATTACTTGCATTCCAGGACTAATTTTATCATTTAGGTGATGTTTCTGGTAGCTGATAAATTTACTTATTCTAGAAATGATTAACCGTTTGTTTGTTTTTTTAATGTTTAAGTTTTCATTTTGAATGATTTGTTTCCAAGGGTACAGAGCAATTATGCTCCAGACTTTGCCACAGCTTAGAATCCTAGATTGCAAGAACATATTTGGTGAACCAGTAAATACGGCAGAAATAAACTCATCTCACCTACAGTGCTTTGAAGGTCTTTTGGATAATTTAGTTTCTTCTGATTCTCCCCTAAATATAAGTGAAGATGAGGTATAGTACTCGGTTTTTTTCCTAATATAAAATATATCTTCAAATTTTAATTAAATATAAATGTAACTTTAAAAGATTTTTGTCTGTTTCTGTGTCACAGATCATTGACAGTATGCCAGTGGTGACACCACCCATCGATGAGATAGCTCCCTTGGATCAGTTTGCAAATACACCAACAGATACTGGTTTGGCATCCCTTATGTCTGTGTGTCCATCTTCTGAGCAAGAGAAAGTTAATAATGAAAATGATTTTCAGAATGAGATGAAACTTCAGAAATTAGATGATCAAATTTTACAGCTTCTCAATGAAGTAAATATTTTTCTTATTTTTCTAAGCAATGTGTTTGTTGAAGTGAAAGTAGTTAAGGAAATATAAAATAAAATTTGCATACAAGCTAACCAATTGGAACCAATATATATATAGGGCATTTGTATATATGTATTTTTTTTCCTTTACACAAATAGGATTCTATCCTAGTGGTAGTGGCAGAAAAGGGTAACATAATTTTTTTTTGGGGGGGGGGGGGGTTGGCCATCCCATAGT
This sequence comes from Phacochoerus africanus, assembly GCF_016906955.1. Lineage (NCBI taxonomy): Eukaryota > Metazoa > Chordata > Mammalia > Artiodactyla > Suidae > Phacochoerus > Phacochoerus africanus. The sequence goes on along the minus strand of NC_062549.1, from coordinate 51,878,705 downwards.
ATACTGAGTTCCTTCATGGGCCAGGGATCAGATCCCAGCCACAGCTGCAACCTACTCCACAGCTGTGGCAACGCTGGATCCTTTAACCCACTTTGCAGGGTGGGGATGAACCTGTGTCCTAGCACTGAAGAGAGCCGCCTGCATTAGGGTGGGAACTCCATAAAATATTTTTTCCACTCATTTTCCTTTATGGTCTCCTTCAAATCTTCATTATGTAATTCCTTTGATGTTCTTCTGTACTTCACCTTATTTCCACCCACTCACCTTTTATTTCAAGTAAACTGAGAACTCTTTGGATTCAGTGCTTATTAACATAGAGAACATGTGAGCTACTTTTGGCCTCTGCTTTCTTTTCAGTTGTTTAATGGTCAAAACCACTTCTAGGACTTAAGAGCTAAGTAGCAAGTTATTTTACAAAATTCCTACTTCAGTTACTGTTTATAGCAGACCTTCACCAAATTAATCACTGCTTTCCTGAAACAGTAATCCTTTGTTATCCCAGCTACTGTTTCTCTGGGTTTTAGAATCTTTGAACCAGATGGATGATCTGTAATTCCTAGAATTTACTGCCATTTGAGTTTTTAGCCTTCTCTAGCATTCTTGCTCTGATCTACAGTGACAGTTGTTTTCTTGAACACCACACCTCCGAGAATTCAATGGGTTTTTATTTTATCCCCTGCCTGGATGTAGGGAAGAAAGATTATAGTATAGGCTTGAGAGACTATTAGTCAGAAGTCACTTTGACCTAGAAATTTGTAATTGAATTTTAATATTTAAATTTTTTCTCAGAGTGGAAAATGCTTATGGAATCATGGTTGAGTGGGTTCTCGATTATCTTGAACTCTATCTTAGCTCTAACACTAATAATGTTTGATAAACAAGAAGTCTGCCAGAGGTGAGTAAATAAGGCTATAAGGATTCTGTATGCCAGAAATCCTGGCTGTTTCAGTTTAGGCCACAGAAGTAGATAGTATAATGGGGACAAGAATGCTGGCAGATACATTCTTTGACATCATTGATAACATATTATACTGAGCTATTAGACTCTTTGTGTCCTCAGGTTTCATATTCTATCTTCTCTAATGGCTGCCTCTTCTACCAATTTCAGAACTTAGTTTTAAGCTTAATAACTTATATTTGAGGTGAACTTTTCAACTTCTCTTATGCCATCCTAATTTCATTATAACTAATTTCATTATAACCTAATTTCAATCAAGTAGATAAGGACTAATATAGCATTGTTCTTATTAAATAGAAAAGAAAATCAGAAGTTTTAGAATAAAGAGTCCTTTATTTTAGTGAGGCAGAATTGAACCTCAAACCCAAATCTCCTGATACCCAATCTGGTATTCTTTCCACTGTCATGCTTCTCATTCAACTGGTGATAATTCTTCCTACTTTGTTATTAAGAATAGGAGTCTAGCTGTCCAGGGGAAAAAGATGATTTATTGCTGTGCATATAGAAAATGTTTAGGAAAAGGACATCTTGTTTGCTAACTTAGTGTAAAGGATAAACATGCCGTTTGAATTTCAGTTGATATATACACTCAAATAATTTTATTTCAAAAGTATCAATTTATAAGTAAAGTCGTGAAGTTACTGAAAATGTGCTGTAATATAGTGACAGTTATTCTTAACTATTAGACTTATTACTATACTGATTTCAAGAATTCTCTCTATGAAAGCCTTTGTCTTTTAAGTTTTCATTTTTCCCTACTATTTAATTATGAATATTTCATTTATTTACTTATTTATGTATTTACTAGCCACACGTAGGGTGTGTGGAAGTTCCTGGGCCAGGGATTGAACCTGTGCCACAGCAGTGACAACACCACATCCTTAAGTTACTGTGCCACCAGGGAACTCCTTTAGTGAACATTTTAAAACTGAGAGCAAATTTAAGAGAATTTCTTAGTAAATACCCGTATACCTACCAACTAGATTTTACCATCAATATTATACTATACTTATTTCATAATATGTCTATGAAACTATCTTATGATGTGTTTCAAAGTGAATTACATATAATCAGTATACTCCCCACTAAATACTCAAGTCTACATGTCATTATACAGTAGTATTTCTTTACATTTTTTTAAACTCTACGTTTTATTTATTTATCTATCTGTCTGTCTATCTCTATCTTTTTAGGGTGGCACCCGTAGTATTTGGATGTTCCCAGGCTAGGGGTCAAATCAGAGCTGCAGCCGCCAGCCTGCATCACAGCTCATGGCAACACTGGATCTTTAACCCACTGAGCAAGGCCAGGGATAGAACCCGCATCCTTATGGATCCTAGTTGGTTTCATTACTGCTGAGCCGCAGTAGGAACTCCTCTTCACAGTTTTTTACTTTATTTTTACTTTTGCCTTGTTTTGATATAAAATACAAATGTGTTTATTTGCTGAATTGACAGTGTGTATGCCTGTTACCCAAACTTTTATAAAGATAAACATTACTATCATAGAAGAATATTCCCTCATGCCACTTCTCACAAGCAGTCCTCTCCTATAGGCCCCTCTACCATTCTCAATCACTTTTCTCTTTTCTCTTTTTTTTTTGCCATAGATTATTTAGTACTTAATACTTATTCCAGAATCTAATATAAATGGAATCATACAGTCTATACTCTTGTGTAAGGCCTCTTTCACTCAGCATAACCTTGAAATCAGTCTGTGTTATTTTGTATATCAGTAGTTTCCAGAACAAGTGAATCCACATCACAGAGAAAGAAAATTGGCTTTATAGAAAATATAGCCATTCCAACCTTATTATGCTCATAATTCACGATACATCTTTTTCCATCAATCTACTTTTTGTTTCTTCTTTTTTTTTTTCTTTTCAGGGCCATACCTGTGGCATGTGGAAGCTCCCAGCCTCGGGGTCAAATCAGAGCTGCAGCTGCTGGCCTATACTGCAGCCACAGCAAGGCCTGATCCACATATGTGACCTGCATTGAAGCTCACGGCAATGCCAGATGGTAAATCCACTGAGCGAGGCCAGGTATCACCCATATCCTCATGGGTACTAGTTGGGTTCTTAACCCTCTAAGCCACAATGGGAACTCCTACTTTTTTTTTTTAATAACAGCTTTATTGAGCTATAATTCACTTACATAAAACTCAATGGTTTGTACCCATAGCATTCATCACCATTTCCCACAGCCCTAGGCAACCACTAATCAATTTTCTTTCCATGTGGATTTACCTGTTCTAGAAATTTCATGTAAATAAAATCATACAACATGTGGTCCGTTGTGACTGGCTTCTTTCAATTAATATACTATTTCAAGTTTTATCCATTTTGTAGCATGTATTAGTACTTTTTTCTTCTTATTGTCAAATAATATTCTGTTGTATGAATAATACCACATTTTATTTATCCATTCACTACTTTTTTTACTATTATGAGTAGTACTTCTAGGATATTCATATATAAGCATTTGGGTGGACATATGTTTTCTCTTGGCCATATATCCAGTATGGAATTGCTAGGCTGCATGGTAACTTTGTGTTTAACGTTTTGAGGAATGACAAGACTATTTTTAAAGCTGCCGTACCATTTTATATTCACACCAGTAGTGATTTTAACTTGTCTATATCTTTCTATTTAAAATGAGTCTTGGGAGTTCCTGTTGTGGCTCAGTGGTTAACGAATCTGACTAGGAACCATGAGGCTGTAGGTTCGATCCCTGGCCTTGCTCAGTGGGTTAAGGATCCGGAGTTGCCGTGAGCTGTGATGTAGGTTACAGACGCAGCTCGGATCCCGCATTGCTGTGGCTGTGGCGTAGGCTGGTGGCTACAGCTCCGCTTAGACCCCTAGCCCGGGAACCTCCATATGCTACGGGAGCAGCCCAAGAAATGGCAAAAGACAAAAATAAATAAAACAAAATGGGTCATATATAAGTGGGTCTTGTTTTTTAATTCAATCTAGCTATCACTAGAAGAATCCATTAAAATTTACAGTATACTGTACAGCACAGGGAACTATATCCAGTCTCTTGGGATAGAACATGATGGAAGATAGTATAAGAAAAAGAATGTATATGTATGTATGGCTGGGTCACATGCTGTACAGCAGAAATTGACACACCTGTAAATCAACTATAATTTAACTTTAAAAAAATGTAAAAAGCTCCTACCCTGAAAAAAGTAAGAACAAAAACAACTAAAATTTACTGTAATCATTGATGAAGGATCCATCCTTGCTGTGAGCTGTGGTATAGGTTGCAGATTCAGCTCGGATCCCATGTGGCTGTGGTGTAGGCCAGCAGCTAAAGCTCAGATTTGATCCCTAACCTGGAAACTCCCATAAAAAGACAAAAAAAAAAAAGTTATAACAGCAATTTTTGTATTTCACAGTTTTCTTTTAGTACTATCTCCTAGCCTTCTTAGCTTTGAATATAAAGTCAGCGTTAATTAAATCCCTGATTTCTTGTATGTTTGCACCATTTTTCTTTGGCTACTTTCAAGGATTTATCTTTACTTTTGGTTTTCAACAGTTTGGTTATATTGTACTTAAGGATAATTTCTCTGAGGATTTTAAATCTATAAATTTATGTATTTACTTGATTTGGGAATTTTTGCATGTCATTACTTCAAATATTTTTCTGTCTCATTCTCTTTCCTCTTTGTTCAAATTCCATTTAAACCTTTTGATATGTCCCATAGTTCCATAAGGCTCTGTACATTTTATTAACTTTTTTCTCTATATTCATCATATTGGCTAATTCCACTGAACTATCTTCAAATTAACATATTCTTTTATCACTTCATTCTGTGTTAAGTTCAGCCAGTCACATTTTACTTCAGACATATTATTTTTCAGTTGTAAATTTTTCTTTTTAAAAAATAATTTTTATTTCTCATAAGTTTTTTCATTCATGATAAACATTTTTATATCATTGAGGATAGTTATGATCACTGTTGTAAAGTTCTTACCTGCCTATTTGAATATTTGATTGCCTTTTCTCTTGGGAATAGGTCATATTTTACTGGTTCTTGTATTGGGAGTAGTTTTTAATTTTGTCCTAGACCATGTGAATGTTCTGTTGTGGAAACTCTAGATGCTGCTATAGTCCTCCAAAAACTGTTAATATTTCTGCTGTAGCACACATTTAACTTGCTTTAACTTAACTGCTGCTTTTTTTTTTTTTTTTTTAATCCTTTACTGGGTTTCTTGCAGTCTATTTCATACCATCCTCTGAGTCTTCAGACCCAAAAGTCTGGTTTTTCCACTCGAGTTTTAAGACTCCCTACATAGTGCCAATTGTGATGTGTTCTTAGGCTAAAAGCCATAAAGCAGAAATAATCCATACTGATCATTTTTCTTTTTCTTTTCTTTTTTACTTTTTTTTAATTATAGTTGGATTACAATGTTTCTTCAGTTCCTGTTGTACAGCAAAATGACCCAATCACACACAGTTCCCTGTGCTATACAGTAGGACGCCATTGCCTATCTATTCCAAATATAACAGTTTGCATCCAAAAACCCCAAACTGCCTATCCATCCCACTCCCTCCCTCCACCACCTCCCCTCTGGTAATACTAAGTCTGCTTTCCTTGGCCGTGATCTGTTTCTGTTTTGTAGAGAGGGTTATCTGTTCCATATTTTAGATTCCACAAATAAATGATATCATATGGCATTTGTCTTTTTCTTTCTGGCTTACTTCACTTAGTATGAGAATCTCTAGTTCTATCCATGTTGCTGCAAATGCATTAGTTTATCTTTTTATGGCAGAATAATATTCCATCATATATATGTACCATGACTTCTTAATCCATCTGTCAGTGGACATTTAGGTTGTTTCCATATCTTGGCTATTGTGAATAGCACTTCAGTGAACATAGGTGTGCTGTGTGTGTCCTTTTCAATGAAAGTTTTGTCTGGATATATACCCAGGAGTGGGATTGCTGGATCATATAGTAGTTCTATATTTAGTTTTCTGAGGTACCTCCATAGTGTTTTCCATAGTGGTTGTACCAATTTATATTCCCACCTACAGTGAAGGAGGGTACCCTTTCTCCACACCCTCTCCAGCCTTTGTTATTTGTTAATTTGTTAATGATGGCCATTCTGGCTGGTGTGAGGTGATAACCTCATTGTAGTGATCATTTTTACAAGTATCAGCTCTTCTCTAGAATAAGCCTGCTGTTGTTCACTTTACAGGACCTTCAAGTAGTTTTTGTTCGTTGTTATTTTGTTTGTATTTTTCCCCCAGCTCGTAATTGTAATCTTGACAAAGTCAGCCTCATAGGAGCTTACCTGTCCATACCAGAAGCTGAATCTCTTGTCTTTAATTCCAAACATACCTAGTTTATAAATTCTTAACCTTGAAAAAAGTTTATAACATTTTAGAAATTGTGAAATTATATTCTCTTATATAAAATTAAACTTTTAACAAACTTTGTTGTTTATTTATTCTAGACTTCTAATTCTTTAATAGATAATGTTCCTGAGAAAGATCTCAGACCAAAACGAGACACAGACGTGACTTCTGAAAGTGACTGTGGAAACAGAAAAGAATGTAATAGAAAAATTCCTCGAAGATCAAAAATCCCATATTACTCTAAAACTATTCAAACTATTAAGCACCATAGTAAAAACAACAGCAGTTTTATAAGGTACTTCTTTTAGTTCTAGAAATTCAAATAAGGCACACAGACAAAAGTTAATATTGATAGCTTCTTCCTTAAAGCTAACTCATGATGATATATCTTTACTTCTTTAATGTCAAAGATTTGACTTTTCTGCCTTGCTGGCTCTGATTTAGTCATTACTTTCATGTAAATTTACATAAAAGGATCTCTTTCTTTGTGCTAGATTGTCATTACCTAGGTTGTGAAAAATAGTTGTAAGTACTGTACATTTCTTTGGGTCATTTCCTGTGTTTATTTCTTTGCAGTTATAATCGTAAAATGAAACAACCTTTCTTTAAAGAATTATATGTAAGATCATCTTTAGTGAACAATAACATATTAGAAGAAGCAGAAGAGCAGAAGACTGAAATAATAAAAGTAAACAATGGTAACTCGGAAGATGCCACTTACCGGGTATGATTTAAGGCAGTAAGAAAACTTGAATGTGAATAATCTTACTTTCGGAGGGTTTTCTTGGCTGCACCTGTGGCATATGGAAGTTCCCTGATTAGGGATGGGACATAACAGTGACAATACCAGATCTTTAACCTGCTGTGCCACCAGGGAATTCTGAATAATCTTAGTTTTTTGGTTTTTGTTTTTCTTTTTACTTCAGCACATGCAACATATGGAAGTTCCTGGGCCAAGGGATCAAGTTGGAGCTGCAGCTAGGGCCTGCGCCATAGTCAAAGCAACACCGGATCCGGGTCACATCAGCAACTTGCGCCACAGTTTGCAGCAATTCAGAATCCTTAACCCACTGAGTGAGGCCAAGGTTCAAACCCACATCCTCACAGAGACTATATTGGGTCCTTAACCCACTAAGCCGCATGGCACTCCGTAATCTTAATTTTATTTTATTTTATTTTTTTATTTTTTATTTTTTTTGCCATTTCTTGGGCCGCTTCTGTGGCATATAGAGGATCTAAGGCTAGGGGTCTAATCGGAGCTGTATGCGCCGGCCTATGCCAGAGCCACAGCAACTCGGGATCCAAGCCACATCTGTGACCTACACCACAGCTCACGACAACGCTGGATCTTTAACCCACTGAGCAAGGCCAGGGATCGAACCCGCAACCTCCAACCTCGCGGTTCCTAGTCGGATTCATTAACCACTGAGCCATGAAGGGAACTCCAATCTTAATTTTAAATAAAAAGTTAGTCCCATAAAAATAATGCATGTTTTTATGAGCAAAAAAATTTTGGATAATTATATCGGGATGATGAGATTGGATCATTTTTCCCTTACTGATTCCCTGATTTTGTGTAAGTATAACTATTTTTATAATTTTTAAAGGAATGAAAATTACTTATTTAATATTTCAGTAAAATCTTTTTGTTATATGCATGTGGAGGAGAAAGCAGATCTACATTTTCAAATTCTTCCTAAAGGAGTGGTTCCTAACTTTTGAGTCTCAGACTCTTTTAAATAGCTAAGGAAATCTCCTGGTCTTCTCAGAGAAACTTTCTTAGAGAAAATTATAAAGTGTGTATAATTTCAGGGTTTTCATAGATTCACCTGAAACCCAATTTTGGATCCACTGATTCCAGATTGAGAGGCATTCAGGAATTTTTAAATTCCTCGATAATTTCTGTAATTGTTTTCATGTTGTTAAAGATTTTTAGTACATATTAATTTATTCTTTATTTCTCATTAACTTACCCTTATTTTACCTTTTAACTTTTGATTGTAATGTGTACTATTCTTACAATAATAAATAATTTTTGAAATATTTCACACCCTTCATGCTATTGGTTTCCTCCTCTTTTTCTCAAGTATAAAGCCCTTAATATTTAGAAAAATAATAATAATTATCATTATGGCAATAATAATAGTAGCTAATACTTACTGAGTGGTTTATATGTGCCAACCATTGTTCTGTATAATTTGTTTAATTCACCACAGCCCTTTGAATTAGATGCTATTATTCCCATATGATGAGTGATAAAATTGAGGTAGTAAGAGGTTAGGTAGCTTCCAAGTTCACATAACAGTATTGGTTTTGTTTAGGCACTTGTTGATCAGCTAGACCAAGAGAGAGAGAAGAGATGGAAAGCTGAACAAGCTGAAAAGAAACTTATGGATTATATTGATGAGCTGCATAAACATGCAAATGAAAAAAAAGATATTCATAGCCTGGCTCTTCTTACTACAGATAGGTAAGGGGAAAGTCTATAAACCTAAAGATACTTTACAGCTGAACTGGGAACTGGAATGCCTTAGTTTAAACCAGCTATTGAGTTCCCGTCGTGGCTCAGTGGTTAACGAATCCAACTAGGAACAATGCTGTTGCAGGTTCGATCCCTGGCCTTGCTTAGTGGGTTGAGGATCCGGCGTTGCCATGAGCTGTGGTGCAGGTTGCAGACGCGGCTCGGATCCCACCTTTCTGTGGCTCTGGTGTAGGCTGGCGGCTACAGCTCCGATTAGACCCCTAGCCTGGGAACCTCCATATGCCACAGGTATGGCCCTAAAAAGACAAAAAAAAAAAAAATATGTGGTATTGATTGAAATTGAACTAATTTTACGTAAAGATTCAGTGTTTTATTAGCTTTTTCCATAAATGAAGGATTTGGAGTATTAGATTGAGCCCTCTAGCTGCGAGATATCAGATCAATAAATATTACAAGTGAAGAATAGCAAGAGCCTGGAGAAGGTATTGGCAGCCTTTTTCTATATAGGACAGGGATCAGCACAGTTTTCCTTTAGGTTTTCTGGTTCATATTCAGTCTCTGTGTCACATATTTTTTTTTTTAAGGGCCACACCTACAGCATATGGAGGTTCCCGGGCTAGGGGTGGAGCTGTAGTCGCCAGCCTACACCACAGCCACAGCAATGTGGGACACAAGCCAAGCCGTGTCTGCAGCCTACACCACAGCTCATGGCAATGCCTGATGCTTAACCCACTGAGCGATGCCAGGGATCAAACCTGCATCCTCATGGATCCTAGTCGGGTTTGTTAACCACTGAGCCATGAAGGGAACTGCTGTGTCATGTATTCTTAACAAAAGACTTTGGTTCCACGTTTCTTGAGTTCAGTTTTCTTGTTTGTTTGTTTTTAATTCAGTGAATTTTATTATGTTTATAGTGGTACAACCATCATCACAATCTAATTTTAGAACATTTCCATCCCAAACCCCCAGTCCATCCCTCCCTCCCAGGGTGTCTCCTTTGTTAACCGTAAGTTTTTCAAAGTCTGCGGGTCTTTTTCTCTGTTTGGCAAATAAATTCATTGTATCCTTTTTTTACATTCCACATATAGATGATAGCATATGATGTTTGTGTCTCACTGTCTGACTAACTTTGACTTACTATGATAGTTTCTAGGTCTATCCATGTTGCTGCAGATGCCATTATTTCACTCCATTTTATGGCTGAGTGATATGTACCACGTCTTTATCCACTCTGTCGATGGACATTAGGTTTCTTCCATGTCTTGGCTAGATACAGTGCCATAATGAACATTGGAGTACATGTATCCTTTTTTTTTAACTGAATGAATTTTATTGTATTTATAGTTGTGCAACAATCACAACCCAATTTTATAGCATTTCCATCCCCAACCCCCAGCCCATCCCCCACCCAACCTGTCTCTTTTGGAAACCATAAGTTTTTCAAAGCCTATGAGTCAGTGGCTGTTCTGCAAAGAGGTTCGTTGTGTCCTTTTTTTTAGATTCCACATGTAAGTGATAGCATATGATGTTTGTGTCTCACTGTCTGACTGACTTCACTGATAGCATGATAATTTCTAGGTCCATCCATGTTGCTAAAAATGCTGTTATTTCTTTCCTTTTAATGGCTGAGCAATATTCCATTGTGTACATGTACCACATCTTCTTTATCCATTCCTCTGTCAATGGACATTTAGATTGTTTTCATGTCTTGGCTATTGTATATAGTGCTGCAATGAACATTCAAGTACACGTATCTTTTCGAGTCATGGTTTTCTCTGAATAGATGCCCCAGGAGTGGGATTGCTGGATCATATGGTCATTCTTTTTTTTTTTTTTTTTTTGTCTTTTTAGGGCCGCACCCAAGGCATGTGGAAGTTCAGGCTAGGGGTCGAATTGGAGCTGTAGCTGCTGGCTTATGCCACAACCACAGCAACACAGGATCTGTGCCATGTCTGTGACCTATACCACACTCATGGCAGCACCAGATCCCTGACCCACTGATTGAGGCCATGGATTAAACCCACAACCTCATGGATACTAGTCAGATTTGTTGCCCCTGTGCCACAATGAGAACTCCTATTTTTAGTTTTTTGAGGAATCTCCATACTGTTTTCCATAGTAGTTGCACCATTTTACACTCACACCAACAGTGTAAGAGGGTTCCCTTTTCTCCACACCCTCTCCAGCATTTACTGTTTGTAGACTTTTTGATGATGGCCATTCTGGCTGGTTTAAGGTGGTACCTCATAGTAGTTTTGATTTGCATTTCTCTAATAATGAGTGATGTTGAACATCTTTTCATGTGTTTTTTGGCCATCTGTATGTCTTCCTTGGGGAACTGTCTGTTTAGATCTCCCCATTTTTTGACGGGGTTTTTTGTTTTTTCAGTATTGAGCTGCAGGCAGTGTTTATATATTTTGGAGATTAATCCCTTGTTAGTCACTTCATTTGCAATTATCTCCCATTCTTGGGTTTTCTTTTTGTTTTGTTTAGGGTTTCCTTTGCTGGGCAAAAACTTTAAGTTTAATTAGGTCCCATTTGTTTATTTTTGTTTTTATTGTCTTTACTCTGGTAAGTGAATATGAGAAGATACTACTTTGGTCAGAGAGTGTTCAACCTATGTTTTCCTCCAAGAGTTTTATAGTATCTGGTCCTATATTTAGGTCTTTAATCCATTTTGAGTTTATTTTTGTGTATGGTGTTAGAGAGTATTCTAATATCATTCTTTTACATGTGGCTGTCCAGTTTTCCCAGCACCACTATTGAAGAGACTGTCTTTTCTCCATTGTATATTCTTGCCTCCTTTGTCATAGATCAGTTGACCATTAGGTGTGGGCTTTCTATCCTGTTCCACTGATCTGTATTTCTGTTTTTGTGCCAGTACCATACTGTTTTGATGGCTAGCTTTTAATATAGTCAGAAGTCAAGGAGCCCAGTTCCTCCAGTTCCATTTTTCTTTTTCAGGATGTCTTTGTCTATTCTGGGTCTTTTATGCTTCCAAACAAACTTTAAAATATTTTGTTCCAGTTCTGTGAAAAATGCCATTGGTAATTTGATAGGGATTGCATTGAATTTGTAGATTGCCTTGGATAATACAGTCATTTTGATAATAATGATTGTTCCAATCCAAGAGCATGGTATATCTTTCCATCTGTTTGTATCATCTTTGATTTCTTGCATCAGTGTCTTACAGTTTTCACAGTATAGCTCTTTTGTCTCTTTAGGTAGCTTTATTCCTAGGATTTTTTTGGTTTTTTGATTCGATGGTAAATGGGATTGTTTTCCTAATTTCTCTTTCTGCTCTTTCATTGTTAGTATGTAGAAATGCAGTTTTCTGTGTATTAATTTGTATCCTACAACTTTATTAAATTTATTGATGAGCTCTAACAGTTTTCTGGTAAAATCTTTAGGGTTCTCTAGGTACAGTATCATGTCATCTGCAAATAGCTATAGTTTTACTTCCTCGTTTCCATTTTTGATTCCTTTTATTTCTGTTTCTTCTCTGATTGCTGTGACTAGGAATTCCAAAACTATGTTGAATAGTAGTGGCAAGAGTGAACATCCTTGTCTTCTTCCTGATCTTAGCAGAAATTCTTTCAGCTTCTCACCATTGAGAGTGATGTTAGCTGTGGGTTTGTCACATATGGCTTTTATTATGTTGAGATAGTTTCCCTCTATGCCCACTTTCTGGAGGATTTTTATCAGAAATACATGTTGGATTTTGTCAAAAGTTTTTTCTGCATCTATGCACCTGTTGAGAGGATCATATGGTTTTTATTCTTCAGTTTGTTGATGTGGTGTATCACACTGATTGATTTGTGGATATTGAAAAATCTTTGCATCCCTGGGATTAATCCCACTTGATCAGGGTGTATGATCCTTTTAATGTCTTGCTGTATCTGGTTTGCTAATATTTTGTTGAGGATTTTTGCATCTATGTTGATCAGTGATATTGGCCTGTAATTTTCCTTTTTTGTGTGGTGTCTTTGTCTGGTTCTGCTATCAAGGTGATGATGGCCTCATAGAATGAGTTTGGGAGTGTTCCTTCCTCTGCAGGTCTTTGGAATAGTTTCAGAAGGATAGGTGTTAACTCTTCTCTAAATTTTTGATAGAATTCGTCTGTGAAGCCATCTGGTCCTGGACTTTTGTTTCAGGTATTTTCTCTAGCCCTTTCTCTCTTCTCCTTCTGGCACCCCTGTAATACAGATGTTGGTGCTTTTAACATTGTCCCAGCATTCTCTTAGACTGTCTTCTTTTCTTTCGATCTTTTTATTATTATTATTATTTTCTGTTCTGCATCAGTGATTTCCACAAGTCTGTCTTCCACCCCACTTATTTGTCCTTCTGTCTCCTGTATTCTGCTATTGGTACCTTTTAGTGATTTTTTTATTTTATTTATTGTATTTTGCATCTCTGCTTACTTAATCTTTAAATCTTCTATTTCTTTGTTCACAGTGTTTCTTGTAATTTATCAATCTTTGCCTACAGTTTATTTCCAAGATCTTGAATCATCTTTACTATCATTAGTCTAAAGTCTTTTTCTTGAAGGTTGGTAATCTCCAGATCACTTACCTATATTTCTGGGTTTTTTTTTTTTTCTTTCTTCCTTTATCTGAGTCATAATTCTCTGCCTTTTTGTTTCGTATAGATTTTTTGTGTGGTCTCCTTTTTTGCAGGCATGGGTAGTAACCTCTCTTGCTTCTGGTGATTTCCTTGTGGCTGAAGTTGGTACAGGGGCTTGCTGTAGGCTTCCTGATGGGAAGGACTGGTACCTGCCCACTGGAAGGTGGAGCTGATTCTTTTCCTTCTAGTGGGTGGGGCTTTGTCTCTGGGTGTGACTAGAGGCAGCTGTTTGCCTGGAAGGTCTTTAGGCCACCTTTGTGCTGATGGGTAGGGCTAAGTTCTGGTTTGTTGTTTGGCCTGGCTTCTTAGCCCTGATGGCTGGGGCCAGATTTTCCCAAAATGGCCACTTCCAGGGTAGTTCACACTGATTATTATTCCCAAGACCTTTGCCTCCAGCGTCTTTCCCTGACAACCAGCCACAGTTGCCCCCCTTTCTCCCAGGAGATCCTCCAAGATTGCAGGCAGGTCTGACCCAAATTCCTAAGGAATCTCTGCTTTGCCCTGGAACCCAGTCCATACAAAAGCTTGTGTGCACCTTTCAAGAATTGAGTCTTTTCCCCCAGTCACATGGAGGTCCTGTGCATAGGCCCCACTGGCCCTCAGTGCTAAATGCTCTGGGGGTTTCTCCCAATGCCAGACCCCAAGGCATGAGAACCTGACACAGTGCATAGACTTTTACTCAAGGGTGAGCCTCTGTGACATTATTTTCCAGTCCGTAGGCTGCCCATACCCCATTTTATCTTTTTTTTTCTGTGTTTTTTAATACAGGTATGTCTTATTCCAATATGTGAAAACACCAGTTTTCTGAAATTACAGTAACTTTTTCCTTCTGTTTCCTATAGGTAATTATTTCTAAAGTTATACTTTTCCTCAAAAGGATAAGTTTTTTCCATAGAGTTCCTTTTGATCTTTATCTCTTCTTATCCTTGAATGAACACTATGTTTATAAACTTGGTTTTTGCCAACAAATGGGGTTTAGGCAGTTGCTCTTGGTTACATTTCTTACCTGCTTATACAGTAGATAATTCTCTTTCTGTAGTCTTCATTGTTTAGCAAGTTGATGTGCACAGCTCCCAGCCCAATTCCCAGGTTCTTTTAGGTATTTAATTAGTAAAGTGTTGTGGTATGATACGGTATTTTTTACCACCCCTCACTTCCTGATTCTCATTCTTTGTACCCAGGAAAATTACTGTAACCAGCATATGTTCTATGGAAACGTCTGTAGTTATGCAAGCTGTGATGCATGGTCTGTTACTTGTCAGTCCACCACCACCCACCAATTTCTTGCTTTATGTGTTTTGGGAATTGCTGTCCCTGACATAGTAATATGCTGGACAGGGGTAAAGGAACAGAATGAATAAATTAACAGTCTTCTTACTACCTCAGAAAAAACAGCACTCTTGTTTGTAATAGGTGCCTAAGTAGCCAACATGGTTTAATGATGGATTTACAGAGACCATGTGACCCTGAGAAACAGACAGACAATGAAAGGGAACAGAAATATACTTTTTTTTTAATCTAGGAAGATGCAAGGCAAAAGCCTAAGTGTTCTAAAAGCTGTTTCTATTTTAGTTTAGTTTCATTTGCCTTATTATTGAAATTCCTCCCAGATTATGCTCTCTTTTTTAGAGTTGTATGTGAATGAATTTTTGCTTTATTCTGTTTTGTAGGTATGATCTAATAGAATATTAGTTGAAGCTGTGTCTGGGGCTGCTAGCCAGATTCCATTTAAATTGGAAGGCTTTGGGCACGCTTCATCTTCATCCTTTCTTAACCTCTCTGTTTTTGGGCCATGTTTCCCATGTTACATGTTCATCATTACGTTAAAAATTCAGCTTCAGTCTTTTCTGATTCTTTTTTCATCTGTTCTTCAACTGTTTGCTTGGGATTAGATCCTCACCAGTCTTCAGACTCCCTTATGTGACCTGGGAGGGACTCTGTATTCCTGAAACCTAATACAGGGTCTGGAATCTAGGTACCATGCAATGAGTATATCGTATCTCAAAAAGTGAATCTTCTGTACTGTGCTTTTAATACCTAATCTGTAATTTCCCAAATCTTTATCCGTTATTCAAACCTCCTTGATTAACAGATTGTTCATCTAGTTATCTACTAAAAATGTCTTGCCTACATTGCTCATGTCTTAAGAATGATACCTCCTTGAAGACAAACAGATGGCCAAAAAGCATGAAAAGAAATTCAGCATCACTCATTATTAGAGAAATACAAAACAAAACCACTATGAGGTACCACCTTACACCAGCCAGAACGGCCATCATCAAAAAGTCTACAAACAATAAGGGCTGGAGAGGGTGTGGAGAAAAAGGAACTCTATTACACTGTTGGTGGTAATGTAAAATAGTGCAGCCACCTTGGAAAGCAGTATGGAGATTCCTCAGAAAACTAAAAAGAGAGCTACCATTTGATCCAGCAATCCCACTCCTGGGTATCTACCCAGAAAAGACCATGACTTGAAAAGACACATGTACTCCAGTGTTCATTGCGGCACTATTTGCAATAGCCAAGACATGGAAACAACCTAAATGTCCATCAACAGAGGAGTGGCTCAAGAAGATGTGGTGCATATACACAATGGAATATTCCTCAGCCATTAAAAAGAACGAAATACCGGCATTTTTAGCAACATGGGTGGACCTACAAATTTTCATGCTAAGTGAAGTCAGTCAGACAATGAGACACCAACATCATATGCTATCACTTACATGTGGAATCTAAAAAAGACACAATGAACTTCTTTGCAGAACAGATACTGACTCATAGACTTTGAAAAACTTAGGGTCTATAAATGAGACAGGTTAGGGGGTGGGGGTATGTACTGAGGGTTTGGGATAGACATACTTTCAAATTTGGTTGTGATGATTGTTGCACACCTATAAATGTAATAAAATTCATTAAGTAATTTAAAAAAAATTTAGACCAAAGGGAAAAAAAGATGTTATCAGATAAACAAAAACAAAGAGAACATGACAAAAGTAGACTCCTACTCAACGAAATTCTAAAAGGTGTTCTTCTAACAAAGGAAAATGGCCAGAGATAGAAGGTTAGAGATGCAGGAAGCAACTAGGTGCAATGAAAATGGTAAATGTGTGGTTAAACATAAATATTGACTGTATCAAGCAATTTAAAAAAATAAATAAATAATGATACCTCCTTGGGTCAACTTATCCTGCTCCCTTATTCTGTATTACTTGTCCTAATAAGTGGTGTTACATACAGTCAGCCACTAAAGGAAATCTCAGAATAATTTTTTTACTTCCTTTCTCTTTTTCATACCCCATAGCCAGTTGGTATTGATACCTTCTTCATTGTACTTAAAAGGTGTTGAACTATCTCCTTTTCTTTTTTTTTTTTTTTTCTTTTCCCCCTTTTCACAGCCACACCCGCGGCATGTGGAAGTTCCTGGGCTAGGGTCAAATCATAGCTGCAGCTGCAGCCTACACCACAGCCACAGCAACACTGGATCTGAGCTTCATCTGCAACCTGTGCCAGAGCTTGTGGCAATGCTGGATCCTTAACCCACTGAGGCCAGGGATCAAACCCACACCCATACAGAGGCAACATCAGGTTCTTAACCTGCTGAGCCACAATGAGAACTCCTTAACCATCTCCTCTTTATCCCCAGACTGTTTCATTAGTTTAAGCCCTTATCTCTTACTTAGAGGATTGCTCTAATTCTACTGATCTGTAGCTTCTCTGTGCCCTTCCACCATATAGTCCACAGAATAAAGTCCAGTAATCTTTCATATAACATACCAGACTGGGGTTGAGAGAGTGAACAAAGGAAGACCATTTGGAGACCACTCTTAGAGGGGAGAGGAGACATGGTAAGGACCAGAATTGGAAAAATAACTAGTATAGAAGTTGATGGCTATATGGGTTTTTGTCAATTATGGCTTGGAAATTATAGTAGATACACATTGAAGTGGCAGCCTAACTCAGAAATTCCTTCATGAGGGTGTGTCTTTGCTATTCATTGTCCCCTTTCCAAACACTCAGCTTGTGTTCTGTCATGAACCGTATCTCTGCCTATAATATTGGTCTAGAATGGAGCTCCTGAGCCAAGCTGGGTAAACATGTGCCTTAGCCCATGACCACAGTGACTGGTGCATGGAGTAGGCAGCTGAACCAGAGCCTTTTCTAGAGCCCAGTTCTAAGTTGGTTCTTACTGTTGTCAGAATATGAGTACAGAGATGTTTGTAGCCTTTCCCCTCTCCCTGGCATATGTTATAAAGAAGTCTGCTATAGGAACAGCTGAAACCAGCCTAGAGAGAATCAGAGAGGCAGTGAAGGTGTTCACATCCTTGGTTTCAGTGGTCCCTTGGAATAGTGCCACCCCCACCCTTCTGAATTGATTATACGGGTCAATTCTCCTTTCTTACTTGAACTGGTTAAGAGTTGTCAGTCAAAAGGCTCTAAGTAATACAGAGCTTCGATTGTACTTTGTACAGGGAAATCAGAGTTTAGATTTCACTTATCTTGCATAGCTTTATAAATGCATCTGTGTCCACTCCGCTAGCTATTGAGCTCCTTGAAGGCCAGGCTCTATCTTACTCACCTTGCTTGCCTTTAAGCCCATATCTATATCCAGCACAATGCCTGAAACAAATAAGATGTTTTGTAATGTTTTGCTATTGAATAGTAAAGTTCACATAAGATAAAGTTTCAGTAATTTGTGTTTTCCCTTTTGGCACAATGCTAGTCTCAGGAATAGGGGAAAGGCATACTGTTTTTCAGCCATTTTTTTGTCTAATGAGAATTTGGAACACACTCATATCTTCCTCTACTGTAACCTTTAACATTTATACAGTTTTTATCATTCTTCGTGTGTAATATATTTAAAGCCACATTTGATTTATGCTTTAGGTTAAAGGAAATTATTTTTAAAGAGAGAAATTCCAAACTACAGCTCGAAATTATGGTTCACAGACTTCAAAATGAAATTAAAAAACTAACTATTGAATTAATTAAAACAAGAGATCAGCAAGAGGATCACATTAGACACTTAAGAACCCTGGAAAAAGCATTAGAAAAAATGGAGAGGCAAAAAGGGCAACAACAAGCAGCACAGGTATTTTTCTCTTAATTTATCAGTCCCAGGAATTAACACATTCATAGCTTCTATCCTGAATCAAATTATGTCATTATATAATGAACATAAAAAGTGTTAGGCTATATGCAAAAATTAATTTAAAGGTACCAGTAATTTAACTCATGGAATCATTTCTAGAACTAAGCCTGTGACATTCACAAAGCAATTATAAGAGTTGATGGAAATATTGCAGGTTGTTAGGCTTCTGTTTTGCAAGAGCCAATTTTTTTTTGTTTTTTTGGTTTTTTTTTTTGTCTTTTGTCTTTTTGTTGTTGTTGTTGCTGCTATTTCTTGGGCCGCTCCCGCGGCATATGGAGGTTCCCAGGCTAGGGGTTGAATCGGAGCTGTAGCCACCGGCCTACGCCAGAGCCACAGCAACGCGGGATCCGAGCCGCGTCTGTAACCCACACCACAGCTCACGGCAACGCCGGATCATTAACCCACTGAGCAAGGGCAGGGACCGAACCCGCAATCTCATGGTTCCTAGTCGGATTCGTTAACCACTGCGCCACAATGGGAACTCCCGCAAGAGCCAATTTTTAAAAATCTCTTTGGGGTACTTAAAGGCTTTTTATATTCATGCTTTCTGAATAGAAATTCCCACTAAGATCTGTGGTGCAAATAAGAGTTGCTTGTTTGATGCTTCTAAGACTACACTTTATATGACCACAGCATTATTAATTTAATAAATTTTGAAAATAAATTTAGTCACTAAGTCCTCTTGTTTAGAAAGTGCTTTTCTTTGGGGAAATGACATTAAAATAGAAGCAGAGGGAGTTCTCATTGTGGCTCAGTGAGTTAAGGACCCAATGGAGTCTCCATGAGGATGTGGTTTGACCCCTGGCCTTGTTCAGTGAGTTAAGGATCCCACGTTGCTGAAAGCCAAGGCATACGTCATAGATGTGCCTCAGATCCAGTATTGCTATGGCTGTGGCTCCAATTCAGCCCCTATCCAGGGAACTTCCATATCCCACAGGTGCAGCCATAAAAAGAAAAAAGGGGGGAGTCCCCGTTGTGGCTCAGTGGACACAAACCCGACTAGTATCCATGAGGATGTGGGTTCAATCCCTGGCCCTGCTCAGTGGGTTAAGGATTTGTTGTTGCTATGAGCTGTGGTGTAGGTTACAGACATGGCTTGGATCTGATGTTGCCGTGGCTTGTGGCATAGGCCAGCTGCCCCTCTGATTTGACCCCTAGCCTGGGATCTTCCAAATGCCACACCTGCGGCCCTAAAAAAAAAAATGAAATGATGAAATGAGAAGCAGGGAAGATTATTATCTAAATACTGTAATTGTATGTATTTTACTCAGATGAGACTTATCCAAGAGGTAGAACTCAAAGCTGCAGCTGCTGATAGAGAAATAAACTTACTTAGAACTTCTCTTCATCAAGAAAAGGAACAGGTACAACAACTTCATGAGCTTCTTGCATTGAAAGAACAAGAATACAGGTAATGAAATCTGTATGTATCAAGAAAAGATGCACGTTTAACAATAGAAAAGTTACTTGGTTCTCTTCCCACGCCCCTAAGACTAGCAGTGACTGAGCAGTGGTGAAGTGTGACAGAATTAGCTCATGTAAAAATACATGTTTATGTAGGTTTAGAATCAATCTTACAGTAAGAACTAGTAGCTTAAAAGTAAATCAGTGACTTTCTTGAGGTTGAGATATGGGCTTATAACAATGAAGCTCATGTTGCATTTCTCCAAGCCCAATCAAAAGCTCAATGCAGAGAAAATTGTTTTAATTGACTTCCAAGTAACTACTTGTTAAATCATTAGTATTTTTTATTCCTTTGAAGCAGGGCTCAACAAACTTTTTCTGTGAAGGTCCAAATAGAAAATATTTCAGGCTTTGCAGGTCATGCCTAACTATGTCTTCATAGCACAGAAGTAGCCATAGTCAGTAGGTAAATGAATGAGTGTAGCTGTGTTCAAATAAATATTTATTTCCCCACAAGAAGGAGAGCAGGCCAGATTTAGTCTGTGGGCTGTAGTTTGCCAACCCCCGTTTTGGGGGGTCTACAGTAATTTTAACACATTCAGCTAATTAATTATCTGCTTACTTCCCTACCAATTGAATTGTATGATTATTGTGGGTTAATTGTTTATTCTCAGACCTGTTTTGGTTTTGTCCTTACACAAATTCGATTTTAATGTATACATTAAATTCTGATGCTTTGGGGAAAATTGTCGCCTTATGTGTGGGCAGGACAATTATATCCAGCTACTTGTGATAGAACATGAGGGAAGATAATATGAGAAAAGAGTGTATATATATATGCATTTGCTGTACAGCAGAAATTGACAGAACATTGTAAATCAACTGTAATAAAAAAAATAAAGACAAAAAGATTTTGGGGAAATAATCACAAAAATCTAAAAATGGCCACTTAGTTTCCTTTTCAGGTATCTTTTAACTTGTTCTAATTTAAAGAAACCAAAACGGGAAATTGGATTTTGTATTAATTATAGGTTTGGTTTATTGAAGAAAAACAGTGGAGAACTCTGAAAAGTGGTCTCCCATTTAAATAAAAAACCAGGAGTTCCCTTTGCAGTTCAAGTGGGTTAAGAAACTAGTACCTATAAGGATTTGGGTTAGATCCCTGGCCTTGCTCAGTGAGTTAAGGATCTGGCATTGTTGCAGGGTGGAGCGTAGATTGAAGATGTGGCTCAGATCTGGTGTTGCTATGGCTGTGGTGTAGGCTGGCAGCCGCAGCTCTGATTCGACCCCTAGCCTGGAAACTTCTATAAGCTGCAGGTGTGGCCATAAAAAGAAAAAAAAAAAAAATTTTAAATTAAAAAAAGTAAAAATAAAACCTGGTCCTATATCAAAAGATTGGTGAACAGTTTCACACCGTAACTGATGTTTTCAGTTAACCAACCACTAGTACTGTATTTGTTATATATCAAAGACTCAACCAAAGTAGAATATGCAGTGAGGCAGAATCTTGACTCCCATGAATGCATAGGATGAATACATGGAATGATTCTGAACTATCTCAGTGAAGTTAAGATTTGGCATACTGCTCTTAACCCCATCACCACCGAATACACAATCAAATAAAACTCATTTCTATATCTATCACCCCGTCGCTCATTTTCTGTGTTTGAAAGTGAGGGGCTGATCTTTAACAATGGGGACTATAGAATATTTAATAACTATTTAAAGACCTTTAAAGTTTTTCTTTCCACATAAACATCCTGTGATTTTTATTTGTTTTTCATTCTAGGAAAGACCTTGAAACACGGGAGTTTTTAAGTGAAGCTGAGTTCCAGGAAGCCTTATCTAAAGAAATTGCTAAAGAAGACAGAAAACATGAGCAAGCTATAAAAGAATACCAAGACAAAATTGATGCATTGAATCAACAGTATCTGGATTTAGAAAATGAATTCCGTATTGCTTTAACTGTTGAAGCCAGAAGATTTAAAGATGTAAGAATGGGCATCTAGCTTTTTATTGAAAACAATCAGCAAGATATGGTTTGATAAGAGGACTACATTTTAGAATTCTAGCTCTCTTTACATATTGGCTATATGGTCTTAAACAAAAACTTAAATTCTTAGAACTTTATTTCTTCACATAAATAATAAGTAATCTTCAGTGCTTTTGCCAAAGCTAAGTAAAAGTATAAATGAGCAGGTAAAGAGAGCCCTTAAATAGAAATTGGGAAACCTGAATTTCTTCTGTTACCATAGAGCAGGGATTGGCAAACTAAAGTCTCTGGGCTATATTTGGCCCACTACCTATTTCTCTAAGTAGAGGTTTATTAAAACTGAGCCATGCTCACTTGTTTACATATAGTATCTGTGGCTGCTTTTGCAAATGTTACAGTAGCAAGAGTTGAGTACTGAAAAACACAAACACATAATGCCTGGCTGGCCTTCAAAGCCAGTTTTCTGTGATTTTTATTCTTTTGCTAAAACACTGGCCTAAAAATGAAAGAAATAAGCTGTTTCCAGAAACAGATTATTTTCTAAATATTTGGAGAACTGCTATTCATAATGCAATTTTGAAATACAGGTTAAAGATGGTTTTGAAAATGTTGCGACTGAGTTAGCAAAGAGCAAGCATGCTCTTGTTTGGGCTCAACGAAAAGAAAATGAGTCTTCCTCTTTAATTAAAGATCTAACCTGTATGGTGAAGGAACAAAAAACAAAACTTGCAGAAGTTTCTAAAATGAAACAGGAAACAGCAACAAATTTACAGGTAAGATAGTGTAACATATTTCCTTTTTAATTTGTTACATCATTTTCTCAAATACAGTGTGATGATTTTAGGCAGTACACAAATATGAACTTTTAGATAATACTAAATATGTTTTTTACGTACATGAAAAGTAAATGTAACTAGGAGATAAACCATGATTTCACAGATTGCATTTATACTAAAATAGTATTTAAGTAAAATAAATGAATTTTAAGACACATACTAAGTAAATAGGTGCCAGTTTTACAGTGATACACATGGTTGTAGTTTGGGAAATACTATATGAATTGTTGATAGTTGTTAATTTTGCAGTAGTGGTTGTTTTTACATATGCCTAACTATAATAATTTTTAAATTATCCCTGTTGTCTCGATTTTAAATACTAGTGCTGGAGTTCCCATCATGGCAAAGCAGAAATGAATCCAGCTAGGAACCATGAGGCTGCGGGTTTGAACCCAGGCCTCACTCAGTGGGTTAAGGATCTGGTGTTTCTGTGAGGTATGGTATAGGTTGCAGATGTGGCTCAGATCCTGTGTTGCTGTGGCTCTGGCGTAGGCCGGCAGCTATACCTCAAGTTGGACCCCTAGCCTGGGAATCTCCATATGCCACAGGTGCAGCCCTAAAAAGCAAAAAAAAAAAAAAAAATGAAAATAATAATAAAACACTGGGTTATTAAAAAAAAAAAATACTAGTGGTATTTTGCCCCAAAGGACTCACTTTCTGTAAGTAACCTTTAGACTGTTGATAGAAATACTTGGTCAGAAATTTTGAGTATTAGATGTATAGTTGCTCATTAAGATATTAAATAAAATTCAGAGTGTTTGAAGGAGTAGCCTCTTAAAATTTGACTTTTTATTTCATGACTTACATTTATGTTTAATAAAATTAAAACATTTTCTAATGTTAAATTTAAAAACATTTACTTTGTTTTTGCTTAAATAATTTTTCTCATTATAAAATGCAAAAAGAAAATAAACACTTAAATGTAATAATTACTTTGCATTTTTTTCAATGTTTTTTGGTGGTATACAGAATCAAATCAACACACTTGAAATTTTGATTGAAGATGACAAGCAGAAGAGTATTCAAATAGAACTTCTCAAGCATGAAAAAATGCAGCTTATTTCTGAGCTAGCCGCCAAGGAATCACTAATTTATGGTTTAAGGACAGAAAGAAAAGTATGGGGACATGAGTTGGCACAACAGGGTAAAAATCCTCAAATTTTCAAAGGGAAAAATACAGCCCATTCTGCTAATCCAGCAAATCTGGGTATTAGAAAAAGAAGGGTTTAACTCTACCCAGACACACCAAGAAAGAAGGTGACACTTTATGCAGAAGAATATGTGGTCATTTGCCAGCCAAACAAGAATGAGATTATACTTAGGAAACTGGGAAGAGTTTGTTTATACCTGTTACACCTCTTTTTTTTTTTTTTTTTTTTGCTGTTGGTTTTCTTCCAACTATAATTTGGTTACATTTCTGAACATATCTTTACAGGGCTGTAATTGAGTCTTTGAAAACCAGTCTTTCTTATGTAGTGATTTTAAATTATTTGTACAATATGCAGCGTTCTTTTTTCAATAAATATTGGTAACATTTGTCTTGTTATATGTGGAGAAATGTGAAATAGTGTATGAATGAAAACTGCTTTAGATTTTTATTAACTTACCCTCAGTTTCATTCCCTTTCCAGTCAC
Source organism: Phacochoerus africanus (assembly GCF_016906955.1). NCBI lineage: Eukaryota > Metazoa > Chordata > Mammalia > Artiodactyla > Suidae > Phacochoerus > Phacochoerus africanus. Next base: position 51,854,257 of record NC_062549.1, on the reverse strand, counting down.
TATAAAGCAAGAGACATATACTATTTCAAGGCCTTCATAGGGATTTTATAGCTAGATATTGGCCTAAATGGAACATTGTTCATGTGTCCATTCAACATAGGAATCTTTAATATGTTTTTGTTTGTTTGGATGGCATAACTTGGCCCATTAAATATTTTGTCTCTGAGTTACTTGTTCATGATTTTAGTTTTAGTTGTTTGAATAACCATAGTTGTTTAAAAGGCCTTTTTGTTCTCTTTTCCTTTCCTCTTTCATTTTGTGCTGTTTTATATATTATTTCTTTATTCAGCTTTTTTTATTTGCGTGTTATATTTTGTTACATGTCATACATGTTATATCTTTTTATTTTACGTGTTCTACATTGTAAAATTAGATGTTCACAAAATGCAAATTCTCCAAGATCTTAAGTTTTTTACTGATGTTTATTTCTTAGGATCTTCTCTAGCCCAAAATCGAGGGAAACTAGAGGCTCAAATTGAAAGTTTGTGTAGAGAGAATGAATCTCTTCGAAAAGCAAGTGAACGTGATAATGACACACTAAGAATTAAGTGCAAAATCATAGACGACCAAACTGAAACCATTGGAAAATTAAAAGAAGTAAGTTTGATGTTTTTTTTTTAGGAAGAGAGCATTTGGCAGGCTTGAAAATCTCTGAATTAAAGTATCTAGTAAATATTTGTCTCAATGAATCCTAATTGTTTTGAAATTTAAGACGTCACGTTTTCTTTTATGTTTGCCTCTTTACTTTTAAAAGTGATCTATGTCATTCATTTAACTTGAAATGACTTATACCTCCAAATTTTATGGAGACTGTTATTATGATGCTTTGAAACAGTTGTAAATAGTGTCCATAAAAGGTTAGGAATCATTAAGAAAATTAACATTTTACTTAAGCTTTGCGTTGTTTAGTATTTTCCAGTATTTTCAAATTGCTTCTTGAAATTATGACAAAACCTACTATATGAATAGAATGTAAAAGATTCATGCTTGTTCCCAAGGGAAACCATTTTTACCCACTTCTTCAAAATGGCCTATCTGAAAAGAGTACTAACAGGATCTCTTGTTTCCAAAATTTCAAATATAACTGTCATACATGCCAAGCCAAACTGAAAATTATTTAAATTTTTTAACTGTAAGCCTTTTTTCTGTTTTAAAAAACAATACTTAGTATAAAACTTGTGATTAACCTAAGTACTTCCAAACTAAGAACTAGTGCCTTATCAATCCCTGAGCAGAGTTTTGGGAGGAAATGAGTAGTGATGAAGAATATATTGGAGCAGAAAAATGATGACTTTCAGTTTTAGATTTTTAGTTTAAAAGAAAAGTTTTCAAATTTTCAACTCATTTTCTCTTGGTATTTACTAACTTACCAAAATAAAAAGTGTAGTGTATCTTTCTTAACGGCAATTAAACAAAAATAGTAGTGTTATTCCTTATTGACTGTGATAAAGAAAATGTTTTTGGAGTTCCTATTGTGGCTCAGCAGGTTAAGAACCCAACATAGTGTCTGTGAGGACATGGGTTCAATCCCTGGCATTGCTCAGTGGGTTAAGGATCCAGCATTGCTGCAGCTGCAACATAGGTCACAGATGTGGCTCATATCCAGCATTGCTGTGGCTGTGCTGTAAGCTAGCAGCTACAACTCCAATTTGACCCCAGCCCAGGAACTTTCTTATGCCACTGGTTCAGTCTTTAAAAAAAAAAAAAAAAAAAATTTATATAAATTTTTTCTAAAACATTCATTGAACATTCAATTTATTTTTAATCTGTAGTTTTTATTATAACTTTAAACTGTATAGAATTAATTAGGAAATGAGACATAAGACTAATAAAAATAAAGTAAGGTTTTTTTTTAATTGAAGTGTTTACAGGAAAGAGAGGAACAAATCAAAACATTACATGAAAAGATCACTGAAATACAAAAGTGTACTCAAGAACAACTTGATGAAAAATCTTCACAACTGGATAACGTAATTGAGAAACTAGAAAGACACAATGAAAGAAAAGAAAAACTAAAACAGCAGTTGAAAGTAAAGGAATTAGAACTTGAAGAAATTAGAAAAGCTTACAGGTAAATATACAGTATTTCCTGTTCAGAAATAAAATGTGGCTTAATGATTTCGTATAACCAATTTATTTAAATTATTTCTTCTTGTATTAGCACACTTAATCAGAAGTGGCATGATAAAGGAGAACTTCTCTGTCATCTTGAAATGCAAGTAAAAGAAGTAAAAGAAAATTTTGAAAACAAAGAAAGGAAACTTAAAGCAGAAAGAGACAAAAGTATTGAACTGCAAAAGTAAGAATTAAGTCTTAAAGTATGTGGAATATCTTTAAACAAAACTGAATGGGGATGGCTAAGATATGTAGAGAGAGAGTGAGAGGGAAGGGGATTAAAATCATGTTAGACATAGTTATTTTCCAAGTACTTTATTTCCATTCCATCTACAAAATGAAAGCTATAACAGTGCCTACCTTAATGTTTGATGCGAGGTTTAAACTTTGTATATATGTGCACTTAGGTACATGTGTGGTTTGTGTGTGTTATTTAGCATTTAAATAGTGCCTGACACATAGTAATTGCTATATAAATATTTTGTTTTTGTTACTGTGATTATTGTTTTTAAACCGTTCAAATGAAAGCATCTAGTGATTGTTTTTGGCTGTTGAATGTAGAGTTTAGAGGAGGAAATCATTTGACCTGCAGAGCTCCTAACGAAACTAAAACAAATTTAGGTAGCAGCTGAGGATGAGTGCCTATTTTAAAGAAAGGGAAGAAAATGTGTGTGTGGATGCCATTGTTGTGTGGATTTTATAAAATCCTCTAGAGGAAATGAGGGTTTTACCTTGTAAACCATATAACTGGACTTGTTAAAATAATTTACAAAGTTGACTGCCTTGAAAAGAAGGTAGCATGGTTTAGTGACTGGTTCTCATGTCAAGAGACGGAATGGCATAGATAACATGGCTCAGAAATCTCTCATAGAGGAAGATTCCCATTGTATCAAATCTAATAGAACCTAGAAATTTGGTTTCTCTTATTTTAAATCAGTACAAATGAAAAAGTGTTATTATTGATAATTCTGATTGATAATATAGTCACTTCTTTGTCTGCTGATGGACCCTGTCCCACTTTGCTTTTCAACCAAGCACTAATACAGGGACCTTTGCTTGGAGCCCTTTGCAGTTTTCCCTCCTACCAGTCACAGCTTTGCAATTTGGAGTCCTTTAGATCCTAAAAGTAACACTCACTTCATACAACTAGCAGTTCCTAAATTTAATAAAAATCATAAAGCCTGACAATTTTAAGAATCTTATTTTGCATTGTTTATTATATTATTAATAGCAAGATTATAAAGGCCTGATTTTATACATTAATGTTTTTATGACTAAGATTGGTATATTTGATTTTTAATTTAATGGAATTTTAATAAAATAAGTAGATTATGGTTCATAAGAACAGACTTTATTTGCATAGTTTTTTATCATCTTTATATATTTTTTCTTTTATTCTTTTACTTTCTTCTTTTTCTTTTTCTTTCTTGGCTGTACCTGCAGCATATGGAAATTCCCAAGCCTGGGGTCAAATCGGAGCTGCAGCTGCCAGCCACAACCATCAGAACATCGGATTCAAGCCGCATTTGCAACCTACACCACAGCTTACGGCAATGCCAGATCTTTAACCCACTGAGTAGGCCAGAAATTGAACCCACATCCTTATGGACACTATGTCGGGTTCTTAACCTGCTGAGCCACAGCGAGAACTCCTAGGTTCTTTTTTTTTTTCTTACATCTTATTTTGATATAATAATTCTGTGAGTTTAGCCAAACAGGCAGAATTATCTTGTTTTATAGTTGACGAGAGTTTGTGATTTGCCATTGGTCACATAGCTAGTGTTGCAGCTGGAACAAAAGAAAGACTTTTGACTCATGGTCCCAGTGTTCAATCCACTATTACAATGGGTTATGCCAAAACCAGGAAATTTGTTCATTATGGACTTAATGTTTTTTATAAAATTATTTATATTTAATTTAAAGGAATCGATGTTTTGCCTATAAGAAACTTTTAGCACTAAAAGTGAGTACTGTTGTAATTTGTTTATTAGCATAAGGTTTTATCTGTTAAGCATTAACATAAGGGAGTCATACATATATGCTGATAAGCTTGACCCTGCTTGTAGAATTCATATCTCAAATTATTATCACACAGCTAATACATGGAGAAAAAAAGATTGATAAAAGCATCTGTGAAGGTGTTTATGAACCATATCCTTAGACTCAAAATAAACAAGAACCAGTGTACTCTAACTTTCAGAGTATAAAAGTGTAACAAACTTCCATTGATGTTACTACTCCATTCTGTTACTAGCAGATTCTGTTGGATGATGAACTGCTTATTTCTTTAGGTACCCAAGATAGAGCCCTTGCTATTTAATGGAGTTCTGCTTCCATTAAAATATGAATGTAAGAGTTTCCATCTAAAAAGACAAACATCCTAATTTTTATATACAGATAAATATATGGATTTTGTGTTTTTTAAGGGATGCAATGGAAAAGCTTCATAGTATGGATGATGCCTTTAAAAAACAAGTTGATGCAATTGTTGAAGCTCATCAAGCTGAGATAATACAACTGGCAAGTGAAAAACAGAAATATATTGATTCTGCAAATTTAAAGGTACTATTAGTAAAATTCACTTTATAATCAGTATTTGATTGTTATAGCTAAGTAAATTGGATCTTTGACAGTTACAAAGAGAAAAGACACCATGATTTAATAACCAAATAGATAAGAATATTGCCCAATCATGAAGCCAGACCAAACTGTTGGTAATACTTAGATTAGTTGTAGACTGTAATTTAATGAAACCAAGATGATAAGTTTGATCATGATGTGCACCTGCTCCGTGAACTCTGGATAAAAACTGCTGTATCCTTAGGCAGTTTCAGCAGAAGCCCCTTTAGTTACACATAGGCAGGGCGGGAGTGTGAACATATTAAATACAGTCCCTCACTTCCTTGAACAAGTTCTCAAGGAGTGTTTTATCGTTAAATGGGATTCAAAACTATCAGGTTATCATTTTAAAAATCATTGACAAAGGAATGGATTTAGGTTGATAATAAATCAGAGGCAAACATCAGAATTACCTGTGGAGCTTTTTAATAGTATACATGCATGAGCTTCCCCCTCAGACTTTCATTCACTAAGATGGGGATCAGACCCAGATATATTTTAAAACTCAAGAGAGGATTCCAGTGTGACCCCTCCATAGATAAGGAGACAGTTATGAATTTCCATTTTTCCCTAATTCTTTGTAGTAATAAGAAACAGATATCTTTAAGACTGGAGATTCAGAAATCAGTGACTGGAAAAGGAAAAGACTTAACAGAAAAGGAAAGTAATACTTCTTAAAATCTACTGAGTGTTTAACAAGAATACATTAGGTATTACTAAATAAAGTGTAAAATTAGACCTTTAGCTGAAAGAAAAATACTGTGCTTGATTTTGGACATTTTGCCAATAACATGTCATATCAAAAAAATGTGTTTGTTAGAGAAATGGCACCAAAGTTTAAACGTGGTACTCATGAAAAAATTATAGCTATCACATAGAGGTGATCGTTTAAATTAGGAGAAATACTAGTTTTTAAAGGGAAAAAAGTTAGAAAATATGTATTAGAAATGAGAAGAGGGAATAAACAGAAAGGGATGGTTATATTGGTAGTACACTCAAGTATTGTGTCAGAGTTTCAGGCAGAAATTAATAGTATCGAGTGCATAGCATCCTAGGAGAATGTTGGTTAACAATAAACCATTAAATGATCTCTCAAAAAGTATTTGAGAGATCCTGTCGTGGCTCAGTGAAAACAAATCTGACTAGTATCCATGAGGCTGTGGGTTTGATCCCTAGCTTCGCTCAATGGGTTAAGGACCTGGCATTGCCGTGAGCTGTGGTGTAGGTCGCAGATGCAGCTCAGATCTGATATTGCTGTTGCTGTGGTATAGACCAGTGGCTACAGATCTGATTCGACCCCTAGCCTGGGAACCTCCATATGGTGTGGGTGTGGCCCTAAAAAGACCAAAAAAAAAAAAAAAAACAAGGAAATGCACTGGGGACTAAATTAAAGAGTTTCTTTGGGAAGGGAGGTTATTCCATTTTTGAAAGTTTTTAGGATTAAGTTGAATGCATGATCAGCATTCATAAGCAGCGTAGGACAGTGGAAAGATTAGGTCAGAAGACTGGGTTTCATTCAGACATGCTACTGAGAACTTATATACAACTTTGAACAAGTTTTGTGAAATAGAGTTAAAGTAAATTACCATGTGTTCATCATAAGAACCTATCAAAAATAAACAGATAATATATATGTAATTACTTTGTATATGATATAAGCATTATTTTTCCTATTAGTATTTGAAAAAATTAAATTTTACTGACCTCTTTGCTTTAAATGAACAAAGTACAAAATGCATAAGAATAATTTTTTAACTTTTTCCTTTCACAAATGTGTTTTTTACATACATTTTCTTTAAGAAATTTAAATGTAATATTTATATGTTAATTTAGGTTCATCAGGTTGAAGAAGAAATGCGTGGACTTCTGGAGGAAACATGCAAGAACAAAAAAGCAATGGAAACAAAAATTAAGCAACTTGCTTTTGCTCTAGATCAAATTCAGCAAGATATGTGATGGTTCTGAGAACAAATGGAATTGAAATGGACCAGCAGACCTATTGTAAAAATGATTAAATATTGTAATAGTAGTAACTGCTATGACTTTGAAATGTCTCTTTCTACACATTTCATTCTGATTATAGCTGATTATATTCTAAAAGACTTTTTGATCAAGTATTAATTGTATATGTAGGTTTTTTATAATAAATTGTTGACAATTATGTGTATTAGAAAAACCTATCAAAATAACTAGACTTAAAACACTTCTTGTTTCTGTGCTATACGTTGTTGGTTATTACACATTTGCCTACAAATATGTTAACGAAAATTAAGGTTAGTATTTTGACTATATAAAGGAAAGTATTATAATTTTGTTGTTAACCTTACTTGTATTAATGAGAACTAATTATAATTATTGGTTGTTCTTTAGTGGATGTAGTTCCATTCTTTTAAAATGCTCATAGGTATAGCCAAAAATTACTTTAAATATATGTATGAGATGTGGTATTTTTAAGAATGCATATGTATGCATTTCCACATCACTCATATAAATAGTGCATAAGACTTTTTCATAAAAGATTACATTAAGGTTTTATAAAATTGTCTGTTCCTCAAGAGGAACACTAACTGTTCACCTTCATTCTCTCATTTTCCTTTTTAATTTCTGTTTATGAAGAGAACTCTTATTTTGAAACTAGAAACAATTTTCTTTCACTTCATATCAGTTAATTTATTATTTCAGTTTCGCCATCTCTTATGTTCCTATGTATGCAGAGCAAAGATCTAAATACTATTCTCACTATTTCTAAAAAACAACTGTAATACCACTTTTTATCTAATGGCCAGTGAACTGAGTTTTGAAAATTAAACAGAATTAGAAAAAATATATATCTAAGGAGATTTATACTGAAATATGTGGCACATCAAACATATCAGCATATGCAATGGGAGTCTGTGAAGGGAGGGGGAATGTAAAAAATATTGGGGAAAATACTGATTAGACACCTCCTAAATTTGATGAAAAAGATTAACCTACAGATTCAAAAACTTCAATAAAACTCAGGAAAAATAGAAAGAGAACCACACCTAGATACTTAGACACTGTATGGTCAAACCGTTGGGAATTTTTTTTTTTTTTTTTTTTAACGGCTGCATCTGTGGCATATGGAAGTTCTCAGGCATAGCTATAACCTCTACTGCAGCTGTGGCAACACTGGATCCTTTAACCCACTGTGCAGGACAGGGACTGAATGGAATCTTCACCTCCAGAGCAGCCTGAGCTGCTGCACTCAGATGCTTAACCCACTGAGCCAAGTGGGAACTCTGCGTAAATCCTGAAAGCAGTAGAAACAATGATTTATCTCATATAGAGGAACAATATAAATAATGGTGGTTGACTTCACATCAAAAACAGTGGGCTCCAGAAGGCAGTGAAGGACATATTTGAGATACAAGAAGAAAAATGTAAATCAAGAATTTCACATACAACAAAATTATCCTTCAAAATAAATGAAAAATAAAGGAGACCAGAAGCAATGTCAATTCAAACTACTCAAGAAAAATTAGCTAAGAATCTTATATCAAGCAAAACTTTCAAATATGGGCCCAAAATAAAGTCATTCCCAAATAACATCTGAGAAAATGCATTTCTTCAAGACCCGCCTTACAACTAAGGCTGAAGCAAGTCCTTAAGATTTCAGATCCTCTCAGAAGGTGACCCTAGAGAATAATTCGAATACATGTGAGGAAAAAAATATACTGGTAAAAGTTATTATGTAATTATAAAAGAATTAAAATGCGTATTTCTATTCCTTTCATCCCTTATCTGATTTCAAAAGCAAATATATAATTCTATTATTTGGAGTAAAATGTAATGTTTCTCAGTATCAGCACAAAGATGGACGGAAACAAAGCTGTACTGAAGCAAGGAAATAAGATGGCAACTTGAAATCATAGCAACAAGTGATAATAATAAAAGGTAAATAGGAAAATAAACTATATATACTTGTTCTCCTTTTTTCTGATTTAGACTTTATCTAAAACCCTAACTGTAAAACATAGTTGCATGTATAGCATAGATGCAAGATATATAACAAAAACAGCACAAAAAGAGAAAATACAGCTATGTAGGAAAAACACTTTTATATCTCATTGAAATTGGGTTTGTATAAATCTGTTGTATATTCTGATAAGGTATGTATGATAAGCCCTTGTGAAGTCACTAAGGAAATAAAATATATAACCAAAAAATGGCTAAGGGGATTAAAATACACTAGAAAATATTTGTGGGATACAAAAAAAACAGAAAGGAGAAGCAGAGCAATAAAATATAAGGCAATTTGTAAAAGCAATAAAAAAGACAAGATGTAGAAAACAGTAGAATGACAAAGTCAACTACCGTATATAATTCAACTATATCAGTAATTATGTTAAGTGTGACTGGATTAAATGATCCAATCAAAAGATAAGAGTAAACTAGATAAGAAAACAATATCCAACCAGATGTTGCCTATAAGACACTTTCAATTTAAATATGCAAATAGGTTGAAAGTAAAGAGATGGAAAAACGTGAACCATGAGAAAGCTGGAGTGGCTGTACTAATATTAAACAAAACAGACTTTAAAACAAAAATTGTCCTTAGAGATAAGGATATGCTTTATAATGATAAAATGTCAATGCTAGATCCCCAACCCACTGAACGAGGCCAGGGATCAAACCCGCATCCTCATGGATCCTAGTTGGATTTGTTTCTGCTGTGCCACAAAGGGAACCCCCAGAAGACAATATTGTTAAAGTGATAATTCTCCCGAAACTTAAACTCATCTACAGATTAAATGCAATCCCTACTAAACCCCCAGCTAGTTTATTTGCAGAAATTAATGAGAAGATTCTACAATTCATATAGAAATTCAAGGAATCTAGACTAGCCAAAACAATCATGAAAAAAATTGGAAAACTCATATTTCCTCATTTATTCTGAGACAGACTGCCTGGGTTCCAATCCCAGCTCTGATTATTTTTTTTTATTTTTTTGTCTTCTTCTGCCTTTTCTTGAGCCGCTCCTGGGGCATATGGAGGTTCCCAAGCTAAGGGTCCAATCGGTGCTGTAGCCACCAGCCTACACCAGAGCCACAGCAACACGGGATCTGAGCCGCGTCTGCCACCTACACCACAGCTCACGGCAACGCCGGACCCTTAATCCACTGAGCAAGGCCAGGGATCGGACCTTCAACCTCATGGTTCCTGGTTGGATTCGTTAACCACAGCCCTGCGAGGGAACTCCATATTTCCTCATTTAAAAACTTACTAGAAAACTATAGAGGGAGAGCAACTAAGATGGCAGAGTAGAGGTACCCTAAAGTCACCTCCCCTCACAATCATAATAATCTGAAGAGCAACATCATTAAAAACCTTTGAAATCTATCAGAAAATATCCTCTTCAGCTAAAGATACAAAAACATAAGACAAGGAGACTGGTAGGAGGGGTGGATTCACCATATAATCAAATCCCATACCTCTAGGTTGGGCGAACTATGAACTGGAGAATAATCATACTACAGAGGTTCTCCAACTAAAGTAAGAGTTTTGAGCCCCATGTCAGGCCCCCTCAGCCTGGGGATCCAGCACCAGGAAAAGGAGCTCCCAGAGAATTTGGCTTTGAGGCAGCAGGGCTTGATTGCAGGAGCCCCATAAGGACTCGGGGAAATAGAGACTTCACTCTTTAAGAGTGCACACAAAACCTTATGTGGACCAGGTCCAAGGGCAAAAGCAGTAATTTGATAGGAGCCTGGTCCAGACCCACCTGCTAGTCTTAGAAGGTCTCCTGGGAAGGAAGGGGGTGGCTGCGGCCCACCCTAGTGACATAGACACTGGTGGTGAATATATCAGGGAGCATTCAGCTGCATGAGCTCTCCCAGAGACTGACATTTTGGCCTCAAAACCTGGCCTAACCCAACAGCCTGTAGGTTCCAGTGCTGGGACACCTCAGGCCAAATAGCAAACTGTGCCACATCCATCAGCAGATAGGCTGCCAAAAGACTTCCTAAGCTTTAGGAAGCTTCTAGACATGCCCATAGATACAGCCATGCCCACAAGAGTCCCAAGACCCAGCCTCACTCAGCAAGTGACAGACACCAGAAGCAAGAAAATGACAGTCCCACAGCTTGCAGACCAAGTCCTGAAATGCAGGCTAAACACTACCCTGGGACCAGCTGGCCTTTGGCCCTTGGGTGATGAATGAGCCAGGTACTGATGGGATGCATAGGACATCTCCTATAGAGGCCACTTCTCCAAGGTCAAGAAGCGGAAAAGCCTACTAGGAAACTACGGTAATCAAGACTGTTACGGACCAAAAAAAATGGATATATGGATTCATGGAATTAAAAAGAGGATCTTGAAATAGACCCTCACATATAAGTTCAAAAAATTATTGACAAAACTGCCAATACCATTCAATGGAGCATAGAAGAGTCTATTCAACAAATGTTACTAAGAAAACTGAACAGTCACATGTGCAGGAATGAAGTTGGACCCTACCTTGTATGATATGCAAACATTAACTCAAAATGAAACAAATACATAAATGTGAGAGCTAAACCTACAAAATCCTCAGAAGAAAACAATGGAGAAAAGTTTTGTGACATGGGATTTGGCAATGATTTCTTGAATATGACACCAAAAATACAAGCAGCCAAAGGGGAAAAAAATGAATTTATCAAAATTAAAGACTTTTGTGTATCAAAGGATACTATCAACAGAGTAAAAAGACAACCTATGGAATAGGAGAAAAATCCTATATCATATATGTGTGGCAAACCATATCTAATCAGGGGTTAGTAGCCAGAATATATTAAGAACTCTTGCAACAAGACAAATAACATGATTCAAAAAGGAGCAAAGGACCTGAATAGATGTATGTCCAAAAAGATGTACAAATGGCAAATAATCATATGAAAAAAATTTTTCTCAACACCAGTATTCATTGGGGAAATACAGATCAAAACCATAAAAAGATATGGTTTTACTCATGTAAGATGAGTACTATAAAAAAAATTAAAATATAAAGTAACAAATATTGGCGAGGATGTGAAAATATTGGGACATTGTGCCCCACTAGAGGGAATATGAAATGATGCTGCAATCATGGAAAACAGTATGGCAGTTTCTCAAAAAAATTGAAATAGAGTTATCATATGGTCCAGCAATCCCACTTCTGGATTTACACCCAAAAGAATGAAAAACAGGGAAGGCATCAAACAGATACATGTATGTTCATGTTCATAGCAGTATTATTAGCCAAAGCTGGAAGCAATCCACTATTTACAGATGAATGAATAAACAAAATGTGGTGTGTGTTTTATGTTAGGTAAAATAAGCCAGGCACAAAAAGACAAATACTGTATGAACTCACTTATATGAGGTATCTAAAGTAGTCAAATTTATAGACAGGTGGTTGCCAGGAGTTAAGGGGAGCACAGAACGGGAGCTATTATTTAATGAGCAGAGTTTCAACTTTGCAAGATGGAAAAAGTTGTAGAGCTCCATAGTGGTGAATAGTTTTACAACCCTGTGAATTTACTTAGTGATAGTTGTAGACCTCCATAGTGGTGAATAGTTTTACAACCCTGTGAACTTACTTAGTGATATATTTAAAAATTGTTAAGATGGTACGGTTTTTTTAATGGGTGCACCCACGGCATATGGAAGTTCCTAGGCCAGAGATTGCTGTGACCTACCAGATCATTTAACCCACGCACCATGGCGTGAACTCCAAGATGGTAATTTTAATGTTATGTGAATTTTATCACAACTAAAAGTAATTTTTAAAAGCATTAAAGCTCAGGGAAAAAAGCCTGGGCAAAGTGTATACAAAGACATTTATACAAATAAGATATACAAATGGTATTTTCCAGTAAGTACTGGAAAAGATGCTCAACATTATTAGTCATTAGAGAAATGCAAATCAAAATCATAATGAGATAGTACTTCTCACCCACAGCTATAATCAAAAAGACAATGTAAGCTTTGGCAATGCTGTGGAAATCTTGGAACTCTCATACGCTGCTGCTGTGAATGTAAAATGGTGCAGCTTTGGAAAACAGTCTGGCAGTTCCTCAAATGTTTTAAACAAAGTTACTGTATGGCTGTAAAAAGATTATCTAATACATGGCACAAATGAACCTTTCCACAGGAAAGAAACTCATGGACTTGGAGTACAAACGTTGTTGACAAGGGGGAGTGGGATGGACAGGGAGTCTGAGGTTAATAGATGCAAACTATTGCATTTGGAGTAGATAAGCAATGAGATCTTTCTATATAGCACAGAGAACTATATCTAATCACTTGCAATAGAACATGATGTAGGATAACGTGAGGAAAAGGATATATATGTATATGTATGACAGGGTCACTTTGCTGTACAGTAGAAATTGACAGAACACTGTAAATTAACTATAATGGAAAAAATAAAAATCATTTTAAAAAAATAAGGCATTCCCACTATGGCACAGCATGTTAAGGATCCAGTGTTGTCTCTGCTGTGGCTCAGGTCACTGCTATAGTGCAAGTTCAATTCCTAGCCCCAGAGCATATTCTATGACTGCAGCAGAGGGGAAAAAAAAGACCACTTGTTGTATGATTCCATTTATACGAAATGTCCATAATAAAAAAAAATACATTGATAAAAGCGGATTGATTAGTGGTTGCCAGTTGCTAGAGGTTTAAGGGGAAATGTGTGTTGAGTTTCTTTGGGGGGCAATGAATATAATAAAAATCACTGAACTGTATACTTCAAGTGGGTAAATTATGTGGTATATGAAAAATCATCAGAATTAGGTAGTATAGTTGATTTCAGATGGAAGAAAGGAGTAAAGAAGGCTCAAGAATAAAATCATGTGGGAGTTCCCATCATGGCTCAGTGGTTAATGAATCCGACAAGGAACCAAGAGGTTGTGGGTTTGATCCCTGGCCTCACTCAGTGGGTTAAGGATCTGGCATTGCCGTGAGCTGTGGTGTAGGCCGAAGGCATGGCTCAGGTCCCGAGTTGCTGTGGCTCTTTGCATAGTCCAGCAGCTACAACTCAGATTAGACCCCTAGCCTGGGAACCTCCATATGCCGTGGGTTCGGCCCTAGAAAAGACAAAATAAATAAATTAATTAATTTAATTTAATCATGTGAGACATAAAGAAAAAATTGCAAAATATCAGATGTGTATCCATTAATATCAGTAATCACATTAAATGTGAATGGTCTAAACAAGGGGTTAGTTGGCAAATGCAGCCTGCAATCTAAATTTTGTCTGCTGCTTGTTTTGGTACATACAGTTTTAATGGAATACTCCTATGGACCTTCCATTTACATATTATCTTTGGCTGCTTTTAGGCAACAATAGCAAAGTTAAATCCTTGAAAAAGAGACTGGCCTACAAATCCTAAAATATATACTATCTGGCCCCTTATGGAAAAATTTTGCTCACCCTGTTCTAAATACACTGATAATCAATGATAAATATTGTCAGACCAGATAAAAAAGAAAGATCCAATTATGTCCTGTCTACAAGAAACAGGCTTTAGATTCAAAGACACAAAAGGTTAATAGCTAAAAGATGAAAAAGATAAGACTATACATTCAGTCATAATAATAATTCAAAACGAATCAACTTAAGAGCTAAGACTATACAATTTTTACAGGAAAACATGAAAGAAAATCTTCAGAAATTGAGTTAGGAAAAGATTTCTTAGACACCAAAAAGTATGATCCATTATATTGTGGACTGAATTGTGTCCCCCTCAAGTTCACGTGTTGAACTACTAACCCCCAGAACAGCTCAGAATATGATGAGATAAAACCTTTAAATATCTTTTTTTATCCACAACTTAAATAACAAATGAATTCACTAGTTTAATGTTTTGGTCATGTTTATTTATAATTTTTGCCTAATCCATAAAAAATTAATCACGAAAGTATTAAAATAAAAAATGATTTACCATGTATCAGCTAAAATCATCCTGTAGAACACTAACAATATGAATAGCACACAATTAGAAAAGACAGAAAAGTCAGTGGATTATCTACCGACTGAGGGAAAAATCTCAAAGTTAATTTTTTTCTTACATTTTATAAAGAATTCTTTTCAGGAGTTCCCGTCATGGCGCAGCAGATGACTAGCAACCATGAGGTTGCAGGTTCGATCCCTGGCCTCGCTCAGTGGGTTGAGGATTCGGCTTTGCTGTGAGCTGTGGTGTAGGTTGCAGAAGCAGCTCAGATCTGGCGTTGCTATAGCTGTGGTGTAGGCCAGCAGCTGTAGCTCAGATGAGACCCCTAGCCTGGGAACTTCCATATGCGGTGGGTGCGGCCCTAAAAAAGGACAAAAGAATACTTCTCAGAGATTCTAAAAACAAATATTATTTCACCTTATAATATATAAAGCTAACATGACTTAGTTGGGAGACTGAGTCTAAAGTTAATTTTTGCTGAATAAATTCCTTAATTTTTATAAATACCATAGTTATAATTAAATAAATATGTATTGTTATAAATAGTTGATTAAAGTAGAGCATGATAGGATGGTACAGTTGTCAAGGTTAGATGATTCTAGGGTAACTACAACCATTCTCCTGAGGGATTTGTTTGTTTACATATTTATCTTTTTGGCGGAGTGGAGGCATATGGAAGTTACCTGGCCAGGGTATTGATCCAGCCCCACAGCAGCAACCTGAGGCACAGCTGTGACAACGCCAGATACTTAACCCACCGCGCCACAACAGAATTTATTTATTTATTTATTTATTTATTTATTTATTTATTTATTTATTTATAGTACTTCATTTTTTCATCCTAGAGATTAGTTCTCCTGACCCTGCACAGGGAACTGAATGATGTGGGCATCATTCATTGGTGAGAAATTATCTTTTTTGTTGTTGTTGTCTGTTTAGGGCCACGCTCACAGCCTATGGAAGTTCCCAGGCTAGGGGTTGAATTGGAATTGGAGCTGCAGCCTCCAGTTTACGTCTCAACCACAGCAACACCAGATTTGAGCCGTGTCTGCGACCTACACCACAGCTCACGGCAATGATGGATTCTTAACCCACTAAGAGGGGCCAGAGATTGAACTCGTGTCCTCCTGGATAGTTGGGTTCATTACCACTGAGCCACAATGGGAACTCCTGAGAAATTATCTTTTGACAGCAATGCTTTTAACATAGAATTATTCCCTCTTGGTGATAAATCCAAAAATTTTCAACACTCATCTGACACAAGGTCTTAGTTATGATAGGGTTTGTATCGGAGTGCATGACTTTTAAGTTTGCATCGTAATAGTGGCAATGTATTGTGAACAGCATGTCTTTATGTAATGGCTCATTATTTGGACAAGCTGTCATCTTATACTTTGGTGGTTTAGTGATAAGCATTTTTATTTTATGGAAATTTCAAAGAAATGGTGTTATCAATAGTGTTTCCAGTGGGAGGGTTGTTGAACAACTAGGTTTTTCAGGATGGTCTAAATGACATGCAATTTCTGTTAATGTTTGACCATATTTACCTTTCCTTTTTATCTACAAGAGCAGTCAGAGGGGTGTTCATGCATAAGCAAATAGAAGCTTCCAGTGTGCATTAGTTGAATTTATTTTTGTTACAACAGACTTGGATCTACTGTTCTTACACTTGAATACATGTGGTTGAAGTCCAGACCCCAGTATCAGTTCATAAGCCTTAACTTAGTGAAGATGAGAGTTAGAATCCTCAATACCACTCTTCAAAAAATGTTAGAGGCAACTATTTCATTGTTTCTTTTAATGCCATGCAATATTTGTGTATTTTAGCTCCCTTCTGAATATAAGCTTGCCTCTTTCTGTAAGCTGCCTTTATAGGGCAAAAAGTAGAGTACAAGTGACTTAATAAAATCTAAGATCTGGGGAGTTCCTGTCATGGTTCAGCGGTTAACGAATCTGACTAGTATCCATGAGAACACGGGTTCGATCCCTGGCCTTGCTCAGTGGGTTAAGGATCTGGCATTGCCGTGAGCTGTGGTGTAGTTCGCAGACATGGCTTGGATCCCAAGTTGCTGTGGCTGTGGCATGGGCTGGCCAGAACAGCTCCAACTGGACCCCTAGCCTGGGATCCTTGATATGCCGTAGGTACAGCCCTAAAAGACAAAACAAACAAACAAACAAACAAAAAAACAAAAAAAACCAATGTGTATGAACTATATTTCTATGCATGTGTGAATGTCATCTGTGTTTCCTTTTTCTCCTTATAGCGTACACACTTCTGAAATCAAGATCCTTGCATTATCCATCATATTATTGTACCATGAAGCTTATAGGTAAGTAAAGAATAATGTTTTCATGATGAGAGGATTCATAATATTTGAAGCAAATCTTTTTAACTATTTTATTTTTTAATCTTGAAAATGCAGAAGATAGATGTTTGTGTGTTGTAAGGTTTGGGAAGGAAAAACAAAAAAACAAAATTTAGCTTCATTAATTTAGAACAGATTAAACAAGGGAGTAATAAAGCTGATGTAAGCAGCTTTTTGGTGGAAGTTTGTTAACTCAAAGGAGATTTGAGAGTTGGAAGTTTTTTTTTTTTAACACAGATTTTATTTTATTTTTTATTTTTTTTTTATTTTTTGGTCTTTTTGCTATTTCTTGGGCCGCTCCCGCGGCATATGGAGATTCCCAGGCTAGGGGTCGAATCGGAGCTGTAGCCACCGGCCTATGCCAGAGCCACGGCAACGCGGGATCCGAGCTGCGTCTGCAACCTACACCACAGCTCACGGCAACGCCGGATCGTTAACCCACTGAGCAAGGGCAGGGATCGAACCCGCAACCTCATGGTTCCTAGTCGAATTCGTCAACCACTGCGCCACGACGGGAACTCCAAGAGAGTTGGAAGTTTTAACTGATCAGTTCCAACTGACAGACTCATAAGTTTGAAAATCAGTATGCCATCATCAGTGAGCAAAATAAAACTTGAATTTTCTTGTACATTTAACTACTATATTATCACACAAGTGCACATATTTTAAACTGATCCTGGACTTCAGTGAAAATAACATAAGTAAAATTCCACAAATGTTAGACTTAGTCCAATGAGCTATGGGCTAATAAATCATTCTGTTGAATACAAAATACTTAAGTCCTCCTGAACTGGTTAAGCAGCTGTAACTTCCAAAATACATAAAAATAATGAAAATATAATCAGGAGCATATGAACAATATTATAATAGATCACAGTATTTGCCCCATTTTGTGTGAGTAGTATTAATTTAACAAAGGATTACTGTCATGCATTTAGTACTCTATAAGTCAATACAATACAGTATTGTTCAACTGGATCATTCTAGTGCACAAAAAAATCTTACATCTTGATGATATACTATGACTCCTAACTTTTGTGTGTGTGTGTCTTTTTTTTAGCACAGCACCTGCACTATATGGACGTTCCCAGGCTAGGGGTAAAATCGGAGCTGCAGCTGCCAGCCTACTATGCCACAGCAACACCAGAGCTGAGCCATGTCTGTAAACTACACCACAGCTCATGGCAACACAGGATCCTTAAGCCACTGAACAAGGCCAGGGATTGAACCTGCATCCTCATGGATACTCATCAGATTCCTTTCCGCTGAGCCACTATGGGAACGCCAATGACTCCTAACTTTTGATGGAAAGAATTGCTAGGCATTTGTCAGAACTGGCATAAAGAACCAGTGTAGCAACTGATAGTCTTTTGAGCATTGTCTCCTTTATAGTTAAAATGAAATCAAATTCAGATGACTGTATTTCAAACAGTGACCAATATCAGTTTCTCAAAGATTATTTATATTTTGATTTTTAAAAATCATGTTTCTTTGGAGTTCCTGCTATAGCACAGCGGGTTAATGATCTGACATTGTCTCTTTGGTGGCAAAGCTTCCATCCCTAGCCTGGAACAGGAGGTTAAGGATATAGCATTGCCACAGCTGTGTAGTAGGTCACAGCTGTGGCTTGGATTAGATACCTGGCCCGGGAACTTCCATATGACATGGGTGTGGCAAAAAAAAAATAATAATCATTAAAAAATTATTTCTTAAATAATTTCATTAGCAGAAATTTCCAAAAAGATTGAAAAATATTAAAATGACTTTTGGGAGTTCCCGTCGTGGTGAAGCGGAAACAAATCCAACTAGGAACCTTGAGATTTGAGGGTTCAATCCCTGGTCTCGCTCAGTGGGTTAAAGATTCAGTGTTGCCGTGAGGTGTGTTGTATGTTGCAGATGAGGCTCGGATCTGGCGTTGCTGTGGCTGTGGCGTAGGGTGGCAGCAACAGCTCCAATTAGACACCTTGCCTGGGAACCTATATGCCTGGTGCAGCCCTAAAAAGACAAAAGACAAAAAATAATAATAATAAAAATAAAATGACTTTTGCATTATCAGGCTCTGATCTTTAGCATTTTTAGGGGAAAAGATATATTTCATTATCTTTCACTGGGTTGCTCTATTTCTCAAACGCATGGCCATGGGCATAGGAATTACCTGAAACTGCGAAAAATGCAGATTCCTAGGTCTGATTATCAGGTCAAATGCTTATTTGATCACTGAAATTTGGAACAAAGAATCTGCATTTTAAACAAATACCATAGATGATTTTTCTCCTTAAAGTTTGGGAGCCACTGGTGTAAGTGGTTTGTAGATTCCCTGATAGACATAGGATTTTGGAGACAAACTGAAATGGCTGCTAACTTGTGTGTTCTAGCTGAACTCTAAGAAATTTAAACAAAAAATTCATTGTGAAAAACACAAACTAGTGCAAAATAAATTCAAGTGATATATTAGCATCATTAATAATTGTTTGGTAGAAAACTTTTCAAAATTGAAATTAAAAAAAAATTTTTTTAATTACCAAAATAGGGAGTTTCTGCTGTGCAGGAACAGTGGGTTACAGATCCAGTGTTGCCACAGCTGTGGCAAAGGCTGCAGCTCCAGTTCAGATTCGATCCCTAGCCTGGGAACTTCCATATGCTGTGACTGTGGCCAAACAATACAAAACAAAACAAACAAGCAAAATCACTAAATAGTTACGAATGAATACTACATGCTATGTATCTTCCCCAAATGTGTATATTATAAGCACTAGGGCTGTGGGTGTGGCCCTAAACATGATGGCATTTGGAGAGGAAGCCTTTGGGAGGTATAGGCTTAGACAAGATCACAAGAGTGGGGCCCTCATGATGAGATTAGTGTCCTTATAAGAGACATTATTGGGCTTGCTTGCACTCTTCACCATGTGAAGACAGAGAGAAGGTGGCCATCTGCAAGCCAGGAAGAGAGCCCTCACTAGAACCTGATTATTCTGGCACCCTGATCTTGAACTTCCTGCCTCCAGAACTGTGAGAAAATAAAATTTCTGTTGTTTAATGGACACTGTCTATGGTATTTTTCGTTACACTAGCCCAAGCAAAGACACAGACACACAGACACAGACACACACACACGTTTTTAGGGAGTTCCCATTATAGCTCAGCAGGTTAGGAACCCAACTAGTATCCATGAGGTTGAGGGTTAGATCCCTGGCATTGCTTAGCAGGTTAAAGGGTCTGGCGCTGCTGTGAGCTGTGGCATAGGTCACAGTCCAAGCTTGGATCCAATGTTGCTGTGTCATAGGCTGGCAGCTGCAGCTCCAATTAGACCCCTAGCTTGGGAACTTCCATATGCCCCTGGTGAAGAGGAGAAAAAAAAAAAAGTCTATCTGGTTATTCATAAAGTTCTGTCCTATGAATTGGAAACAAATATTAAACTTAAATGGTGTGTCCAATTTTACTCTCTAATGTTACTGTTTTACTTCATTCCAGGGACCCTTTTTTGCTAGTTTACTGTTATTTTAAATTAGAAATATGTCTTGCATGAGACTTTCTTGATGAATTATCATCATATGGAATTTTCATTCCCCTAATATTTATTGGGCATCTAGTATATTAAAAGTGTTGCGTGTGATACCAATTTATTTAAAATTTCTCCCAACCCTCAAGAGTGTGTAATCGAATGAGAAAAAAACTTTTACTCAGATCTGCGTTATCTCACTTCTCATTTTGATAGTTTGGGATATCAAAAAACATAAAAATCTTACGACTGCCTAATATTCTAAATAATACTATATAGCTTGGTTGCAATACGGTATTAAGAACAATTTTAAATGCAGAAAATCTGGAGTCCAGTGGCAAGTCTTTGGGCGAGTCACAGCCTCTCCCTCTATACCTCAGTACCTCTACCTATACTGCTCCATGATTCTGCTTTTCCCATATCCCGAATCTAAAAAGATGATCGGAATAAAACCTTGCACTTGATCAGAGGCATTGAAATACTTGCAAAGGATTCTAAAGTTGGAAAGGACCAAGACAGCAGAAATCCCCAATGAAGGTATTCAGCGGACGGCTGGTCCCGTGAGGTTGTAGAGACTCAGCAGGTCAGAAATCTATGGCCACCAAGCAGAGTGTTTTCGTTTCATTTTTTTTCCTCCAAGCGTTGTAGCGGGAGGTCGCTGGTCCTGGGGGTGGCACTCCAACAGCAGAGAGGCGAGCTGAAACCCACTCCTCGGCGCTCCCTTCTGCTCTCCCCTCCTTCCTACAGAAAAATGCGTTTCCAAGCAACGGCGGGCCGCGGCGTCACTTCCTGCCATTTAAACTCGGGTCCCCACCCCTCGCCGCCCCTTCTCCTCGCTTCCACTCCCCCTCCCCTCAGTCGTGGGCTTCCTTCTTGGGTCCAGGGCTTGGGGAGGGGGCGGAGGCCCGGCAAGCCGAGCGGCCCAGAGGCCGGTGGGCCCCGCGCACCTGTTGTTTGCAGGCGCCCGCAACCCTTCGTCCCGCCCTCGGCCGGCGGAGGCTGCAGAGGCGGCGACAGAGGTGGCCCGGAGCAGACCCGGCAGGTGGCCGAGCGCGAGGTCCGCACCACTGCGGTGCGGGGACGCGATGGCGGCGGCCGAGCCCGCAAGCTCTGGGCAGCCGGCACCGGAGGGCCAAGGGCAGGGCCAGCGGCCGCAGCCGCCGCCGTCCCAGGCGCAGCCCCCACCCCCGCAGCAGCCACTCGGGAGCGGCGGGGGCGGCAGCAGCAGGCACGAGAAGAGCCTGGGGCTGCTTACCACCAAGTTCGTGTCGCTGCTGCAGGAGGCCAAGGACGGCGTCCTGGATCTCAAAGCGGTGAGCGTAGGAGGCGGGGAGGGGGCGGACTTCAGATCCTGCGGCCGAGGGAGAAGCCCATCCCCTTGCCGCGTGGGTCGGGGGACGTGGTGTGAACGCTCCGCGCGGGGATCTCACGACCTGAGCGCAGTGGCCACGTGGCCTGCGCCCAGGCCCTGGACTTCGGGATTGGGGGGGGGGAGGGACGAGGGACCAGGATGGCCCGGACCAGCCGCTTAACCAATGGGGCCCGGCGCCGCGCCGGGCTCTCGACAAAGAGCCCAGGAGCTCCAGCGCGCGCGCGTGGCTTCTGTCTCGGGGCGCGGAGAGCCGAGGACGACTGCGTGCCCTTGCTGCTCCGCGTCCACCTGTGGCCGCGCTTTGCCCAGGACACCGTCGGGATTGATTTTTTCCTGTTGGGCATTGTTGGTTTTAATAGGCGATTCTAGCTTAGACCGTGATCAAGCTGTTTAAACAAGCCAGCAAATAAGCAAACAAAACCCAGTTTTGCCACCTCTCCTGGATGAAGCAAAATAAAGTGAACTCTTCATAGCCCTCCCTGTTAAAATAATGGTAGTAATTAAAAGAAAAAACATCTTCCTTGTATATTTCTTTTTATCATTTTGGTGACTAAGAGGGGTATTTGATTTGTGACTTAGTAGGAGCTGATATAGATTTCTAAAAATGAGATTTGCCGTCACACAGAAAGGGGATGTTTTATAACTTTGATGCAAAGAGAAGCGCTCAGCAAACTCCTATTTCATGAGATCTTTTACTGCAGTTGAGTTCGGAATTTTCAAACCACAACATACATCAAAAGCCGTTCCGTTAAATAAAATGACCTAACCGTTCCAGTCAGGGTTTGGAAGGATTCCACAGCGCTGAGGAACAAGATATGTGATCCCTTGAATTAAAATTCAACCAGCGCACCATGTTTAAGTAAAAGCTAAAGCTTTAAAAACAAACAAAAATTACTAATGAATCAGTAATCACTGCAGACGCCTCCTAGGCACTACCCCTAAATTTGGGATTAATACTGAGAATTGGTCCCAGCACCTATGGAAGTGCCAGGACCACCGTACCTAGCTTGAGAGGATGACTGCAATCCTCAAGGCTGTGCTTAGGGTAACAGAAGCAGCGTCTGAGCAGGAGAGCATCTTCTAGTACTCCTTGACCTGAGACTAAGACTCACAGAGACCAATTTGATGTCCTTTGCTAGAGGTTCTCATCTGAGGATAGTCTGGGAGGTGAGGTATGTCTTTGAATGTCCTCTCCTTTCCCTGGGTGTAGTAAAGTGTTGCGTAAATGATTCTTGAATTACCGGAATTGTTCTACTTCATACAAATAAGGCACAATGCACAATTTTGCATTTGGGGAAAAGTTTCTACTATTTTTTTTTTTTTTGAAGTGTTACTCCTGAAATTTCCCTGCACTTTTAGAAATACTTGTTTTCTTCCCCCCCCCTTCCCTCTCTCCCTTAAAGTGCTTTATGACATGTATGTATTTAAATTGTGAACTAAAATGGATTTTTGTTTAAAGAATTTCATAGGAAGTCATGAGGTCATCTTTGAAAGACAGGGATGTTTCAAAACCTACCTTGCAAACTGCTATTTAAAAATCTAGGGAGTTCCCATCGTCGATCAGAGGTTAGGAGATCCGACTAGCTTCCATGAGGTCAAGGGTTGGATCCCTGTCCTTGCTCAGTGGATTAATTAGGTTAAGGATCCAGTGTTGATGTGAGCTGTAGTGTAGGTGGCAGATGCAGCTTGGATCCCACGTTGCTGTGGCTCTGGGGTAGGCCGGTGGCTGTAGTTCCTATTTGTACCCCTAACCTGGGAACCTCCATATGCTGCAGGTGCATAAAAGATAAAAAGACCAAAAAAAAAAAAAAAAGGGAGTTCGCTTGTGGTTCAGTGGGTTCAAGATCTGGTGTTGTTGCTGCTGAGGCTTGAGTCACTGCTGTAGCGTGGGTTTGACCCCTGCCCTGGGAACTTCTACATGCTATGGGTGCAACCAAAAAAAAAAAAAATCTAGAAATTCACTTGTAGCCTGTGACTCCAGTAAAGAATCACGGAAGTTTGGGGTTTTCCAGATGCAACTGAATTCTGAGGGACTGACTGTTGAGAGCTTTTCTCACAGCTTGCCTTGGAATATGATGGAAATTTGTCCTTGCTTTCCCCTAAATCTTTGGCTTTCTCCTGTTTCATCTGTGGCCAGATTTTGCTGTCCAGAAGTTTACAGAGGCAGTGAGTGGAAAGTAAAGTTTAATATTTCCTGATAACATTGTTTCATTCATCCTGGAATTTTCCTAAAAGTTCAGAGGTTTCTGCAGTAATATTAGGTCTCATTATATTAATGATTTTTTACTTCAGTCCAGTAAATGAGACCAGTTTTTCATTCTTTTTCACATATATACAAATATATATTTCATTTACTTACATATGTTTGTACATTATAAAATCTTATACTGCAAAAATCTTATAGTGAAATCTTTCCAATGATGTTTTCTTATTGTGCACCATAGTAAAAGACCATTAAGACTTTTGACAATACATGTTGAAGATGGACTGACACTGATCATTGTAAAGTTCCTCTAATTTGAAATGATGAAATCACATTTTTTTCTTATATTCTTACTTAGGGGTGGTGTATTTCAGCATAAGTTATTGATACTTTTGAGTTACACACTTGATACTTTTTAAGAAGAGGTTAATGAAACATTTTTATGGATATCAGGAATATAAAAAATTATATTAGTCATCACATCTGAATATCTTTGATGTCTGTAAAATATCCAGACCACATAGATGATATTTCCTTTCTAACTTGAGACATAAACTACTGGAGAAGAAGAACATAATACTGTATTTTAGTCATTGCATTTCTTTCTTACAATTTAACTAATTGAAGGCATAGCCTAACAAAGCAAACATATTCTAATAAAGCTGTTCTAGTATAATTTAACAATTAGGAGCCAATACACATACCTTGGAAGTGGTTTGAGAAACTTTTATTCAGTATCTTTCTCCAATCCTCCCACCATATAGCCTCATTTACAATAGTGGGAGGGGGCTAGTTATTCTCTTTATTCCAGTAAGATGACAAGTTATGTCATGGTCCTTTGCCGTTATGCGGTTTGCCAATTTATGCTGGTAACAGCTAACATTCATTGAGAGCTTACTATGTGCCATGCATTTTACATGTATTAACTAATTTAATCCTCCTAACAGTGGAAATTTGTGCTTATCATCCCCATTTACAGATCAGAAAACTGAGAGGTTAAGTAACTTGCCCAATGTCACACAGTAGAAAGTGACAGCTTTGACTTGAAACTAGAACGTTTTTCTTATTTTCTGTGCTATATACTGCCTTTCAGTATTCCCCCCCAAAATTAATTTATTTAGGTTTCTTATGTGTAAAGGCATGGAATCTTTCTTATAAAGAAAAATATACATGATTATTTTTATACCTCTACTCATGATAGAAGAGAAGGTATTGAGCTTCTGCATTGAAAATGAGGATATTGATGACAAATTCCTTATTATTTCACAAATAAAACTAGGGTTCTGTTTTTAAAGAACTAAGAATTTAAAGAAGAAAGGATAGTCATGACTATGTGTTGCTTTGAAAAATCCTATTAATTTATAACTGAGTTTCTGTATTTTATGTGCCATTTTGATGCCATCTTAAACTTTTTAAAGTATACTCAAGATTGCTTATCTTGTTTATTGTAATTGTTCAAGTTATAAATTGCCTGAATGATACCTGGACTAATATGATAAAGTACTTACGGTGTTTCTTATCTCACAGGTTTCTGACTCACACCCATTTACAATTAGTTGGTTAATACATACCCTCAAAGAAATAAATAATTAAATCTGAGGCCTTTGTGACACTGAGCAAAGTTTTGGTGTCACTGAATAAAGCAAGGATTATCCTAAGGAGAGAGCTGTAGGTAGGACAGCCAGGGTTTTAGTTTATGCTTAAAAGTTCCCAGGACAATTTTACTTCTGAGTATACATGCCAAACTGAATTGAAAACAGGGTCTTGCACAGATATCTGTACACCATGTTCATAGCAGGATACTCACAATAGCTAAAACATGGACATAACCCAGCAGTCCCCTCAACAAATGAGTGGATAAGCAAAATGTACTTAGATATAACAGAAGATTATGCAGCCTTAAAAAGGGAGGGATTTCTGATACATGAATAGATGAACCCTGACTACATTAAGCTAGCCACAAAAAGACAAAATAACTGTATGATTCCACTTATATTGAGTAACCAGAATACTCAGGATCATGGAGACAGAAAGTAGAAAGGTGCGTGCTGGGGGAGGGGAGAATCGAAGTTGTTGTTTCATGGATGTTATGTATGGGCTGAATTGTGTTCCTTCAAAATCCGTATGTGGAATTCTTGCCCTCTAGAACCTCAGGATGTGGTTGTATTTGGAGATAGAGCCTTCAAAGAGGTGATTAAGTTAAGCGAGGCCATGAGGGTGAGCACTCAGCCAGTCTGACTAGTGTCCTTGTAAGAAGAGGAAACTCGGACCCGCAGACACCAGGAAGGCCTGAGCAAAGCCCATGTGAGGACACAGCCAGGGAGACTACCTGCAAGCCAAGGAGAGAGGCTTCAGAAGAACTCAGACTCACCAACACCTTGATCTTGGATTTCAAGCCTCCCAAACTGTGAGAAAATAAATTTCTGTTGTTTAAACCACCCAGTTTGTGCCATTTTTGTTATGACAGCCCTAGCAAACTAATATTATGGGTATACAGTTTTGCAAGATGAGAAGGATTCTGGAAATTGGCTGCACAACAATGTGAAGCCACTTAAAACTACTGAAATGTACACTTAAAATTGATTAAGATGGGGAGTTTCCGTTGTGGCTCAGCAGAAATGAATCTGACTAGTCTCCATGAGGATGTGGATTCAAACCCTGGCCTCCATCAATGAGTTAGGGATCCAGCGTTGCTGTGAGCTGTGATGTAGGTCACAGACTCGGCTCAGATCCCATGTAACTGTGGTCTAGGCTGGCAGCTACAGCTCCAGTTTGACCCCTAGCCTGGGAGTTTCCATATGCCATGGATGTGGCCCTAAAAAAAGCAAAAAAAAAAAAAGGGTTAAGATGGCTGGAGTTCCCTGGTGGAAGGGATCCGGAGTTGTCACAGTTGTGGCTCAGGTTCAATACCTGGCCCCAAAAACTTCCGCATGCCACAGACTCAGCCCCCCAAAATGATTATATTGGCAATTTTGTGTTATGTGTATTTTATTACAATTAAAAAAGGGTAATAAACGATGATAAACAGTGCAATACCTAATAGAATGGCAGAATTACCATACAATCCGATGCTCACATTGCGTGGTATTTACCTAAATGAAGTGGAAACTTAGGTTCACACAAAAACCTGCACACAGATGTTTATATTTATAGCAGCCTTTTTCATAATTGTCAAAACTTGGAAGCAACTAAGATGTCCTTCTATAGGTGAACGATTAAACAACGATACATCCAAACAATTGAATACTATTTAGCACTGAAAAAATGAGTTATTACCATGAAAAGATATGGAGGAAGATTATATGCATGTTACAAAGTGAGAGAAGCCAATATGAAAGGGCTACACTATGTAATTCCTACTAGATAACGTTCTGGAAAAGATAAGACTATGAAGACAGTAAAAGATCAGTGGTTGCCAGGTGTTAGGAGAGGAATAGGTGGAACACAGGATTTCTAGGGCAGCAAAACTACGCTATATGATACCATAATGGTGGATATTTGTCATTATTCATATCTTAAAACCCATAGAATGTACAGCACCAATGTGACTTTGGGTGATTAATATGCGCCACTGTATGTTCATCAGCTGTAATGAATGCACCACCCTGGTGAGGGGTGTTGATAGAGGCCGAGGCTCTGCGTGTCGGGGTAGGGGACCTACAGGAAATCTCTGTATTTTTTGCTGTGGAACTTAAACTCCTCTAAAAATTAAAATCTATAAAAAATGAGTATATAGGAGTTCCTACTGTGGCACAGCAGATTAAGGATATGGCATTGTCTCTGCAGCAGTGTGGGTTCACTCCCTAGCCAAGCACAGTGGGTTAAGGATCTGGTGTTGCCACAGCTGCTGCTTGGGTTCCATCCCTGTCCTGGGAACTTCCATATGCTGCAGGTGTAGCCAAGAAAAAAAAAGGCATATATATAGCTTCTGTGGATATATCTATTCTGGGGTCTAATTATTAAACATCTACAGGGTGCTTGACTAAATCTAAAAAGAAAATTCTCAGGAGACTAAAGCTCTACAGCACTAATAAAGGGATTACTAATAGCTAAGTACTAAGTAACTGGCAGTATGCCAGATGCTTTACTTGTATTAGTGCATTTAATCCTTGTAACAAAACAATAAAGAAGATAATTGCATCTCTGTCTTGCCGATTAGGAAATTGAGGCTTAATGAGGTTAATTGGTTACAGTCAACATCCACGGTAAAGGAGGTAAAACCCAGATAGTCTGATTTCAGAATTGATGCCATGCAAAGCAAAGCGTACTTACCTCCAAAGTTTAGGTATAATGTGAAGAGCAACTCTTCCCGAGAACAATACAACAAAGCCAAAGAAGCTGGCCTTCTCATTTTCTAGTTCTGATAGGGTCAATGGGCTTAGAGCTAAGACAGTAGGAATGAGTTCTTGGTCTTGATTCTTCCACATACCAGCAGTGTGTCTTGGGCATGTCCCATGTCTTTGTATTTATCGTTAAATCACGTTTATCATTAAAGTGGAAAGAGGAAGAAGGGATGAGCCACCCTAACTGGGGGCACTGAGAAGTGTGAACTGAAAAGTGCTAGGCAGATTTTATTTTTGTGCTAAGCTATATAGTCCCTCCACCCCCACCCTTTAAAAAAGGTGGTGGCCTGAAAGGGATTATACCAATATTTCTCAATGTGTAGACTAAAGGTCAAAGGCATCAGCATATCCTGGATCTTAAAAAAAATGGATTCTAATGTTAGACCTGGGAAATCAGGTTCCATAGGGCTAGGGAAGGAGCCTAGGAATCTGCATCTTAAATAGATACTCCAGGAGTTCCCGTTGTGGCACAGCGGAAACCAACCTGGCTAGTATCCTTTTGGATGCAGGTTTGATCCCTGGCCACACCTGGTGTGTTAAGGATCCAGCCTGGCAGTGAGCTGTGGTGTAGATCACAGACATAGCTCAGATCCTGAGTTGCTGTGTCTATGGTATAGACCGTCAGCTGCAGATCTGATTTCACCCCTAGCCTGGGAACGTCCATATGCCACAGGTGCAGCCCTAAAAAGCAAAGCAAAAAAAAAAAAAAATATTCCAGGTGATTTTTAAAATTTATTTTTATTTTTATTTTCTTTATTTTTTGGCCTCTCTGCAGTATATGGGGTTCCCAGGCCCGTGATCAAACCTTCCTCCCAGCGCTCCTGAGAGGCCACCGATCCCATTGTGCCACAGCGGGAACTTCTCCAGGTGATTTAAATACCTACTGATATTTGAAAACCATGGAGTGAATGCTACTGCCTCTTCTTTTTCAATCTTATTATTTGAAAATCAAAAGGAACTATTCTGGAGTTAATGTAGAACAGAGTTTACCCTTTAGGGCCCACTTTTAAGGCTGATGAGAACTATTATAGGGAAAATGTTTGAAGGTTAGGAATTGAAGAAATTCCCCTTTTATATGCTCTGGAATTGTCTCTCTACTGTCTGAATTATAACATATTATGGCTTTTAAGTCTTAAATCACTAAGTAAAGGAGCTAATTTCTAGTGGAAATGAGTCTTTCTTATAAAATAACTTTGAGAGTTATTTCTATAATGTAATAAATTAAAATTCACTTTTACCATAAAAGTCCATTTTATTCTACCTGTAGAATGGGGGACCAAGAAGATTAAATGACTTTTCAATTTTAGATTTAATTTTTTGGATGCACCTACAGCATATGGAAGTGCCTAGGCCAGGGATTGGCCACCCAAGCTGCTGCAGTGACAAAGCCAGATCTTAACCTCCTCCTCCACAAGATAAGTTCGAGATTTAATTTTTAAAAGAAGCAAAATCAGCACAACTGTAGCTGAATCTTCATCATTTGTATTCCAGGGGACTGAGCAGTGAAT
The DNA here is from genome assembly GCF_016906955.1 of Phacochoerus africanus. Taxonomy (NCBI): domain Eukaryota; kingdom Metazoa; phylum Chordata; class Mammalia; order Artiodactyla; family Suidae; genus Phacochoerus; species Phacochoerus africanus. Next base: position 51,824,297 of record NC_062549.1, on the reverse strand, counting down.
ACAGTAATGCTCAAAATGGTGCAAGGGCATCATTACTGGTGAAAAGATTCTTTACTTGGGTGGAGAGTATGTGTGGGCAGGACCGTAGACATTTTAGGAAGATTCTCAGCAAGGTTAAGAATAAGGAGTTTCTAGTTGAGCCCCTCAGTTAACTGAGAGATTTCATTATCCTCATACTTTAAACTTCTGCTGTTTTTTTTTACATCATTTTCTTTTTATAAATATGTTATTAAAACTTTAAAGGTAACTTAACAGACCAGAACTACACTTTGAGTTGCTATCTCACTTAAAGGGAAAAATAATAACATGGAAAGCTTAACAGGGATCAAAAGGCAAAAAGCCTGAAAGCATAATACACACAAATCATCAAATGAGTAATAATTGAAACCTGTTAGTTTCTCCAGTATGCAAAGGTATCCAATTCCTTTTTTCTTTTTAATAAAGTTTTTTAGATGGGAAAGAGTCAGGCATCTGTTGTCCACAAGAAAAGCACCAACAAAGGAAAGGACTCAAAAATTTTAAATTAAGGTATACCAGGCAAAGGGAAAGAGAAAGAAATCAGGAGTGCAAGCATTAATTTCCAGATAAAGTCTACCATAATATCAAGTGCACTCAGTGGTATAAACTGATGTTTTTAAGAGTACTATCATAATCCAAGAACAAATCATAAGAGCCAGTGTTTATTTAAATAGTGATTATCCATGTGGATCACATGTATATTTGCATGGATGTGTGTATTATGTTATGCCATTTCTTTAGTACAGTAAGTATTGACATGGTAAACATTTCTTACAACTAATTTTTTTTAAATTTGCCTTTTAAGAATGACTTTCCCCAGTTGGCTCATCAGTCTCCCTTTAAGTCTTAAACTTAATATATTTGTAGGGGGAGGAGATTTTTTTTTTTTCATTTACCTTTGTTCATTTGTCTTTTTAAACTTAAAATATATTTCTTGAAATAACATACAAATAGTAGAAAATGTGAAAATAATATAGTCCAGAATAAAACTTACCCAGTATGCCACCACCACAAAAGAGCCACTATTTTCAATTTTCAGTATTTCCCCAATTTGTTACACCTTTTAGCTGAGATCAAACTTTTATTTTCCCAAATTAGAAATTGTGAGGGCTGTAACTTAGAGCTATCATACTGGCCAAAATTTTTTTTTGTCTTTTGTCTTTTTTGTTGTTATTGTTGTTGTTGCTATTTCTTGGGCCGCTCCCGCGGCATATGGAGGTTCCCGGGCTAGGGGTTGAATCAGAGCTGTAGCCACCGGCCTACGCCAGAGCCACAGCAACGCGGGATCCGAGCCGCGTCTGCAACCTACACCACAGCTCACGGCAACACCGGATCCCCAACCCACTAAGCAAGGGCAGGGACCGAACCCGCAACCTCATGGTTCCCAGTCGGATTCATTAACCACTGCACCACGACGGGAACTCCCATACTGGCCAAAATTAATCATTCTCTTAGCTTGGTACATGAGTTGCTTTTAGGTGTTCTTCCATCTCATTCAACAAATATAAGTTAACGTGCACCTTAAACCCCTTCCTTCAGTGCTTGCAGCTTATGATTATGGGGCAAGTGAGGGAAATGGGAGTTAGACGCTTTTCACACTGTAAGGGGCTGCGGAAGAACTCAGGGGACTGGCAGTGTGAGAGCCACTGTAGGTTCCAGGGAACATCGAGAGCTGAGCTGGAACCAAGGGACTCAGAAAGTCAGGTGACATTGATTAAGTACAGTGAAAGAATTTAAGGTCATGTTGCTGCTTTACTTAGATCATCATCCATGCCTACAGGACCCTGCTTCCTCTGGGTGCCCTTCCTCCCTGCCTCTTCAAGGGTACTCACCCCTTGCATGGCTCCAGTCCTAGTGACCTCACATGCCCCCTGCCCTCCACCTTAGAGCTACTGCACTGACCTCCTGCTTGGAGCACATTTACACACACACACACACACACACACACTCACTCACTCACTCACTTGACTTGCCATTTCTCTAAACCCTCTGGTCTCAGTTTAAACATTTCTTCCTCTTAGATGCTGTGGTAAGTAGAATATGGCTCCCAAAAGATACCCATGGCCTAATTCCCCAGGAACTGTGAATATATTCAGTTTTATGACAAAGGAGAATTAAGGTTAAAGTTGCCAATCAAATCACAGTTTTCTTTTTTTTCTTTTAGGGCTGCACCCGCAGCATATGGAGGTTCCCAGGCTAGGAGTTGAATTGGAGCTACAGCTGTCAGCCTACACCACAGCCACAGCAACTTGGAACCTGAGGCGTGTCTGTGACCTACACCACAGCTCATGGCAATGCTGGATCCTTAACCCACTGAGCGAGGCCAGGGTTCGAACCTGTGTCCTCATGGGTACTGGTCAGATTTGTTTCTGCTGAGCCATGACGGGAACTCCCCAGTCAGCTCACATTAAGATAGGGAAATTTTTCTGGGTTATGCAAGTGATTCCGTTGGTAATTACAAGGGTCTTTAAAAGTGGAGGAGGGAAGCAGAAGAGGGGGAGCCATTGACCCAAGCATTGCTGGACAATGGGAACCACTAGCCAAGGAAGGCTGCAGACTCTAGAAGCTGGAGATGGAGTCTTCCCTGGAGCATCCAGAAGGAACACAGCCTGACCTTGATTCAAGCTCCGTGAACTCATTTTAGATAATGCGTGTTAGGTCACTAAATGTGTGCTGATTTGTGATAGCAACAATAGGAAACTGATACAAATGCCTTTCCTGACTCTTTCCCTGAGTCTAAAGTGGCTAAAGTTGGTTTCCATTTATTCTTTTTCTCCATAACCTTTTCCTTAAATCCCTTATCACAACATGGGACTGTTTCTTCATTTATGATTTTTTCAATTTTCCACTCCATGGCATATAGTGTTCCCGGGCATGGGATCAAACCTGCCTCCCACAGCTTCAGAGATGCTGCTGATCCTGTTGCGCTGCAGTGGGAACTCCTGTTTCTTCATTTATTGATTTACCTGTGTTCCCCTGTACACCAAGTACTCTGTGAGGCAAGGGACTATGTCTTTGATGTTACCAGTCCTGGTCCAGCCAGTCCATCATAAGCTTTCAGCAAATAGAATGGTTGCAAATAGGTTTGAATTAGGTGAAAAGGCAGCAAGTGCCAGAGCCAAGAGGCCGGAGAACGAAATGGTACGTTTGAGAAGCTATAAAACAGATGAGTGTTGGGTTAGGAGAATATGGTTGTATTGCAGGAAGATGACAGGTCTGAACGGGGTAAAGGCAGTGGAAATATAAAGAAGTGGAGGAGTTCCCATTGTGGTGCAGTGGAAATGAATCTGACTAGCATCTACAAGGATGCTGTTTCAATCCCTGGCCTCACTCAGTGGATTGGAGATCTGGCATTGCCTTGGGCTGTATTGTAGGTGGAATATGTGGCCTGGATCCTGTGTTGCTGTGGCTATGGTATAGGCAGGCAAGTGTAGCTCTGTTTTGACCCCTAGCCTAGAAACTTCCATGTGCCGTGGGTGCAGCCTTAAAAAAAAAGTGGAAAAAAATGAAGTGGAGAGATCAGATGAGGCTACACAGCAGAAGTGACAACTTGGATGCTGAGTCTAAAGGAGAAGGAATCATGGAAGACTGTCAGGTCAGGGCGTGGTCAACTGAAGGGATGGTGATGATTTTCACTCAGAAGTTATAAAAAGAGGAAATGAATTTGGAGGATAGGTAAGTTCAGTTCTGGGCATATCTGAGACGTCTGTAAGCATCCTTGAGTTGATATTTGGGAGTTATGAATCTGGAGCCCAAGAAAAAACCAGTGGTACCAATTTGATGTGGAAATGATTGGTTTGTGAGGTATGTAAGGGAGAAGGTTTAGCGTGGAAAGAGTTATAAGCGTGGAACTCGGACAACAGTTCAGGAGCAACAGAGAGGAGACTGAGAAGGAACAGCCTACACTTAGGAGGAAAAATCTGCAGATGTGGTAACAACAAGGCCAAAGAACAGTGTTTTGAGGAAGGAGGGAACTAGAGTCAGAGCCCTAAAGCATACAAGACTTCGTAGTGTCTGTTGGGAGTTAGCAGCAGAGGTCCAGGGAACATTTTTGGTGTTTGGATATTTTGAATTATTTCTACTTCTGGGAATCTATACTAAAGAATTACTAGATCAGAGGATAAGAAAAATTTAAAGGTTTATATGGATGTCACCATATCGAGCCAAAGAGGAGGGGGAGGGAGTGGGATGGACTGGGAGTTTGGGGTTAGTAGATGCAAACTTTTGCCTTTGGAGTGGATAGGCAATGAGATCCTGCTGTATAGCACAGGCAACTACATCTAGTCACTTGTGATGGAGCATGATGGATGATAATATTAGAAAAAGAATATATATATATATATATATATATATATGCACACACATACATACATGTGTATGACTGGGTCACTTTGCTGTGGAGCAGAAATTGACATAACATTGTAAATCAACTATAATAGAAAAAATAAAAATCTTAAGTAAAAAAAAAAAAGATGCTGCTGACTTATATTCCGCTAGCAGCATGTAATCATGACCAGCCACTTCACCACTTCAGAAGTAGCATAGCACAGTGGTTAAAAGTGTGCACCTTTGGGAGTTGCTGTTGTGGCTCAGTGGTAAACGAATCCGACTAGGGACCATGAGGTTGCAGGTTCTATCCCTGGCCTGCTCAGTGGGTTAAGGATCCGATGTTGCCGTGACCTGTGGTGTGGGTTGCAGATGCAGCTTGAATCCCGCATTGCTGTGGCTCTGGCATAGGCCGGTGGCTACAGCTCTGATTAGACCCCTAGCCTGGGAACCTCCATATGCTGCGGGAGGGGCTCAAGAAAAGGCAAAAAGACCAAAAAAAAAAAAAAATGTGTACCCTTGGAGTTCTAGTTGTGGCTCAGCGGGTTATAAACCAGACAAGTATCCATGAAGATGCGGGTTCAATCCCTGGCCTCACTCAGTGGGTTAGGGATCCCGTATTGCCCTGAACTATAGTGTAGGTCACCGGTGTTGCTCAGATCTGGCATTGCTCTGGCTGAGGTATAGGTTGGCAGCTGTGGCTCTGATTCAACCCCGTAGCCTGGGAACTTGCATATGTGGCAGATGTGGCCCTAAAGAAAAAAAATAGTGTACACCTTGAATTTCTATTTTGAATTTACCAGGTGCCCTGGCTTTGGACAAGTTACTGAGCCTCACCTTCCTCTTTTGCAGAAACAGTGACAATAGTAGTATATACCTCCCATGGCTGTTACTATAGGAATTACTAAAATGAGTTTTTACTTTTAAAATTCTTAAATAGTGCCCAGCACATAGTAAGTGCAGTTTCCAAGGGTTTATTAGATAAGTGATGAGATCAGTATTGGGTGTTCTGATATTTCCTTATTTTATAAATCTGAAAGGTGATGAATATTTTTTAGTTAACTTTAGAAAGGTAAAATTTACAACCATTAAATGCTTTCATTTTAAGTGTATAGTTCAGTGAGTTTTGACAACCTGTAACCACCACCACCAGGTGTGGAGCTTTTCCATCACCCCAAACAGTTCTCTTTTGCCTTCTCCCAGCCAAAGCCCAGCCTCCTCATCCCCCAAAGCAGCCTTTGCTCTGTTTTATTTTCCATGAATTAAAATGATCTTTTCTAGAGCTTCATGTTTTTTGTTTGTTTAGTTTGGATTTTGGTCATACCCATGGCATGTGGATGTTCCCTGGGCCAGGGGTCAAACACACACTGCAAGCAGCATCTGAGCTGATGCAGTGACAATGAGGATCCTTAACCTGCTGAGCAACCAGGAAACTCCTCTACAGCTTCATGTTAATGCATTCATACAGTATGTGCTCTGGGTTTAGCTTCTTTCACTCAGCATGATGTTTTGGAGATTCACACCCGTTGTTCCCTGTACCAAATAATTTATTCCTTTCTTCCCTGAGTAGCATTTTGTTTTGTGGATATATTTTGTTTATTCATTCATCTGTGCTCCCAATTTTGGGCTATGATGAATATTCAGGTACAAGTCTTTCATTGTTCAATTTGCATTTCTTCATTAGTCCTTCATTAACTCATTAAAAGTTTGAAAACTTTTTCAAGAATGTTAATTTTTTTTACTGTGACATTTATCTTTTGTCCATGTTTTAATTTGTGGTCTTTATGCTTTCTTTTATATGATTTTAATTATGGATATAGTCAAATATTTTTATTATGAAAAGATTGTATTATTTTATTATGAAAAGATTATGAATATATTTTCATTTTTATTTCTTCTATAGGTTTGACATTTCGAAATTCCAATGTTTGACATTTTGATTTATGAATGTGCATAAGTATGTGTGTGTGTGTGTGTGGTATGTTTAAACAGAGATGCCCCAGTTATTTGGGGGAATTTAGTCAGCTTTCAGGATAGGTTGCTGGTCACAGTTATGAGGGAAGCTAACGTGAAAGATGAGTTTAGCTCAGTCATTCTTCACATTCACTATCATCCTTTTGATATTTTTAGATTTATTTTAAAATCTGTGTTTAACTAGTATATTATTCTTGAATATGACAAGTCCAGGTGTTCTGAAACCATTGTTTATCCTTTACATAGTGCGATTTTTGTCCATAGCTGAGTTTTCTGATTAGCTAAGGGTTTATGTCTATTAATAACATCTTTTTTTTAGCTTCAATCCTTTTTATTTTCATTAAAAATTTATTTAAGTATAGTTGGAAGTCAAATAACATTTTTATTATTTATTTATTTTTTTGCTTTCTCAGGGCTGCACCTGTGCTATATGGAAGTTCAGAGGCCTTAGCTTCAGATTGGAGCTTAGCCTTAGCCTTGGCTTCAGTTGAATTGGAGCTGCAGCTGCCCATGCCACAGCCACAGCAGGCTGTGCAGGATCCGAGCTGCGTCTGCAACCTACACAATAGCTGGTGGCAATGCTAGATCCTTAACCCACTGAGCAAGGCCAGGGATCGAACCCAAATCCTTATGGACACTAGTTGGGTTCTTAACCCACTGAGCCACAAGGGGAACTCCAACATTATTTTTTATAAAAGAATATTTAACCATTTTGGCTTGAAAAATTTCCAAAATATGCAAATCCCATTGTGGCTTAGTGGAAAGGAATCTGACTAATATCCATGAGGACACAGGTTTGATCCCTGGCCTTGCTCAGTGGGCCAAGGATCTGGCATTGCTGTGAGCTGTGGTGTATAAGTCGCAGACAAGGCTCGGATCTCACGTTGCTGTGGCTGTGGTGTAGGCCAGTGGCTGCAGCTCCACTTCCACCCCTAGCCTGGGAACCTTCATATGCTGCGGGTGCAGCCCTAAAAAGACCAAAAAAAAAAAAAAAGAAAGAAAGAAAAAAAGAAAAGTTCCCAAAATGCATTGCATAGGTCTTTGTCTTAAGCTGAAAATACCATGCTTGATTTTACTCTTTTAGTAGCTCAAGTTAGTCATAATGAATGTTATTTTTTGTATTCTTTGGAGTTGATAACCTCGAAGCTATTCTAAGTAGGTTGTCAGCATTGTCTGCTTTTTTTTTTCCTTTCATAATTTCTGCCATGTCCCTGAATTGCTGCTGAGCTACCTTGCAGTGTCTAAGATGGTACTTTCAGTTCTCTTGTGGACACTGAAATTAAATAGCCCCATGATTAGGAATCATATAAAAGAGAGAGTAAATAGGATCCAAATGACAGGGTGAACTCTTTGAGTAGTAAAATCTATCTTTTTATATCTATTTGTGCTCTTCAGAATCCCTTTTCCCAACTTCATTGTGCTTAACTGTGTTCTGAAATATTAAAGTTAGGGAGTTATGCCAGATAAGCAGGGGTGCTCTGGTATGTTCCATGGTAGACCTTTCAAAAAGCAATATTTTGCTTTCTCTTTATTTTTATTAAAATTTAGTTGACCTACAGTGTTGTGTTAACTTCTGCTGTATAGCAAAGTGACTCAGTCATATATATAATATATACATAATGTATAATACATATAGTGTATATACACATTGTTTTTTTTAATATATATATATTATTTCTCATCATGGTCTATCCCGGGAGATTGGATATAGTTCCCTGTGCAATTCAGTAGGACCCTATTGTTTATGCATTCTAAATGCAATAATTTGTACATAACCCCAAACTCCTAGTCCATCCCTCTCCTTCCTCCTTCCTCCTTGGAAGTCTGTTCAAAGAACAATATTTTCTTATGGCTTTAGATAAGAAACTGACCAATAATAGTGATAATGGCTAACACAAATATAATACTTATGATGTGCCAGGCACTCTCCTAAGTGTTTCAGGTATACTTAATTTTCACAACATTCATATTTTATCAGTTATCTTTTTTTTTGTCTTTTTGCCATTTCTTGGGCCGCTCCCATGGCATATGAGATTCCCAGGCTAGGGGGTCTAATCGGAGCTGTAGCCGCTGGCCTACGCCAGGGCCACAGCAACACGGGATCTGAGCCGCATCTGCAGCCTACACCACAGCTCACGGCAATGCCGGATCCTTAACCCACTGAGCAAGGCCAGGGATCGAACCTGAAATCTCATGGTTCCTAGTGGGATTCGTTAACCACTGAGCCATGATGGGAACTCTTCTTATCAGTTATCTTAACAAACTAGCCCATGTTCCTGACTTCTGTGTCATACCCCCTTAAGGATGATAGAAAATGTGCAAGTACTAATCTTAGTGGTAGAACAGCAGATGCCAGCTCAATTTTGCTCCTGCAATATTTATGAGAATTAAAAACCATGTAGTTGAGAACTTAGACAATTTCTAGAGCTTACATTCAATAGTTTCAAGAGTTTCAGGAGTTCCCGTCGTGGTGCAGTGGTTAACGAATCCGACTAGGAACCATGAGGTTGCGGGTTCGGTCCCTGCCCTTGCTCAGTGGGTTGGGGATCCGGCGTTGCCGTGAGCTGTGGTGTAGGTTGCAGACGCGGCTCGGATCCCGCAATGCTGTGGCTCTGGCGTAGGCCGGTGGCTACAGCTCCGATTAGATCCCTAGCCTGGGAACCTCCATATGCCGCGGGAGCGGCCCAAGAAATAGCAACAACAACAACAACAACAAAAAAGACAAAAGATAAAAAAATAATAAAACCTTGCCAGTTGAGTAAAAAAAAAAAAAAAAAAAGAGTTTCAGCAGGCTTTTCCTACTTACTTTATCAAATATCTTCTTTTTTCTTCAGAGAAATCTTTGGTGACTTGGGTAAGACAGTACAAATGAAAGTTTAAAAGCTTACACAGAGTATTTAAAAAATTTTAGGAGTTTCCTGGTGGCATAGCAGTTAAGGATCCAGCATCACTGCAACAGCTTGGGTACTGCTGTGTTACTATTTGGATCCCTGGCCCTGGAATTTCCACATGCTGTGAGTGGGGCCAAAAAAGTTTTTTTAAAATAGAAATAAGTTCCCTTTGTGGCTCAGTGGAAATGAATTTGGCTAGTATCCACAAGGAGGATACATGTTTGATCCCTGGCCTCACTCAGTGGGTTAAGGATCTAATGTTGCCGTGAGCTGTGGTGTAGATTGCAGATGTGGCTCAGATCTGGCGTGGCTGTGGTGTAGGCCAGGGGTTACAGCTCTGATTCGACCCCTGGCCTGGGAACCTCCATATGCCGTGGGTGTGAACCTAAAAAGACCAAAAAAGGAAAGAAACAAGTTTAAAGTGTATCCATTTAGAAATAATCAAGTATAATAGCAGTTTAAGATAGTAGAAACACTGCAGATTTTTTAAGGAGAGATTGTTTGATAAGTTACTGATTGGGAATTAAAACACCTGCATGCTTTGTGCTGCTTCTGCAGGGAGCCCTTTGTATCCTTAAAGTCAGTGTTTATTTTTTGGTATTTAATTTCCGCATTGATTTAACATCACTTATGGACTCAGCAGAAAGCATCCTCCTCCAGGAACTCTTTCCTTTTTACCCCCACCTTCAATAATCTCCTTTTTCAGTCTCTTATAATGCTTTGTCTGTATTTTATGGGACTATTTCATTTTTTCAACCTGCAAGGTGTTAGCCTTGATCCCGAAGTCTTAGACATTACTGATAATCATTTTTGAATAAATAAATGGAAATGAAGATTTTTCTGCTTTTTTGGACCATTTTATATACTTCAGATGAAACCGTCTACAGACCAGTGGCACTTGAACTGCTGTTCAGTGTAATTGTATAGCATGGGAACTTCAGTCCATCATGTGTATTTAAAGTCTTTTGAAATTAAAGAAACCCATTTGAAAATGTTTGCCACAGATTTATTTCATGAATATATAATCAATGCCAAATTTCATCTTATTATTCAGTAGTTTTCTGAGTGTGTTTCCTACAAAACAGGGAGAATGATACTTGCTTTACAAAACAGTTGTGAGCATTAAATTAGATAACATCTGTGAAAGATCCTATTACACAATTATCCCATTACTGGCTTATAAATGGTTCTTAACTGGATTGAAATCAAACATTCTACATATTAATTATCTTTAGCAGCATTTGAAATTAGCTAGTAATTTTATCATGAGATAAATCAACGTAATGCACCATGGAGCAGAGCTGAAAATGAGTTCAGTTTTTCAAAAATTCTCATTAAAATTTTTAATAGGCAATCTTGGTGCATCCCTTGAGGTTTTTCCACCTTATTTCCAGGATCCCCTCACTGTGCATGTATATGGATGTTTTGCAGTGTTTCTGTTACACTGCTTTGGTTTTTGGAACTGGCCCTCCTCGCTGTAATGCTAGTCTTTGAAGCACAGTTGCTAAGACATTGAGTACGCATGTGTTGACAGTTGTGGTCCTGGAAGAGAGAAAAGTATCTGCTTTGCAGATGGAGAACCTGAAAGAAAGGATGTTTCCATAGTTACTGTGTTTATGTCAGCCCTTTTGAATGCAGCATCGGACTCCCTCTGAAGACAATCCTTGAGCCAGTGAGCTGCAATGAATCCCAACGCAATAAAACTAACCCCATAATTTCTGTCCCTCCCAGAGTTAACACCGGAATTTAGTAGACTCATTTGTTAAACTGAAGGGGTGGGGCTTGAAAGTCTTTAAGCCCCTTTTAGCACTTACGTGCAATCACTCTCAGCTCTCCTGGTTTTATTCCTTTTGTCCATCTCTAAAAAGTATCACAAGTGTTAATTTTGTTCCACCTATAGATATCACTTTGTTCCCCACTGGTGACATATTTTTAGAAAAGGATTTAATATTTGTGGGGGATCTCTATGTCTTTCAGAGGGTTATGTTTATTTTTCCTGAAAAAAAAAAATGAGCATCAAATAGATGCTTCCCTTATAGGTGTACAGGTCGGTTCTTCTAAGAGTAGACATAAACATTTAAAGTAAATTTGATGCACACACATGTGAATTTATTCAGCAGCTACAGTGCTGCCATGGGATGAAGATGCACCCATTTTGTCCTCTGCCTGCCCCTTGTCAACACCCAGGCTGTTCTGCAGGGCTGCAGGAAAATGCAGTGATACTGATGGGTCTCCCTTTAAATCCATGACCACTAACTTCAACAGGACTCTAGTGGGGCCCAGCAATCCTTCTACATAACTTTCTGGCTTTCCTGGATGAGTATTTCATACTTTTCTCTCAACCATTAACCGTCCTCTCCCCACTTCAACACCCCCCCCCCTCACTCCCACTTCCCCTGAGGGAAAAAAGCAACCAGAAGCAAATGCCTAATAAAAAGCAACCAGAAGGAAATGTCTAACCTCTCCCTTATCTACAATTGTCCCTACCCCTACACTTGGGGACTTTGCTAAACTTCAATTATTAACATGCCCTCTATTTATCTAAGGCAGATCCTCAGCTTGTCTGTCTCACACTACTCTCTTGCCTTCCTCAGCTTGTCTGTCTCACACTACTACTCCCTTGCCTTCCTACAACTATTTCTTTAGTTGTCCTTTCTCTCTCCTGCAACATAAATTATCCCTTTTTCCCCTTTACTGGGTCATTCCTTTCACCATATTCACATGTTGAAATAGCACCATCTTTCAAGGAAAAGAGCAATGAAGGAAAAAAAAAAATTCCCTTATAGCTACTGCCCTGTTTCTCTCTTCCTCTTTGCAGCAGAACTCTTCCAAAGAACTGTCCACTCCATTTTTCCTTCTCCTGTCTTGGAATCTCTCCATGAAGGCTTTCCACTCCACCTTTCTGTTAGAATAGCACTGTCCCAGGTCACCTGTGATCTTTCCAAAGACAAATCCACAGATCAGTGCTTCCTGCCAGCAGTACTCAAAGTGGTCCCTCTTACATGCTTCCCATGCCTTCCAACACCCCCACTCTTCCTACTCCTCTTAGTTCAGGAATGGGTTTCTCTTAATTTCCTAGACCTTAAACACTGGCATTCTCCAGGGTTGGCCCTTAGATAACTTCTCTTTCCATGCTTGCCTCCTAAGTGAATCTAGTGGGTTCCCTCCTGTGTCCAAAAATGTCTGATTTACTGATGGTTACCAAATTTATGCCTCTAGCTTTGACCTCTCCCCTATTCTACACTCTCCCATGTCCAATGATCTTCTTAATTTCTCCCCTTAGATGTCAACATGTCCAAAGCTGAATTCCTGATTTCTGGTGTCCCAATCTTTTCCTCCTGCTCTTCCTCAGCTCCAGTTGTTCATGTCAAAAACTGAGGAGTCATTCCTGATTCCTTGCTCAGGAGCTGCTGCTTGCCCTACCGTCAAAATAGATCGATTCTGAATCTCACCATTCCTCACAATCTCCACTCAAGCCAAGGCCATCCCTTGAATGCCATTACCTTCTCACTGGCTTTCTTTCTTCTACCCAGAGCAGCCTGAGAGAAACTTAAAATATGAAGCCAGGAGTTCCCATCATGGCACAGAGGAAATGAATCTGACTAGCATCCATGAGGATGCAGGTTCGATCCCTGGCCTTTCTTGGTGGGTTAAGGATTCAGTGTTGCCTTGAGCTCTGGGGTAGGTTGCAGATGCATCTCAGATCTGGCATTGCTGTGGCTGTGGTGTAGGCTGGCAGCTACAGCTCTGATTCGACCCCTAGCCTGGGAATCTCCATGTGCCATGGGTGCGGCCCTAAAAAGACACACACACACACACACACACACACACACACACACAAAAGTGGAGCCAAATTACCATGCGCCCAAAGCCTTCCTTCCAGTGGTTTCCTGTTTTAATGGGGGTAAAAGTTCAAGTCTTTACAATGGCCTGCAAGACCCCAGCGATCTGGCCCCTTGCTATCTCTTCTAGGTTATCATCCTTGTCTCCCTGTCTTTGTGTCCCCCCCCCCCACACTGCTTCCTCCTTTTCATTACACTCCTCTCAATCACTATTGTGGCCATGCTGGCCTGCCCACCTTTCCTTGAAGGAACTTCAGAACCTCTGCACTTATTACTTCCTCCAGGTATTCACAGGGGCCTCTTCATTCAGCTCAAATTTCGCCTTCTCTCTGAAAATCCTGTTATCAGGGAGCTCTTCTCCAAAAATTTGTTAAATACAGCATCTCCTACATACATTCCTCTTAACACAATTATTTGTACATTATTAACTCCTCTCCGCACTCTGAGGGCAGAGACTTTGTTGTTACCACTGTATCCTTAAGACCCAGAAAGAGCCTGGCACACTGTGGGTGCTGCATGAATCAATGAAGGTGGTGGTGATGGTGATGATTCACTTTATGATTTTATTAAGTATGAAGGTTTTGGATTATTTAATTAAACTTTTAAAGAATTCACATTCAACTTTTTAAAACACTACGTAAAATGTGGTTGGTCCCTGTACACACACACAGTCTTACCCATGATCTCTTGTTTCGACTTGTATTTGATCATGGGACTGTTACTTACCAACATTTAAATATAAATCATGCAGCAGACATTGTGCTAAGATTATCCAGTTTAATCTCCACAATTCACCATATGCTATTATCCCATTTTACAAAAGAAGCAAAATGAGGCTTAATGAGTTTGAGGCCAGCTAAAGACAGGAAGTGACAGGGCTGGGATAGAATCGCTGTGTGCCTAGCTTCAGAACCTAACTTCGGAATTATGATGTGGCTGCTACAATAAAAGCCTCCTGGAGATCCTGGTGATATGCTTGGTTTATGTCGGTCATTTATATGTTTATATACTAAAGGACAAAGATATTTAAGAAATAATGGTTAGTTCTGGAAATCAAGGGTTAAATTTTGTAATTGTTAAACAGTAATAAATTATAAATGAGATACTTTTTACTAATTTTGAGCTAAAGGTGAGATCTCATGGCTCTTTGCCCAGTGGCCTTGAGTCGCTCTGTGGTCTGGTTCAAACAAACATATTTTAATACCCTAACTGGTGAGCTGTTGCTATGGTTGTGAAGGCTTTTGTGGGTGAGTCCATAGCTACGGATAACACAGAACTGGTTTGAAGTGCTAGGGGCTACTTCTCAAGAGGAAAGTGAGACAGGAATTAACAATTTAGGATTTTTACAGTTAACTTTGCAGTAGATGATTGCTCTTCAGAAATACAGCCTCATGCTCAAGAACAGAAACTGATGATGGATGCAACAAAGAGGGAACTGCTAAGTACAAGGAGAGGATATCAATGAAACCATGCCTAGTTCTTTTTAACTTCCTGGTTTTCTAGAAGAAATGGAGCCCAAGTCTAGATACAGTTGAGGATCCAAGCAGCTTTCCTCTCTCCTTCTTCCTTCTCTCTGCCACTTCCTACTTACGCTCCTGGTCCAGTATTTGGGACATGAAACCCATCCTGAAGACCTGAGTGATTGGGCAATAGTAACCTGGTATTTGGGGGTAACACAACAAATAGATTAATAGAACCAGCTTTTCACTTACAAAAATTCCAAAGGCCTATGAAGGGAGCAGCTGCTGTTGGTTGCACTTGCTCCCCATGGAAGGAAACAATATGCTGTCCTGGGTTTTTATAGGAGGGACTTATTTGCAGAATCAAGTAGTGATGCCCTGAGGTAGCTGGTAGCCAATTATATGAAGCTAAGTCCTATTCATTAATGCAGATAATAATGTGCTGAATATTGTTTGTAAGGACATAAATGTGTTTTTTATTACCACCATGAGTCTTAAAATGTGACTCCACATTCAAGATACTCCACTCTGTTGTCTAATCCACTCTGAAGAAAAGAGCTGTAAGGGAACCTCTTTGAGGTTCTGTTTGCTATAGGGGGAACAAATGTCAGAATTGTGAGTGAGAACTTGTTATAACCATATCGCATTCCTGAGTTCATTCATGGCATGATGGTATGAAATATTTTCATTGACCTTATCTAATGTGAGTGAAACTACCAAGCTTTTGTATTTGCTGGTACCACAAAAATTCAATTTCTTGTTGATTTTATGATCTGTATTGGGATGGCATGCTTCATTTCTCTGTTTTCATTGTGAGTTCTCAAGTGCAAATTGTGTATTTTAAGGTGTTACAATGTGTATATAACTCAGAATTTTCCCTTAAGTATCTTGACTTCATTGTTTAAAAATTGCTGAGCTATAACTTTTCAAAGATTCAAAATAATTAAGGCTGTCTTTAGACAAGATTGTGAACAGAGAAATAAGATAGGAAGTGACATGGGCAGGCAATTACAGCTCCTCTTCAGGATTAGCCCATAAGGAGACATGAAGTATTCTTATGTGTCCTTTTATTATTGCGGGCTTTGTGTCATGACCTCTTCATTTTTTTTCCCCCCATTCTAACATCTGCTGGCTTTTAAATGGAATAATTTTTTTGACATTTTCAGTGTTTGGGGGTTGCTTTGCACATACTCAACTATTGTTCCCAAGCAACTGACTGGTTAAATTTAGGATTGGGCTCTCATGCTGTGACCTTAATAACCAAAGCCTTTTTGGCTCTAAAATATGAATTGTAGTTTATTTCACTGTTCTTTGTTCTTTTTTTTTTTCTTTTAAATAGGCTGCAGATACTTTGGCTGTGAGGCAAAAAAGAAGAATTTATGATATCACCAATGTCTTGGAAGGAATTGACCTAATTGAAAAAAAGTCAAAAAACAGTATACAGTGGAAGTAAGTTACAAATCAGTACTCTATGTTAAAACCTTTATTGTCTTTTAAATGCTCTGTAAAATCTGACCTTTCTACCACTTATGTCTCTTAAGTACTCCATTTCAGCCTTTTGCTCCAGTCACATCAGGCCCTTCCTGTGGCCCTGGACACAACACCTCTCTGGGCTTCTATGTGTCACTCCTGGGCTGGGATGTCCCCTTGCTCACTCTGCTGTTTATACTCTTACAATTCAAATCTGATTTTCTCCCTGAATCTACTCATGTGGTCCACACTGCATAATGCTTTGTGTTATTAATCCCTCTATGCCTAAGTGTTTATCTGCCTACCTAATATAAACTGCTTGAAAACAACAGGAACTATGTCTTACACATAGGAATATGTACTTTATAAGTAATGTTAAGTTGAAATGCATGTCATTATTTGTCAGTTGTTGTATGTTTAAATGTGACAAACAAATACTTTCTGTTCCACAAATTTGTTCCCTTTGGCCTTAGTTTTTGTTTTTGTTTTTTTTTTTAGTTTATCTTAGCCAAATATCCCACCAAAATAGTAAAAGATTGTAACCTGTTTCATCAGTATCTAAGTCTACAAGGTGAGACTTCCAGGTGTGACAACTTGGCTTTGATGTCCTTTTGGTACCTCACTCACCAGCCTGAACTTGCAGATGACGAAAAGGACACTAGGACATACTGAGAATTTTTGTGATTTAACTGTTCTTGCCAATAAACTGCCTAAGCAAATATGTTCAGAGGGTATGGTATTTAAATTTTGTAAGGATTTTAATGCTTGATTATTAGAAGAGTGTAAAGACTTTTGTCTTGAGTATATTACTAATTCAGTGAGTTTTATTTCTACAAAAATTAAGTGATGCTAACCTGGGTCCACTGCTGGGGATATTAAATCTCATGTGTTTTTAAGAGGTGTAGGTGCCGGTTGTAACACTAAAGAAGTCATAGATAGATTAAGATATCTTAAAGCTGAAATTGAAGATCTAGAACTGAAGGAAAGAGAACTTGATCAGCAGAAGTTGTGGCTACAGCAAAGCATCAAAAATGTGATGGACGACTCCATTAATAATAGATATCCTTTTAAATAATCTATCAATATAGCTATAGAATATGTACTTAGATAATCTTTCAGTCTGAAGATCAGTTACTTTATTCTAGTATTTTTAGAGTTTAGTTTTGCAAGTGACTACATTTTAATATTATCAAAATCTTCTAATCATTTATACTAATATTTAAAATATATTAGGTAGTACATCTATTAGCACTATCCCTGTGTTGCATTGAGGAAAAATAAATTCATCTATGTTCAGTCTAGCCTTTGATAGGATGTAATATGCTAGTAAATTGTGCTTAGGGGGTCTGCCAATTTGGAAGTCATTTTTAAGTGCATAGATATGCTTAAATTAGTGTTCTGTAGTGGTGAAAAATTCAGCAACTCTTAAAGTTTTGAAAAATTAATTTTGGTTTGAAAGTGAAAATTATGCGCCTATAACCAGTCCTAGATATTTCCTGCCTGATATTAACCCAAGGACTGACTGACTGGAGGTTGGGGTTCCAAGACTGGTGTAGCTATCATATTATATTGAGGGGAAAAAACTTTAGTGATATACTCCATGAATTTCTTTCTTTCTTCCTTTCCTTCCTTCCTTCCTTTCTTTCTTTCTTTCTTTCTTTCTCTTTCTTTCTTTTTTTTTTTTTTTTACAGTTGTATAAAACTTCCAGTGGCATATGGAATTTCTTGGGCCAGGGGTCGAATTGGAGCTACAGCTGTGGCCTACACCATAGCCACAGCAATACCGGATCCGAGCCACATCTATGACCTATGCTGTAGCTCGTGGCAACGCCAGATCCTTAATCCACTGAGCAAGGCCTGGAATTGATCCTGACAGAGATAACATTGTGTTCTTAACCTACTAACCTGCAATGGGAACTCCTCCATGTGTTTCTTATAGCCATTATGTCTTAGATATCTTAGACTCTTGATTTGTGAACTTACCTGTACTCATACAGAATTTTTTTTTTAAGGGCCACACTCCCAGCCTATGGAAGCTCCCAGGCTGGGGTTGAATCAGAGCTGTAGCTGCCAGCCTCACCACAGCCATAGCAACATGGGATCTGAGCCACGTCTGCAACCTATACCACAGCTCATGGCAACCCAGGATCCCTGACCCAATCAGCGAGGCCAGGAATTGAACCTGCATTGTCATGGATACTAGTCAGATTTGTTTCTGCTATGCCACAGTGAAAACTCCTGAAACATTTTAACTACATTTATCTTGTACCACTCATGAACTTTTGACCAATGTATACAGTTAATTTTTCATGTTGTCTTGCCTTTGGTGAACAAGTCCATGATCTCATTCGTTATTTCCTTTCTATGGATCAGAACTCCTTAACAGTTTGATAATAATTGGGGTTTTCAGCTGTACCCTGTGGAGCCCTAAGATTCAAAAAGCATTGAACTAGTTGATCTTGCACTTTGCTGTACTGCTTCCCAAGATTCTGGCCACTCCCAATTCTCCAAACCATGACCTCAGAAGATTCTTGATGTGCAAACTCATATAGTTGCTCTTCACTCCTGCTGAGAGCATACTTCCCCCCATCAATATCCTTCCCCCAGGAGCCCCTGTGTCTATGAGGAATGTGTTTTCCATCTCTCTCCCAAGGGTTCTCAGATGATACAGAAATCAGAAGTGGCTTCTTCTCAGAGCAAAGGATAGACACTTCTTTTCTGGTCCTTTATTTGATTGTCTTTGCCTTTTCAGACTGAAGACTTGTTTTTTTTGAATTTGCCCATGTGTGAAAATCCCTACATGCATTTGGTCATTTTATTTTGGCCTTCACATGTATTATCTTAATTTAAATGTCTAGACTTTGATATAAATGTTGTTCCTTAACTCTATGACAGCACATTTTCCTATGTAACTCATGAAGACATCTGTAATTGCTTTAACGGTAAGTACTGTTAGCAAATTTTTTCTTACATTTTTCTTCTGATCAACCTATTTAGTGTAACATGATTCAAAATTCCCCGTACCCTCATCTTTAATTATTTTCAGGACTTGTGGACATTTTGTCTTACTCTACAGTGCCTTGTGTTGATAGGTTGCTTTCACTTCTGTTCTCATTATAGTAACTGTTTTTTCCACCTTTCACTTCTTTGCCTGCATTAAGTGCAGACTGCGTGTGGGAGAGGCAGCTAAGTCAGAGGGGGGTTAAGCAACAGTCTCAAAGTCATAGGAAGCACAGAATCAATGACCAAACTTGAATTAGAACATGGTTCTCATTGCACTATTTATGAAACTATATAGAGCAAGTATACTGGTCACAAATGGAACCCAAAGAAAACATGAGGACGTTTTGGTGTATCCATTTTCTAACTAGGAAAATTATTCCTCACCCTTTTCCATCCCTAGCCTCCATGTTTTCCCTTTAACATGACAGTATAATGTATTAATAACTAAAATAGGGGTGAGGTTGGGACTGTATTCTCATAATATATGTAACATAAGTGAAATGAAATTTTTCATACACTTATATTTAATTGTGCATGGCCTATTAAAAGGACAGTATTCTGTACCATCACATCAAAAAAAAAAGGGCCACTGCCAAACACCTTGGCAAGTGGATTCTGATTTTCATCGATTATTACATTAGTAATATATATGGCCTTATTGTTCTATTTCCCACCATATATTCCAAGCTTTCAAAGAAAATTTGGGGAAGTGTTCTTAATCTTCAACTCAGGAGAGACTGCTGTAAAATTTGGCTTCAAAAGTAAGTTCACTTAAGCTCAGGATTTTACTGTACTACACCTAATCTCTAGTATCTCCAGTCAGTTAGGTAGTATAAATGCTTCAAGCAAACAGTGTTATTTAACTGATGGGAAAAAGTTTTAAGAATCTCAGAAATGACATGAGACTGGGTAAAAGCAAAATTAACTTGAGCTAAATTTGTTAATAAGAATAATAGAGCTAACACTGAGTATTTATCCTGTTCTAAGATCTACTAATACATAAACTTCCTCGTTTAACCCTCAAAACAAACCTATGCAGTGAGTTATATTGCCACCGTTTTACAGAATTAAGAACCATTACTTAAGGTTACCTGGCCTGGGATTCAAATACAAGCATTCTGGCTACAGAGTCCATACTTTTGGCCACGGTATTCTGGGATCAACAGTATTTTCTAAAATGTAAAAATCTTTATTTCTTAATTTTTTTGACCAGGTGATACACTTTTGGCCATTCAAGCACCTTCTGGTACACAGCTGGAGGTACCTATTCCAGAAATGGTAAGTTTGTAGAATAATTTTTGTTAAAACGAATCGACTGTTTCAAGAGGGAGAAATATATTTTCTTTAGCTGAACATGAAGTAATTGCATGTAAACACTTTGAAGTTACTGTTTTCATGTTGTCTGTTTGATAGTACTGATACCTGAATTTGAATGTGTTCAGTACTTTGGTTAAAAAAAATTATGGGAGTTCCCATCGTGGCACAGTGGTTAACGCATCCGACTAGGAACCATGAGGTTGCGGGTTCAATCCCTGGCCTTGCTCAGCGGGATCTGGGGCGTTGCTGTGAGCTGTGGTGTAGGTTGCTGATGAGGCTCAGATCCCGAGTTGCTGTCTGGGGTGTAGGCTGGTGGCTACAGCTCCAATTAGACCCCTGGCCTGGGAACTTCCATATGCCCCAGGAGCAGCCCTAGAAATGGCAAAAAGACAAAAAAAAAAAAAGAGCTTTAAAAAAAAATTATGAAAGTGACTGAGTCATTTAATATTTTATTTTTTAATAAATTTGACTTATTTTGGCTAGACGATATCAAGGAAAGAGTAATAATATAGTTAATAGCCTTAAAAAAATCAGTTTTAAGTATTTTTAACCAGTGTAATATTCCTGATTGAGGAAAAAACTCAAAACTGACAAGCCTCTGGCCAGAATCACCAAGAAGAAAAAGTTCATTACTCAATAATGAAAAGCTGAACACCTTCCTGCTAAAATCTGGAATAAGACAAGGATGCCCATTCTCACTTCTATTCATCATAGTATTGGAATTCCTTACCACAGCAATCAGACAAGAAAAAGAAAAGGTATCCACATTGGAATGGAGGAGGTAAAGCTGTCATTATATGTAATAACATGATATTATATATAGAAAATCCTAAAGAATCCACACAAATACTACTAGAACCGATAAATAATTTGGCAAGGTAGCAGGATTACAAGATTAACACACAGAAATCAGTGGCATTTCTTTACACTAACAAAGAAATATCAGAAGGAATCACACCAGTTTTAAAATCACACTAATAAATAAATAAATAAATAAATAAATAAATAAACAAACCACTTAGGAATAAAACTAATCAAGGAGGTAAAAGAATTATATGCTGACAACTATCAAACATTAGTAAAGGAAATCAAATATGATTCAAAGAAATAGAAAGATATCCCATGTACTTGGATAGGAAGAATTAACATTGTTAAAATGGCCATACTACCCAAAGCATTCCACAGATTTAATGTGATCCCTATCAAATCACCCATGACATTTCTCACAGAACTTGAACAAATAATCCTAAAATTTATATGGAATGATAAAGGACCCAGAATTGCCAAAGCAATCCTGACCAAAAAGAACAAAACAGGAGGCATAATCCTCCCAGATTTCAGACAATACTACAAAGCTTACAGTAATCAAACACAACAACAACAATAAACCAAAACAAATGAAACAAAACAAAACAAAAATCCAAACCATGTGGTCTGGGCATAAAAACAGACATATGGATTGACAGAACAGAATAGAGAGCTCAGAAATAAACCCAGACACTTAAGCTTCCACAAAGGAGGTAAAAATATACAATGGGAAAAAGACAGTCTTTTCACCAAGTGGTGCTGGGAAAGTTGAACAGTTGCATGTAAATCAACAAAATTAGAACAAAGCCTCACACTATGCACAAAAATAAACTCAAAATGGCTTAAAGACTTAAATGTAAGATATGACATCATAAAAATCCTAGAAGAGTACAAAGGCAAAACATTCTCTGACATGCCAGTGCCTGCTTAGGTCAGCCTCCTAAGGCAATAGAAATAAAAAGAAAAATAAATAGAATATAAACAAATTTACAAGCTTTTTTACAGCAAAGGAAACCATAAAAAAAAAAAAAAAGACAAGCTATAGACCAGGAGAAAATAGTTGCAAACAATGTGACAAAAGAAGGGCTTAATTTCCCAAATATACAAACAGCTCATACAACTCAACAACAACAAAGCCTAACAAAAACAGGCAGAAGACCTAAATAGACATTTCTCCAAAGAAGATATACAAATGGCAGATAGGCACATGAAAAGAGAAATGCAAATCAAAACTACAATAAAATTCCACCTCATACTGGTCAGAATGGTCATCATTAAAAAGTCTACAAATAACAAATTGCTGGAAACAACCAACACTATTGGTGGGAATGTAAGATGATACAGCCACTATGTAAAACAGTATTGAGGTTCCTCAAACTAAAAATAGAGTTACCATTTGACCCAGCAATCCCACTTCTGGGCATATATCTCCACAAATTTATAATTCAAAAAGATACATGCATCTCTATATTCACAGCAGCACTATTCACAATAGTGAAGACATGGAAACAACCCAAATGTCCATCAACAGATGAATGGATAAAGAAGATGTGGTATATATACCTATACAATGGAATACTACTCAGCCATAAACAAGAATGAAATAATGCCATTTGCAGCAACATGGATGCAACTAGAGATTCTCATACTAAGTGAAGTCAGAAAGATCAAGACAAATACCATGTGAAATCACTTGTATCTGGAATCTAATATACGACAAAATTCCTAGGCCAGGGGTCATATCAGAGCTACAGCTGCTACACCACAGCCACAGCAACATCAGATCTGAGCCACGTCTGCAACCTACACCACAGCTCATGGCAATGCTGGATCCTTAACCCACTAAGCAAGGCCAGGGATCGAACCCACAACCTCAAGGTCTCTAGTCAGATTCATTTCCGTTGAGCCACGACAGGAACTCTGATTTTAGTTTTTGGATTCAAATTTCTACAAAGACACTGATTTGAAAACTATAGCAATCGAAAAAGAGGCAGAAAAATATCACTATTATCACCTTTCTCTCTCCTCCTGGCTATTCTAAGTTCATATTTAGGCATTTATCTTACTAGACTGAAGCCTTGGAATAATAATTATCCTTTTGAAAGGCAGGGGCTTTATATTTCTGTCTGAAAAAATCAGTTGTCTTTGTGCTTTGCTGAATGGAAAAGAAGTTTTGATTTGTGAAATAACTGCCACTTAAGACCACACACTGAGCTGACCACACCCGGGGCTGCTGGATGACAGAGGATTGAATTCCTTACATCTGAATGCTTGGAGCACTGCTGAGCATTGATATGTATAATTACAGCAAAAATAGATGGTGTCCAGAATTCTATAACTGGGAGTTTTTGATGACCAGTATTTGAGAAATACTTACTTTTAAGGGCAAGTGGTTTATAACCCTCAACAGCCCGTTCCACTCTCGGCCTCTACGTTTTGGCTTAAATTTTATTTTGTTGTGTGTATTTAATTAGTCCTTGATAGCTTTGTCTGTTTTATTTTTAATGTTTCAAGGTAGCTATAAATGTTGACATTTCTTCATTTGTTTACACCCAATAACTTCAAAGGGTCAGAATGGACAAAAGAAATACCAGATCAACCTAAAGAGTCATTCAGGACCTATCCATGTGCTGCTTATAAATAAAGAGTCCAGCTCATCTAAGCCTGTGGTTTTCCCTGTACCCCCACCTGATGACCTCACGCAACCTTCTTCTCAGCCGTCGACTCCTGTGACGCCACAGAAATCCACCACCGCAACTCAGAACCTGCCTGAGCAACATATCTCTGAAAGAAGCCAGAATCTTCAGCAGACACCAGCCACAGATGTATCTTCAGGTGAGTTCAGAGCCTTTGTTTTAAAAAGTGGAGAGGGGAAAATATGAAGACTGTATTCAACAAGTTGGAGAGCTTTTCTGAATTTGTCAATTGTGATATTATTCTGTTACCTGGTTTGGAAGGCAACATGGGAAACAATCAACAAGTGTTAATTTAGTATCTCCTGTGTGCCCAGCACTGAGATAAGGTATCGAGAGGAAAATTTAAAAACATTTTGTCTTTAACTACATCACTACATACTTATACTCATTTGTATAAATATATGTAATTATACAAATATATTTATAGAGGTGTAAAATATGTATGTATATATACATATATAGGTACACACACATCTATATACACATATGGATATATAATATGTGTATATATATGTAAATATGCATGGATATTCAGAAATATACAATGAGGTATAATACAATGCAATTAAAACTATGTGTGAAACTATAAATACTGAGCAAAGGAAAGATATTTAATGGGCTAAAGTTTGCAGTTTTCCTTAGGATTCCATTTTTGGAATTAAACCAAATTTGTTCTCCCATTCCCCTTTTACTGTATACATATGCCAGCTGTTTATCTGAGGTTTGCTTTGTAAGGTCCTTTTATTTAGTAACTAGTATATATAATTGAAATGCGTTCTAACTACCTTCAGGAAAAACCATAGTAGTGTAGACTATAGGAACTCATGCCTCCTGTTTCTCTGTATTCTCTATTGTTATACTTATTTGGAAAGAGTTGACAAGTAGTCTCAACTACAATTATTTAGGAAATCTCGCCTAAGTTGTTTCATTTGTGAAATGATAAATAGCAGAAACTAAAAACTGGGCATTGGGAATAGGAGCCACATCTCCTAAGTTTATGAAAATTTCTTTGGCACCCTGTCTTTTTTTGGTTATGTGGCTGGGTATTTAGCTACTTAGTGATTCCAAATAAATGGCTATGGTAGATATTCCCTAAATGGTTGCTGAAAGAATGACTGCTATGCCAATCTAGATGTGGTATTGCAGAGCATTAAAAACCATACTGAAGGAGTTCCTGTCATGGCGCAGCAGAAACGAATCCAATGAGGTTGCAGGTTTGATCCCTGGCCTCACTCAGTGGGTTAAGGATCTGGTGTTGCCACTGAGCTGTGTCACAGACGCAGCTTGGATCTGATGTTGCTGCAGCTGTGGCATAGGCTGGCAGCTGTAGCTCTGACTGGACCTCTAGTCTGGGAACCTCTATATGCCATGTGTGTGGCCCTAAAAACCAGGAAAAAAAAAAAAACCCAACATATTGTATGTCATCCAATTTGTTTATTTTTATCTTTGGGATGTGGCCTACTCTGGGAGTTCACAATAGTTAAGAGTGAGACCAAGGGAGTTCCTTGGTGGTCTATTGGCTAGGACTCAGCGCTTTCACTGCTGTGGCTCAGGTTCGATCCTGGCCTGTGAACTGAGATCCCACATCAAGCCAAGGCCCTTTGCAGCCAAACAAAAGGGAAAGAGGAAAAATCTAACTGGACACAGTATTTTTCAGCTTCTTGTTGCCAATATCCTTTCTCTATAAATATTTCTATGCCATAGGCCATAGAGATGCACAAAATAATCATCCTTCAAAACCTTAAACTTTTAACTATAATCTAATTGGGATGAATAAAGTAGACAGGCTGTATATGGTCTAACTTAGACACAATTAGTACAGTGGCTTCCACAAAGCATTAAAAAAAAACTTTTGAGCATTTTATTTCTGTACATGCTTTTGTATTTGGAAACAGTAAAGAAAGTAATTTGGAACCAGACTAGAAAGGGCCTTGAATATCAGACTGAGTTAAGACTTTAACTAATAAAACCAGGAAGTGGATGTTTAGGATTGTACTTTGGTGAGCACAGAGGTAACATGATAGGAAGGAGAATCTCTTAGCCTGGGGAGAAGAGATCAGAGGCAATGGAGACAGAAGATTAGATGTTTGCAGTTATGCAACTGTGAGAGCACACTGAGGCTAAAATAGGGTGATGACAATGGGATTGGAAAAAGAAATAAGGAACAGATTTGAGAAATATTGTTTAGGCAATATCACAAGTCATATCTGACATGTAAGATCTGAAGATGAAGTTAATATTCACGTTTTAAGGTTGGGTGATTTCAGTAACCATTGACTACAACACTGAGGAGCCAGGTTTGGAAGAACAATGATGAGTCTTTTGGTCTGCATCTTGAGTTCAGAAGTTTAAAAGTAATGCCAAGTACAGAGTAGGTATCATGAAAATGCTATGTTTCCATAGAGTTCTACTTTAATTTTGTACTGTTAACCAAGCTGCTGATGTTTAAACATAACTGTATTTAATATATACTGTGCTTAAATATAGGCTGTTTAAATATAACTGCCTCTTCTCTGTTAAAATATATAAACAGAAATGTAACAACACTATCACACTTCTGTTTCCAGCGGGATCTATTAGTGGAGATATCATTGATGAATTAATGTCTTCTGATGGTAAGTAGTTAAAATTTTAATAACTACTTTAAACATCAGTAATGCTTTACTAGAATTTATGAGTGACACATGACTTAAAAAAAAATGAAGAACCTATATATTTTAGCTGCATAATGTACTAAGATGACTCATGAAAATTCTCCCTTAAAACTTTATAGTAAGCATCCTTCAGAAATTTTCTTTGCCTGCATTTTGAGGAAAAAGAATTCATAAGGAGGTACTTATCACCTTTACTGAATAAACTTCCAAACTGTTGGCACACTAGCCTTTTTTATGCATGAAGAATTCAAGACTAAAACAACATATCTAAGTCAACAGCCCATTGGAAAAAATACTCCTACCTCAGCTAATTTCAAGCACTAATGTGAAGTCATTATTACTGACGTGAGCCATGTCATCATCTAATCTGAAAGAATTCTTAAAGATCAATTAGCTACAGTACTGTAGTTACTTTAACAATTACTCTTTGGGCCTCACCTTTCTATAAGTTCTTGGATTCAGAGTCCTGATTCCAACAAACATGTACAGCCGAGACCTTGGAAATGGCAGCTGTTAAATTAGCAAATGGTACAGTAACCAAGAGATTGATCAAACTTCTGTAAAAGCAGATAATTTCTGCATATTTATTAATCTATGTCTAGTTCCTTTCTGTTTTCCAAGTGATAGTTTATTTAGCAGATTAGAGAAAATGCTTTGAGCAGTTTCTGAATCATGAATTTTAGTGACAAGTTCAACCAATAAAAATTTTAACCTCTAATTCTCAAACACCAATAAACCATGCATGAAATGTCTTTAAACAAGAATTTTTTAAAATATACACAAAACACAAGTCATTAATTTGATCATTATATATATCCTATTGTATATTTTTTAAAAATTTCTGTATAATGTGAGAAACATAATTTGGATTGATTTGATCCTATTTTATGTTAGACATCATTATCTTTATGTAGAAACCATTTTTAACACTGAATTTCTCTTTTGCTTGCAGTGTTTCCGCTCTTACGGCTTTCTCCGACCCCAGCGGATGACTACAACTTTAATTTAGATGATAATGAAGGAGTTTGTGATCTGTTTGATGTCCAGATACTAAATTATTAGATTCCATGGAAACTTGGGACTGTTATCTACCTCTAACTGTGTAACATTTTAGACTTCTTAATAACCTAAGTATTTAAAATAATGAATGTAACAACTTTTAGTTCACTGATTCTGAACTGTTCTTCCCCTAATACTTTCTTTTATACTTCACAAAACTTCATAAAAACAAAGGGCTCTGATTGCTTCAGGGGAAAAGTGACTTCATATCCACTAACCCCCTTCCCTCAAGTAGTTACATTCTGGAGTTTCAACTTTTCTTCCAGTTCTGAATCCTTGTTTTCCCCTCATACCAGAGGAAAGTTAAGGTTATCAAAAACAAAAATGTTGCCCAAGGGCTCATCACATTTGTCTTAGAGTTTTACTGCCACGAGACTGTCCCTATTCTGTGTCTCCTCCAATTCAAACAAACAGACATTCACTGCCACTTATAAAGTGAAGGGTGTAAACTAGGAGATATTAACTGTTTCAGTGAACAGATTTTGTGAAGTGCCTTCTGTTTTAGCACTTTAAGTTTATCACATTTTGTTGACTTCTGACATTCCACTTTCCTAGGTTATAGGAAAGATCTGCTTATGTAGTTTGTTTTTAAAATGTGCCAATGCCTGTACATTAACAAGATTTTTTAAAATAAAATTGTATAAAACATTTAATTTATTGGTCTTTTGGGGGAATTTGATGCATCGCCAGTGTATTACAACTGAGCCATTAATCTTGTAGCTTCATCAACATTAACTGGTTCTTTCTCAGGACACTGCTGAGGACTCTGGAGAGAGAAAATTTGTATTTAAAAATTTAGATAACAGTAGCAAACAAGAATGACATATAATCTATTATCCTATTTGATTTCTTCCAGTCATATTTTTGGAAGTAGAACAATAAGTTCTCATATTTAGACTCAATGTTTTAGAGTCTGAATATGCTATGCATACTACAGAGCTAAGTACTAAAAATTATATTCAACATTCAGGCTTTGAAAATTTGACGTTTAATTTATTAGCCATAACAAAAGGAAATGATTTCTACTCACCAGCTGTTTCTGCAGAGGTTCAAGGGAAAGGCCTTTTGAGAAATGTGCAAGTTCCTTTTGTATATCCAGAAAAGCTTTATTCAGTCTGTTAACTTTTTCTTCATTCACAATGTTTATCTTAAAAAAAAAAAAAAAAAGAGCATTAATGCATGATCTTCTGTTAAGGATAAAATATATGCAAAATTACTTTAATCTTGCTAACCCCCCAAATCTAAAAACTCTTATCAACTCTTCCAATTTGTAGAGACAATTCACACTAAAATTCTTGTAGTCTTTATTTTTTATTTTTTAAAGTTTTATTAAGGTATAGTTGATTTATGAGGTTGTGATAATTTCTGTTGTACAACAAAGTGATTCAGTTATATATTTATATACATCATTCTCTCTCAGATTCTTTTCCCACATAGATTAGCACAGAACATTGGGTAGAGTTCTTTATGCTATACAGCAGGTCCCCATTGGCCAATCATTCCATATAACCATATACCTGTGCAAAATTTTTATAGGTGTACTTTCAACGGTCTCTGAATCCTTCCTTGATGGCAGTCAACTGAAGACAATGCCCCCTGCAGCCCTCCTTGCTCAGATCTAAATGGTGGGGTTGGTATTTTTTTTTTTTTTTGTCTTTTTAGGGCCGCTCCCGAGGCATATGCAGGTTCCAGGCTAGGGGTCAAATCTGAGCTGGCCTACACCACAGCAATGCAGGATCTGAGTCATGTTTGTGACCTACACCACAGCTCATGGCAACACTGGATCCTTGACCCACTGAGCAAGGCCAGGGATCGAACCTGAATCCTCATGGATGCTAATAAGATTTGTTTCCCCTGAGCCATGGCAGGAACTCTGGGGGTGGTATTCTTAGTCTTTCTTTTTTCTTTTCTTTTTCTTTTTTTTGCTTTTTAGGACCACACCTGCAGCATATGGAGGTTCCCACGCTAGGGGTCAAATTGGAACTGCAGCCGCCAACCTACATCACAGCCACAGCAATGCCAGATCCGAGTCGTGTCTTCAACCTACACCACAGCTCATAGCAATACCAGATTCTTAACCTACTGGGCGAGGCCAGGGATCGAACCCACATCCTCATGGATCCTAGTCGGGTTCCTTAACCGCTGAGGCATGAAGGGAACTCCGGTATTTTTGTTCTTTACTGCTGCTCCCCAATCATTTTTCCTTCAAAGCTCAGCTCCTTTATACCTTATGTATCAGGACTTTCTGACGCTCCTTCCCTCACTACTGTTACCTACCAACACCATGATTACTTGAAGAAAGAAAGATCTTCATAAAAGATCTCCAACTCTGGCTAACTGACCCCTCTCATGCCTGGCATCACTGTTTCATGGCTTCAACAAAAACCTAATCCTATTGCCTCTTCATCTCTTCAGGTCTGCTCCTCCAGGGATCTTTTATACTACATACCATGCCATCACTCACATGCATTACCTTAGGCCAAGTCATTACCACCTCCTGTCCTTCTAGTTCACTTAGTTTATTAACAATTCTTTTTTTTTGTAATTATTCTAATTTTTTTAATAGTTATTTCCCCAATACAATTTTTTTTTCTACTGTACAGCATGGTGACACAGTTACACATACATGTACACATTCTATTTTCACACATTATCATGTTCCATCATAAGTGACTGGACATAGTTCCCAGTGCTTACACAGCAGGATCTCATTGCTAATCCATTCCAAAGGCAATAGTTTGCATCTATTAACCCCAAGCTTCCCAACCACCCCACTCCCTCCCCTTCCCCTTTGGCAACCACAAGTCTATTCTCCAAATCCATGGTTTCCTTTTCTGTGGAAAGGCTCATTTGTGCCGTATATTAGATTCCAGATATAAGTGATATCATACGGTATTTGTCTGTCTCTTTCTGACTTACTTTACTCAGGATGAGAGTCTCTAGTTCCATCCATGTTGCTGCAAATGGCCTTATTTCATTCTTTTTTTATGGCTGAGTAGTATTCCATCATGTATATGTACCACATCTTCCTAATCCAATCATCTGTCGATGGACATTTGGGATGTTTCCCTGTCTTGGCTATTGTGAATAGAGCTGAAATGAATATGCGGGTGCATGTATCTTTTTATTACTCAATGAATTTATTACATTTATAGTTGTACAATGATCAACACAATTCAGTTTTATACTATTTCCATCCCACAACCCCAGCACATCCCAACCCCAACTGTCTCCTTTGAAAACCATAAGTTTTTCAAAGTCTGTGAGTCAGTATCTGTTCTGCAAAGAAGTTCATTGTGTCCTTTTATGAGACTCCACATGTCAGTGATAGCATTTGATGTTGGTGTCTCATTGTCTGACTGACTTCACTTAGCATGATAATTTCTAGGTCCATCCATGTTGCTAAGAATGCTGGTATCTTGTTCCCTTTAATGGCTGAGTAATATTCCATTGTGTATATGTACCACATCTTCTTGATCCACTCCTCTGTAGATGGACATTTAGGTTGTTTCCATGTCTTGGCTATTGAAAATAGAGATGCAATGAACATCAGAGTATATGTGTCTTTTCGAGTCATGGTTTTCTCTGGATGGATGCCCAGGAGTCGAATTGCTGGATCAAATGGTAGTTCTATTTTTAGTTTTCTGAGGAATCTCCATACTGTTTTCCACAGTGGTTGCACCAATTTACAATCCCACCAACAGTGTACTAGGGTTCCTTTTTCTCCACACCCTCTCCAGCCTTTATTGTTAGTAGACTTTTGGATGATGGCCATTCTGGCTGGTGTAAGGTGGTACCTCACAGTGGTTTTGATTTGCATTTTTCTAATAATGAATGATGTTGAACATCTTTTCATGTGTTTTTTGGCCATCTGTACGTCTTCTTTGGACAATTGTCTGTGTAGATCTTCTGCCCATTTTTTGATGGGGTTGTTTGTTTTTTTGGTATTGAGCAGTAGGAGGTATTTCTAAATTTTGGAGATTAATTCCTTGTCAGTTGATTCATTTGCAAATATTTTCTCTCATTCTGTGGGTTGTCTTTTCATTTTGTTTAGGGTTTCCTTTGTCGTGCAGAAACTTTTAAGTTTGATTAACTCCCATTTGTTTTTGTTTTTACTGACATCACTCTAAGAGGTGGATCTGAAAAGATGTTGCTGTTGTTTTATGTTGGAAAGTGGCCTATGTTTTCCTCTAAGAGTTTTATAGTATCTGGTCTTATATCTAGGTCTTTAATCCATTCTGAGTTTATTTTTGTGTATGGTGTTAAGGGCATGTGTCTTTTTTATTTATTTATTTATTTATTTATTTATTTATTTATTTAGATCTTTTTAGGGCCGCACCTGAGGCTTATGGAGGTTCCCAGGCTAGGGGTCCAAAGGGAGCTGTAGTCGCCAGCCACACAGCCACAGCAATGCAGGATCCAAGCTGCGTCTGCGACCTATACCACAGCTCACGGCAATGCCGGATCCTTAACCCACTGAGCAACGCCAGGGATCGAACGTGCAACCTCATGGTTCCTAGTCTGATTTGTTAACCACTGAGCCATGACAGGAACTCCAAGGGCATGTGTCTGGATATATGCCCAAGGGTGGGATTGCTGGGTCTTATGGTAGTTCTATGTATAGATTTCTAAGGTATCTCCATACTGTTCTCCATATTGGTTGTACCAGCTTAGATCCCCACCAACAGAGCAGGAGGGTTCCCTTTTCTCCACATCCCCTCCAGCATTTGTTATTTGTGGATTTATTAATGATGCCCATTCTGATTGGTGTGAGGTGGTATCTCGTGATAGTTTTGCTTTGCATTTCTCTAATAATCAGCGATGTTGAGCATTTTTTCATGTGCTTGTTGGCCATCTGCACATCTTCCTTGGAAAAATGTCTATTCAGGTCTTTTGCCCATTTTTCAACTGGGTTGTTGGTGTTTTTGCTGTTGAGTTGTATATGTTGCTTGTAAATTCTAGAGATGAAGCCCTTGTCAGTTGCATCATCTGAAACTATTTTCTCCCATTCTGTAAATTGTCTTTTTGTTTTCTTTTTGGTTTCCTTTGCTGTGCAAAAGCTTGCCAGTTTGATTAGGTCCCACTGGTTTATTTTTGCTCTTATTTCTGTTGCTTTGGGAGACTAGCCTGAGAAAATATTCTATTAACAATTCTTAAATCTCACTGAATCCTTCCCCCCCAAGTTCATTACTTTTCACACGTTCATATCCTCCCCTTTACCTTTAACCTGCACAGATTCCAGGACACTCATCAATGACATCTTTACATCTTCCTAACTTTCCTTCTTTTTTTCCATGGATCAAACTTGCTTAGCACTTGGTGGAAATCAACTATCAGCCTTTTCTGAGCTTAAAACTGAAGCTGTATTAAATCATAACTGGCTGACTGGCTTTACTCCAAATTCATGTCCCCCAACTTCAATTTACCATTTATCGTGCCTGACAATCTTACAACCTCCCCCTAGAGAGTTGGGCTACTTGCTAAGAAAATTATTTGATACTTTCGCCAACCAGGCTGCCTACCCACAGATCTTTTACATTAGCATCCATAAAGGTTCTAGGACTTCCTATCTAAACAAAATAATCTTCCTCAAATATAGCAAGCTCTTCCCCAGCTTGCAGCCTTTGCACTCGCTATTCTCACAGCCTAGAAGAGCACTTCCCAGCGGATTGCATCACTTGTTCCTTATCACTCAGGTTTTGGCTTCAGTGTCAACCTTGAAGACAATTCTATCTAAAATTGTCACCCCCAAACTCCCATCATATAATCCAGCTTTATTTCCAAAGTCATGAAACTGCTCAACCAAAAAGCTTAATTCAGCCAGTTCATGAATATTCAAGGTTAAAAACTACATTTCCATGTACTATTATGATAATTACTAAGTCCTTACTACTTCAGCTTGAAATCATTTTCTTGAAGACTCTACTTGATGAAGGAATTTCCCATTTCCCAAATATTTTGAAATAAAGAAGATAAAGCAACTCTTTTCTTATCAAATCTTGCATTTTAACAAACAAATTATTTTTTCTTCTATTTATAAGATACTTACAGGTTTTTGAGTTCTAGACATTGTTAGAGACATAAGAATTATTGAGGAGAAAAAGAATGGATGCTGACGGATATTCCGTGTCTTGGCTCTGTTAAGAGCTTCTTAAATAAATTTGAGTTCAGAGATAACTTTTCCATACCACTTTTTTTTTATGATTTCTATGCTCTGAGAAAGCTGTTAAAACTGTTACTTGGACCCTCACACATCTGCCATTAAAATGCTATTTTCTTTGAGAACATTCAGATCAAGAAAGGGAGGTTATTTTTCTTCTTTTTTTTTTCTTCTACATAAATGTTTAAAATCATCTTGCCTTTGTAGGAAAGGCTAAGAACCTGTTTTAAATATTAGCATTCAGGATTTCAGTAGCTTTATAATTATGCTTTACCTGTAAACAAGAAAGTCAGAGTGCTTAAATGATACTCACCTTCTTAAGATTAGTGGTAACTGGTTTTGCTTTATTTTTAACCTTAAAACTTTTTTGGTTGGCTATGTGGAATACATTCCTGGATTTCTGCCCTCTTAGTTTGTTTTTGGCCATTGTCTAGGAAAGAAAAGAAAAAGAGCTCAATTAAGTTACCCATATTTATGAACTGTACTCGATTTGAGTTTCTGAAGTAAAAGTACCAATTAAATCTAAGAAATTCCATCTTACTCCTAATTATTTTTAAAATTGCTTCTTGCATTAAAATTATCTCCATGTGTTTTGCCCCTACTAGATTTTTCCATTTGAGTGCAGGGTGCGTACCTAATTCTTTTCTGAATCTTCAGTATCTGATCCATAAGAGGTTCTGCATTAATTTCTGCTGGTGGGATTAATTAATAATTTTTTTTTTCTTTTTTGGCTGCCCCATGGCATATGGAGTTCCTGGATATCAGATCTGAACCACAATTTCAACCTATGCCAAAGCTGTGGGAACGCCAGATCCTTAACCCGCTATGCTGGCCAGGGATTGAATCTTCGTTCCAGAGATGCCACCAATCCTGTTGTGCCACAACAGGAACTCCTCATTAATTAATATTATCAACACTTAACAGTTTTTTTGTCAGCCCTCGCAGCATCTGACCATGCTAACCATCACCACCCATCCTTCTGCCAGCCTACATACTGCTACTCCACTCTGGTTCCTTTCATACTCTAGGGCTGACTCCTGTTTCTTTCATTCCTTTTTACTTGCACCGTTTTTGCTCCCGTGTGTACCTCCTCAAAAATCAATCCTAAATATTGCACTTCCGACCCATTCCTTTAAATTACTTTCATGATTTCCATACCACATTTATGTGAAAGGCTTATGCGTTCAAAATTTATTTTTTGTCTTTTTAGGGCCACACCTGCAGCATATGGAAGTTCCCAGGCTGGGGATCAAATCAGAGCTATAGCCACTGGCCTACGCCACAGCCACAGCACCATCATATCCTAGGCGCAAATGCAACTTACACCACAGTTCATGGCAATACCAGATCCTTAAACCACTGAGGGGGCCAGGGATCGAACCTGTGTCCTCATGGCTGCTAGTCAGGTTCATTTCCACTGAGCCACGATGGGAACTCTCAAAACTTTAGATATTCTCTTTGTCCTGTAGCTAAACACACAACTAAGCCTTTAAATTCTACCTCAGAAACATCTCAAAACTGTTCTTAACAATGCATGAAAAGAACAATTTAAATAATTTCAATAGTTAAGATTTATTGGAGTTTCCGTCGTGGCGCAGTGGTTAACGAATCCGACTAGGAACCATGAGGTTGCGGGTGCGATCCCTGCCCTTGCTCAGTGGCATAACGATCCGGCGTTGCCGTGAGCTGTGGTGTAGGTTGCAGACGCGGCTTGGATCCCACGTTGCTGTGGCTCTGGCGTAGGCCGGCAGCTACAGCTCCGATTCGACCCCTAGCCTGGGAACCTCCATATGCTGCGGGAGTGGCCCAAGAAATAGCTAAAAAAAAAAAAAAAAAAAAAAAAAAGACAAAAAAAAGATTTATTTAGATTTTACTACATACACAAGCACTATCCTAACATTTTATGTGCTTTAACTAGTTTACTCCTAACAACACCACTTTGTAGGAGGTACTGCTTTACCTTCATTTTACATTAAAAAAAAAAAAAACTGATACAAAGAAAAATTAATTTGGCCATTGTTACACTGTTAGTAATCAAGGAATGCCAAGATTCAAATCTAGGCAGACTAGATCGAGGGCTCTCACAATGTGACACAGCCTCTCATATACAAATGAAAATGCAATACAAAAATATGATTTAGTACTGCCTCGTTCAGGGCTGGGTTACTGCTTTAGTCCCTAGGTCTATTTGGTTAGACTATGTCTTGGGACAAACTATACCCATGGACCAAATCAGGTCAGGTACCCACTTTAGTAAATGAAGTTTTATTAGAACACAGCTATGTCTATTGGATTACATATTGTAGGGGCAGCTTTCCTGCTACAACTGTGGACTGCAGAGCCTGAAATATTTACTTTTTGCTCCTTTTCAGAAAGATTGTTAACTCCTGGCTTAAGCCATATGCATTTAAGTCTATATTGCATGGTGGTAGGAAATGAACCATCCCAGTATTACAATCCTCCAAAGGGAGTTCCCACTGTTGCACAATGGGATCTGAGGCTTCTTGAGATCAGATCTGAACCAAGCCCGGGGATGAAGGTTCTATCCCCAATCCAGCATAGAGAATTAAGGATTTGGTGTTGTGGCAGCTGCAGCTTAGGTGGCAACTGCGACTCGGATCTGATTCCTGGCCTGGGAACTCCATATGCCTCTGGGAGGCCAAAAAATAAAATAAAATAAAATAAAATCCTCCAATGGTTCTTCCAACCCACAAGAAGCAATATGCTTTGTCCGGCTCTAGCATAAATCTGTCAAAGGTATCCCCTGCTCTTTCTCTATATCCACCTGGCCTAGTGCACTAATTATTCTTTGAAGACACTTTGCATGTTCTCCCTTTCTTTCTTTTGCTCACATCCTCTCTATTGACTGAAATGTATACTCTCCTTCAATGGTCAGCCTCAGGAAACTATTTAACAGAGACAGCAACCCCAGTAGTGCTATTGAACCCCAACAGCATTCTAATTAAAAAAAAAAAAAAGTGAACTGAGTAGAAAACACATGATCATTAAAGAAGCATAAAATACACATAAT
Organism: Phacochoerus africanus; assembly: GCF_016906955.1. Classification (NCBI taxonomy): domain Eukaryota; kingdom Metazoa; phylum Chordata; class Mammalia; order Artiodactyla; family Suidae; genus Phacochoerus; species Phacochoerus africanus. The sequence goes on along the minus strand of NC_062549.1, from coordinate 51,787,589 downwards.
AAATCATCCCCGAATTAAATAATCCAAAATCCTTCCGATAAGTATCCAAGATCCAACCACTCACCTAGTATTCTTTAATACTACTAGCCAAGTGTGGTCAGAACTGATAATACTTACTACATGTGAAATATACACAAACACAAGAAACATAATGGAAGGTGCTGTTACCAGCAGAATACAAGTAGGATCACAAGAGGGAAAGATCTAGTAGAGTTGGTGACTGGAGGAAATTTCCTGGAGAAGGTGATAGCCTATTTGGTGAGATTTGAGATTTTCTCTGACAACCACTTAGAAAGTGATGACAAGAGAAAAACCCCGTGTGGCTCAGCCACAACCCACCCGACTACTATCCATGAGGACACGAGTTCAATCCCTGGCCCTGCTCCGTGGGTTAAGGATCCAGTCTTGCCTTGAGCTGTGGTGTAGGTTGCAGGTGTAGCTCGGATCCCCTATTGTGGTGTAGGCCAGCAGTTGCAGCTTCAGTTTCAGCGCCTAGCCTGGGAACTTCCATATGCTGCAGGTGAAGCGCTAAGACAAAAAAAAAAAGAGAGAAAACAACCAGACAACCAAAAACTAGTACCCTGCCATGGGCCGAAGGCCCAGCAGGCACAGGGATTCAGGTCTGGGCTTGCAGGCCTGGCCCAGAAGGGCTGCCTGAGCCATCCAGCGACAGAACCAAGCGACCAAATCACAGCAGCCAAGCCAATCCTGTCCTAACACCCGGAAACCTCCTGCCAGCCCGCTGGAAAATTTCTTTATTAAACTCTCACCAGACTTCCAAAAGCCTCGTGCGGCTGCTCAAGCTCCAAGTGACGCCAACTGCCTGCGCCCGCATCCTGGAAGTTCCGGGGGAGGGAGCCAGTCAAAAGTCCTCACAGTGGTCGTAGTTCCGCCCACCGGGTAACGCCCCGCCCACCGAGCGGAATCCGGGTCCCTGAGATCATCCTTACGCGGAGATAAGCCCCACCCGCCGACCTAGCCCCACCCACCGACCTAGCCCCACCCACCGACCTAGCCCCACCCACCGACCGGAGTACAACTCTCCGAGCTCAGCCCATACCCGGAGCAAAGCCACGCCACCCGGTAAGCTTGGAGCGAAACCCCGCAGTAGGCGTGGTTCCGCCCACCAGCTGGTTCCCACCCGCCTTACGTAGTCCTGCCCACAGAGCCAACCCTGCCGCGGAGCATTCTCTCTTGAATGTCCCAAAGCCTCGCGGGTAGAACGAGTTCCACCCGCCATGGGAAGTCCTGACCCATTAACATCACTTGCCTTGTGCTGAGCTGAGGACCTCTACTCGGCTGGAACCAAGCGTCGAATTCTCCGAGTGGGTAAATAGAAACCACCCAGGGTGTCTGAGTCGTCCGACCCACGGAGACTATAAGACCATAACCCTGGTAGTCTGTCCTCAGTGGTTTACTGCTAGCTGGTTCTGCCCACCCTCCCAGGAGGTGGCGCTGCGCACCTCTGGGTGGCGCCCAGGGATTGATTGGGATCTAGAGCTACAATCTCCAAATGGAGAGTCTGTAAAGAGCAAAAAGTTGAAATACTTTTCTCACTGAAGTTTTCTTGCTTTAAAAAGATGTATATATATATATATATTTGGTCTTTTAAGGCCGCACCCGCGGCATATGGAAGTTCCCAGGCTAGGGGTCAAATCAGAGCTACAGCTCCAGTCTGAGGTGCATCTGCGATCTACTCTGCAGCTTGTGGCAACTGCGGGATCCTTAACCCAATGATCAAGGCCAGGGATGGAACCCCCATCCTCCTGGAGACTATGTCAGGTTCTTAGCCCCCTGAGCCACAACTGGAACTCCTGACATTTTTATATCACTTTTGTAACGTGCTTGAGTTTTGCTCATAGTATCAAAATAAGGCCAGAATACCACTCTCCTTTTGCAAGTGAGAATACTAAGGCTCAGCGTCTAAGCCATTTTCGGGTATCCACACAGCTAGTAACTGACAAAGCCAAACCAAAATCCATGTGGTCTAGCCCTCGGTTAAGTCCTCTTCCCGCCAAGTCAGTCGCCTGCTTGTAGACCGATGAGCCACTTTTACAGTAAATCATTTTATTTATATCAATCACAAAAAGTTAGGGAATACATTAAGGAATGAGGAATAATTACTTTTCAGTGTATTTTTATTAAAATTTTGTATTTTTTCCTAAAGAGTGATTTTTAAAAACACCTTAAAGTTCTGGTATAAAATGCCCCTAATGAGTAGGGGCAGGACCAAAACAACACCAAAGCGACCGAAAAGCATTAGATTCTTTCACAAGGCTAGAGTTATCCACAAATACTGAAGCAAATAAAGCATGTATTATGATTCCGTGAATGTGAAGTTGTTGATATATATGCAGAAGACAAATAGTTGCAATGGAATGACATTATAGTGTCTATGAAAACTTATGGACCTAGCTTTAATCTTGAATAGGTGAGATAGAAATACACACTAGGAAATAACATGGTTGTACAGGCAAGAGCAGTGACATTGTATGAGATATGAGTGAGGAGGCATGAATTTTTTTTTTTTACTTCTGTCAACAACCAACAGTGTGTTCATTTCTCTGTGCCTCCCTTTCCCATGTAGATGGCCATTCAGAGAACATTCATTATCTGCTCAGCATCCCTTTCTGGGGAACCACTCTTCTCCCATTAAATGGTCCTGGTTGAGCTAATAAAATTAGTCCTTTTCTGAAGGTTTTCCAACCTGAGCTAATGGAGAATACAGAGTGTTGGTTTTAGGGGAAAAAGTCTGAAAAGGCCTTGTAGGAATAAAGCATAAGCAAGCTGTAAACCCAGAAATGGACTTGCTGTCCTTGTAGGAGTGGAAGTAGACCTGTATGAATAGAGAAGTCTGGGTGTGAAGATACTGTTGAAAATGAGGCTGGTAAGATGAGCTAATGAAGGGCCTTGATAACCAGGCAAGGTTTATTTTATTTTGATTTTTTTAATTTTATTTTTATTTTTATTTATTTTTTTGTCTTTTTGCAATTTTTTGGGTGGCTTCCGCGGCATATGGAGGTTCCCAGGCTAGGGGTCTAATCGGAGCTGTAGCTGCAGGCCTACGCCAGAGCCTCAGCAACGTGGGATCCGAGCCGCGTCTGTGACCTACACCACAGCTCACGGCAGCACTTGATCGTTAACCCACTGAGCAAGGGCAGGGATCGAACCTGCAATCTCATGGTTCCTAGTAGGATTCATTAACCACTGCGCCACGACAGGAACTCCAATTTTGATTTTTTTTAAATGTATAATGATTTTTATTTTTTTCCATTGCAGCTGGTTTACAGTGTTCTGTCAATTTTCTGCTGTACAGCATGATGACCCAGTTATACATACATGTATACATTCTTGATTTTGAAATAGTTTCAAACTTACCAGAAAAATTACAAAAATAATACATTTTTGTTTTTCTCAACCATTTGACAGTAAGTTTCTGACAAATGGTACCCTCATCCCAAATACTTTAGTGTGTATTTCCTACAAACAAGGGTCTTCTCCCACATAACAATAAAGCTATCAAAAATCGAGACATAAACACTGATTCCTTCTGACTCACAGTCATCATTCAAACTCTATCAACTATCCTTATACTATATTTTATAGTAAAAGAATCCAATTCAGTATAAAGTGTTACATTTAGCTACCGTGATTTCTTTTCCCCCTCAAGTTTATCTAGATATATTTTCTATTATAGCATTATGTAAGTTTAAGGAGTATAGCAAAATGACTTTACTTACATACATCGTGAAATGATTAACATAATAAATTTAATGAACATCCATCATTTCATATGGATACAAAATAAAAGGAAATGGAGTTTTTTTCATGATGAGAACTCAAGAATTACTCCCTTTGCCTGTAAGTCTGTTTTTGTTTTGTAGATAGGTTCATTTGTGCCATATTTTAGATTCCACATATAAGTGATATCACATAGTATTTGTCTTTCTCTTTCTGACTTACTTCACTTAGTATGAGAATCTCTAGTTGCATCCATGTTGCTGCAAATGTCATTTTGTTCTTTTTTATGGCTGAGTAGTATTCCATTGTATATATGTACCACATCTATACAAAGGGGGGGGAGAAGTGGGATGGATGGGGAGTTTTGGATTGGTAGATGCCAAGTATTACATTTAGAATGGATAGGCAGTGAGGTTTTACTTTACAGCACAGGGAACTGTGTCCAGTCTCTTGGGACAGACCATAATGGAAGAAAATAGGAGAAAAAGAATGTATATATATGGGTGGATTACTCTATAGCAGAAATAGATTCAACACTGTAAAGCAACTATACCCTAATAAAAAATACAAAAAAAAGAATTACTCCCTTAACAATTCTCATATATAATGTATAGCAGTGTTAATTATATTAATTAGGTTGTACATTACATCCCTAGTACTTACTTATTTTATAGTTAGAACACTTCTATCTTCCTGTAGTGCTATTCCTTGGAAGTGATAGGTGTGTGACACATATGTTTTTAATTTAATTAAGCAAATTTTATCCAGAGTAATCTGGCCAAATGCCTAGACATCGTGAACCTGAACTAATTAGAGTCACAAAGGAGGGGTTGCGTGTGAAATGTTTGAAGGTAAAGAATAGTCAAATCCATATCACAAAGGCAATAAAAATATTCAGAGAGTTACATGAAGTCCTTTCACATTTTTTTTTTTTTGTGATTCTGGGTTAAAATGCAAGTAGTGGTTAAGAATTACAGGAATTGGGAAATATTTGGCAGGTGAATGTTTAAAACTCAGAAGCTTGGTAACTTCAAGGAAGACAGTGAGCTGTTAAATTACCATTTGACACTCCAAATTCCAATATGAAAGGATGCTTTGTTATCAAGTTTAGTTGACAATGTAAATACTCAAGTTGTCTATAGCTCAACAGCGATTTCATTTTTCAGTTGAAATTGTTTTACTCGGATTCTACACAGACTAAAGTGGACAGATTTTGACTCCTTTTTTTCTGTTGTTTTATAGCATCTCTGTTGTACAGAAACCCTAGTAAGAATTAAGTGAGCATCTATATTACGACAAATATGACAGAAAATACCGAGGACTATAAGGTATTTCACAAACATTTATTTCCTTTTGATTAGAAAAATGAAGAGTCCTTGTAGAAGTTTGAAAAATTTAGAAAAGTATAAAGAAGAAAATGAACAACCAGGAATTATTGCATTCTGATTTAACTCAACCACTTGTCTTTCTCTCATTTGAATTACTCATAACAGCTTCCCTTGCTCAACCCAGCAGCCAGAGGAATCCTGCTAGGATGGTAATCAGATCATATCATTCCTCAGCTCAAAACCTCCAGTGTTCCCCACATCACTCAGAATAAGAGCCAAAGTACTTATGATGCCCTGCAAAGAAAGCCCTGTGTGGCCCCCTCGCCCTTTGTCCTCACTGCTTTCTTACTTTTCTGTGATAATGCAGGATATGCTCTTACTTCTCAACCCTTCTGTCTGGAGCCCTCTCCCCCTAAATATCTGCAAAGCTCCTCCTTTACCTTTTTCAAGTCTTCTCTCAAATGTCATTTTTTTTTTCAGTGAGGGCTTCCACCACTTCCACCATCCTCCTACATCCCTGCCCCCCTTTCCACACCATCCCATTATCACCATAGAGCATCCCATATATTTATTTACTTTGCTTATTACTGTCTCCTGCTACAAGAATGTAAGTTCCATAAAGGCAGAGCATTTATCTGGTTTTGTTTGCTCCTATATTAGTTCTCTAATGTATAACAAACCGCCCCAATATTTAGTCACTCAAAATAACAGTGGTTTATTTTCTCATGATTTTAGTGACTATGGAACTTGTGAGGGGCTTGGTTTGATGGTTCTGGCTCAGGGTCCTTCATGAGATTCAGTTAGATGTTGGCTGAGACTTTAGTTATCTACAGGCTTGACTGAGGCTGGGGGTTTCCTTGCAGAGCAACTCAGCTAACTCACGTGGCTGTGGGTTAGTTCTGGCTATTGCTAGGATGCCCCAGATCCTCCCCAGGAGAATCTCTCTGCAGAGCTATTTGAGTGTCCTCAGTTGTGGAAGCTGGATACCCCAAGACTGAGTAATCCAAGAGAGCAAGGGAGAAACTGCAATTTCTTTTATTCCCTAGACTCAGAAGTTATACTCTATTGCTTCCCCTATATTTTTGAAATCATGTATACCGGCCCCAATCAGTGATGAAGGAGGCTACAAAAGGTGTTATATACCTAGAGGTAAGGCTCATCGAAGACTAGTGCAGCTGCTATATTCCCCATGCATAAAACAGCGCCTGGCACATAACGGGAACCCAAAGATTATTTTTGAACAGTGAATAAATTCTACCACTTAGATTTTTAAAAATATATTATTTTAAAGCCTTTTATCTAAGAAAATATTTTGTTGTTTATTAAAAATTGGAATTTTTCTTTAGATAAAAATTTATAATCTATAAATGTAAGCATATACTTACTAAGTGTATTTTAAAATATATTTAGGCGTTCCCTCTGTGGCACAGTAGGTTAAGAATCTGACTGCAGCCGCTCAGTCACAGAGGCGTGGATTTAATCCCTGGCCCTGCACAGAGGGTTAAAGGATTTGGTGTTACCACAGCCACTACCTTTTAAGATCTTTACACACACACACAAACACACACACACAGTGTCTGGTTCTGTGTCTCTGGAGAAACCTGCTAACACAGTTGAGTATAGAGATTAGAACCCAAGGAGCACCAGAGAGGATGGGTGGATAACAAATGGAAGCTCTACGTATGTTTAGGGAGAAACTTTCCTCCCCAAAAGAGAAAATTCTAGCATCACGTTAGTATGTCGATGACAATAATTAAGAGGGAGTGAAGTTGGTTACTTACGTTAGAAAGGGTGTAATAGTGTGAGTTCGGTGGATGGGCAAGGCTAGTGCCCCAGACCCTCAATGAGGGATGGTGAGATCCATGCTGGGGAACTTCTTGGAATGAGGGTGTTTCAAGCCTTGCTTGGAATAATGGAGTTATGAGTATTGTTCTTGATAGACTACACTGCCCTTTCCTAGAGGACAGAAGAGGAGAAATAAACATTAGCAGAGTTGATGACAGACTGTCTGTTAGCACCCTGATTTCTCTCTGTCATTATATTTCAGAGTTGACAGAAATATGACAGAGTGACATTGACTTATTCATGCCAAGCCAAGGGACAATGAACTAAATTCCTTGGCAGGTGAATTATTTTGGCTTGACTTATCTGGACTTTTCAACACTTTTCTGATATTTATACAACTTCATTTCCTTTTAAGTAATCTTACCTCTCTCCTTTTCTCTTTCATGCTTTCTTTACTTTTATAATATGCTCAGAGAAGACATGAAACACTATTAAACAGGGTATGGATATATTTCTATAAGAAAATAGAGTGAGACTAAACAGAAGAACAAAAATGTAGGACATGGGGTTTTAGCAATGTACTCCTGTCTTAAGATGCAGGAGAAAATGTTTTGCTCTAGTTTCTGACAGTTCTGATCTGAAAAGTGACTTAAGGGTGATTTATAGTCATCTTTCAATTCTGTTCCAAGAATTCTCATCCAAGCATGAAACCCTGGTCCCTTGAGTAAGATCTTTAGCCCCTTTGGGCCTCAGTGTAATCTCCTGGCGAGATTGTCTTATGCAATTCTGACCTCAATATAACCTTAGAAATGGGAAATTAAAAAAATAGAAACTGTATCTAGTTATCAGCTCCATAAAATCAACACTCCTAACAAGATATCAAATGATAAGACAGTCCTGTGGTTAATCAGTCCCAGCTGCACAAATCACAGGACTTGACGCATGAAGGAAATAGGCACAAAGAGCACCTTGGACTTGGGACTCTGCAGATTGGGCCTGTGTCCTTGACTGTGCGGGTTGCCTCTGTAGGTAACTGAGGAATGAGGAACCTTGCTCATGTCAGTTTCCTGCTGGGTAAAAATCAGATGAAAATAGCCACTTCAATTCACATTTAGAATTTCTAAAAAGAATCACTGGAGAGACCCCGACATCAAATGCTATCACTTATATATGGAATCTAAAAAAAGAACACAATGAAACTTCTTTGCAGAACAGATACTGACTCAAGGACTTTGAAAAACTTATGGTTTCCAAATGAGACAGGTTGGGGGGTGGGGGGATGCACTAGGGGTTGGGATGGAAATGCTATAAAATTGGGTTGTGATGATCATTGTACAACTATAAACATAATAAAATTCATTGAGTAATTAAAAAATAAAAAGAATCACTGGAAAAATTGTACATCTTAGAAGAGTCTGTGTATGCCTCCTAACAAAAGAATATTAATTCATACCTTGATATTTCTTTAATGAGCTACTATACTTTTTTTTTTTTTGCTTTTTAGGGCTGCACTCACAGCATACAGAGGTTCCCAGGCTAGGGGTAAAATCGGAGTTGTAGATGCTAGCCTACTCCACAGCAACACAGAATCCAAGCCACATCTGTGACCTACACCACAGCTCACAGCAACACTGGATCCTTAACCCACTGAGTAAGGCCAGGGATAGAACCTGCATCCTCATGGATGCTAGTCAGATTCGTTAACTGATGAGTCATGACAGGAAGTCCCTTAATTAAATATCTTTATGGCTAAAGTTGTAACTTACAAGTTATAGTGCCTGATTCATTGAGGAGAAGTGACTTAAGCATGCTTTTCTGCAAAGGAAGCTTGTATTGGATCTAATGGTTCACGAATAAAGTGGAGAGTTCCCTTGTGGTGCAGTGGGTTAAGGATCCCAAATTGTTACTGCACTGGCTCGGGTCATTGCTGTGGCATGGGTTTGAACTGTGGTCTGGGAACTTCTACATGCCATGGGCATGGCCAAAAAAAAAAAACCCTGAACTGGAGATGGTCATATCTTTGGTCAGGATTCCTGGGTTCGCTGGTCAGTGTTAATCTTGCTTTACTTGTTTACACTTGATAGTTGTGATCCCAGAGACAGAGTCTCCTTGTCAAGGAGAAAGTCCACACAAAGTTAAAAAAAAGTTACTTAGCAAGTAAATACGTTCATTGATTTGAGGGAGTAGAAGTTTTTGTGCCCCCAAGGTTTCTTTTGTTGTTGTTGTTGTTGTTGTTGTTTTCCCTTTTTTACAGCTGCACCTGTGGCATATGAAAATTCCAGGGCTAAGAATCAAATTGGAACTGCAGCTGTAGGTCTACACCATAATCACAACAACACTGGATCCCAGCCACATTTTGACCACAGCTTGTGACAATGCCAGATCCTTAACCCACTGAACGAGACCAGGGAACCCAAGTCCTCACAGAGAAAACGTTGTGTCCTTAACCCACTGAGTCATAGTAGGAACTCCCCACCCAGATTTTTTTGAAAAAACTAAAACCCACAGAAAAACTGTAAGAATGGCATTATGAGCACCCAAACATCCCTCGCTCATTTGAGGATCAGTTGCAGACATCAGGGTACTTTGGCATTATGGCTTTAGCATTCCTCTCCTAAAGTATTCCCAGTACCACCATTACACCCATGAAAATTAACATCATGTCAATAATATCACATAGTGTCCACACTTACATTTCTCCAATTGTTCTCAAGGCATCTATAATGCCCACTCCCAACTGTCACCACCCACACCCTCACGCCTCCAATCTAGGATCTAACTGAGGGTCGCATGTTATGTTTAGTTGTTATGTATCTTTTATCCCTTAATCCAGATTGTGTGAATATTCTATCCACCAATAAGCAAAACTTTCACTCAGGAGTAGTGCCCATTACCACTCCTTGCCTGAACCATATAGTACATTGACCTTGCAAAAATTGTTGTTTTAAATCTCTTATTTCATTGGTATTTAGTAGCTGAGGTTCTCTCATAAAGATGTTCACTCTCTCTCATTCTGTCTCACTATGAACTCGTGGATATTTGAGGGAAGGTTTTAATGGATTATTATCATTATTCTTTCTGATGGCCAAATTGTCTGAAATTCGGCAGTGGAACCTCCTACAAGTTGACCTCTGGTGTTTGTGCTTGTGTGTGTGTTAACATAACCTCATTAGTTTTTTTGTGGGTTTGTTTGTTTATTTTTTATTTTTTGGTTTTTAGGGCTGTACCTGTGGCATAGGGAAGTTCCCAGGGGTCAAATCGGAGCTACAGCTGCCAGCCTCCACCCCAGCCACAGCAACTCCGAATCTGAGCCACATCTGTGACCTACGCCACAGCTCATGGCAATGCCGGATCCTTAACCCACTGAGCAAGGCCAGGGATCGAACCTGTACCCTCATGGATCCTAGTTGAGTTCATTAAACACTGCGGCACCAAAGGGAACTCCGGTTTATTTTTTTATTTATTTGTGCATGGTAGTTTCAGGTTTATAGCAAAATTGAGGGGTATGTGCAGAGAGTTCCCATGGACCCTTTACTCCTACACATGCAGAGCCTCAACCATTATCAGCAGTCTCCCACCAGAGGGTACCTTTGCTACAAATGATGAATTTTCATTGACACATCATAATCACCCATGTTCATAGTTTCATTCTTGGTGTTTTGCATTCTATGGATTTGGACAAATGTGTAATAACATGTATTCATTATAAAAATATCATACAGAATAGTTTTTACTGTCCTGAAAATCCTCTGTGCTCTGCCTATTTATCTCAGCACTCCCTTGGCAACCACTGCTTTTTACTGTCTCCATAATTGTGTCATTCTCAGAATGTCATATAGTTGGAATCATACAGTGTGTGGCCATTTCACATTTGGCCTATTTCACTTAGCAATATGCAGTTGTTACCTCCATGTCTTTTCATGATGATAGCTCTTTTTTTTTTTTTTTTTTTACTACTAAGTAATGTTCTGTACCATAATTTAATTATTCATTCACCTACTGAAGGACATCTTGGTTGCTCCCAAATTTTGGCAATTATAAATCAAGCTGCTATAAATATTCATGTGCAGTTTGCTGTGTAAACATAAGTTTTAAACTCATTTGGGTAAATACCAAGTAGTGTGACAGCTGGATTGTATGGTGAGTATATGCTTAATTTTGTAAGATGTTGCCAAACTGTTTCCCATAGTGGCTCTACCATTTGCATCCCCACCAGCAATGAATGATCCATATTATTCCAGCATTGATGTATCAGTGTTCTGGATTTTCACCAGTTCTAATAGGTGATCTCTCATTTTAGTCTGCATTTCCCTGGTGACATATGATGTGGTGCTTTTTTTATATGCTTATTTGCCATCTTTGGTGAAGTCCACGTTAAGCTCTTTGGCGCATTATAAAAATCAAGTTGTTTTTCTTATTGTTAAGTTTTAAGGGTATTTTGTACATCTTGAATAACAGTCCTTTATTTTATGTGTCTTTTCTAAGTATTTTCTCCTAGTCTATGGCTTATTGTCACATTCTCTTGATTTATTAGTTTTTTAAAAAAATTTTTTTATTATAGTTGATTTACAATGTTTGTTGATTCATTAGCTTTTGAACCCTTCCTCCCTTCCTTCCTCCTTTCCTTCCTTCCTTCCTTCCTTCCTTCCTTCCTTCCTTCCTTCCTTCCTTCCTTCCTTCCTCCCTCCCTCCCTCCCTTCCTTCCTTCCCTCCTTATTCTTAAAGAGAAACAAACAGTTACAAATATAAAATTAGGTATGGGACTTTACAAGAAGTCCATAAGTAAGGAGCCATAAAGTTTGTTTTCTCACCTTCACTGGCATTGAGGTGTTATTGCTTTTAGCATCTTTCCGTGAAGAGAATATTCAAATCCAGCACTGCAGTGTCCATCTTAGCTTCTGCCATTTCTTATTTGTATTAACCAGAATGAAAACCATTGACTCATTAACATATTTTTTCATTGTTCTTTCTTAAAACACACACACACACACACACACAAATGGGAATTATCACTATGGCTCAATGGCTTAAGAATCCAACTTCAGGGAGTTCCTGTCATGCCTCAAGGGTAATGCACCTGACTAGGATCCATGAGGATGTGGGTTCAATCCCTGGCCTCACTCAATGGGCGTTGCCATGAGCTGTGGTGCAGGTTGCAGATGCAGCTCAGCTGTGTTGTTGTGGCGTAGGCTGGCGGCTATAGCTCCTATTCCACCCCTAGCCTGGGAACTTCCATATGCTGCAAGTGCAGCCCTAAAAAGACAAAAAACAAAAAACAAACAAAAAAACCCCAAAAGAATACAAAAAAAAAAGAAAGAAAAAAGAATCCAACTGCAGCAGCTCGGGTGCTTGAGGAGGCACAGGCTCGATCCGCAGCCCTGCACAGGCACAGTGGGTTAAAGGATTCTTCGTAGGTTGCAGCTACAAGCTCAGATTCAGTCCATGGCCTGGGAACTTTCATATGCCTGTGGGTGTAGCCATAAAAAAATATCGACATAAAAATGGTTTCAGAACCACAATCAAATTATTACCCAATCAAATCTTAGCAGTAAAAAGATTGTCTTACATTTCTTAGTATGCAATGTTCTCCATTAAGGGTATTCTACTAATAGAGCAGCCAGAGTACTCTATTCAAAACTTATTTTTTTTTCTGTGTGGTTATAATAGCACCTTAATATACAGTTAAGTTCATTTGTTTCTGTCTAAAATCAATTTTAGGGTTTGTTTTTTAATCTTCTTTAATTTTTTGAAAACATAAAACATTTATGATTAGAAAGTTAAAAAGATAACTGAGAAATCTCACTCTCATCCTTATCCTTCCACAACCTCCCCCATTCTCTATAAGGAACCATTTTTGTTAATTTGTGGTTTATCCTCCAGAAGTTTTTGGAGAAAATCTGCAAATACTTATACAAGTTCTTATTTCCCTTTAAACAAAATGTAGTATACTATATACACTATTTTGCCCCTTTGCTTTCCTCCCCCTTTTTTCCCATTGTGTGGATGCTCTACAGATTATCTAACTGGTTCCTATAAATGGTCACATTGCTCTTTTGAAAAAATGGGTAGACTGCATAATAAACTCAAACCAGAGGAAACTGTGTACCCAAGCAGTAAAAGTAACAGTTTGGGAAGGATTTGAAGCCTGCTGATTGGATCTTCTTTAACAATTCTGATCCATTTATTCAATGACTATTCTTGAGCATTAGGAACTGATCTTTACTTAGAGCATCATTCACCTTGATATGCTAAATCATCTCAGTTACTGAAAATGGGTACACCAAGCTCCTTACAGAGAGATTCCTTGGGTTAATAAAATATTAGGCAGGTGATCTGAGACAAGCTCATCATGAAAAAGTGGTTCATGGGATTTTGAACTTTCACAGTCACTGTCACTGCATTTATACAGTGCATAAATATATCCCCAACCATATCTACAGACTTAGTGGAGAATTAGGACACTTGGCTAGGTAATCCAAACTTAACTTTTCAAGGTAATATTCTTAAATAAATCCAAGATATATGTTAAATACATATAAAGTATATATGTATACAGTACAGTTACACATATCTTATACATATATATCATATGTTTATATATATTTTCTATACACACGTATATATTGATAGATGATATATATACACACACATATACATGATATATACACATGCACACATACTTATTGTACTCTGGTAAAAGTGAATACAGATCAGAACTTTTTTTTTTTTTGGTTTTTAGGCATATGGAGGTTCCCAGGCCACAGCAACATGGGATCCGAGCCACGTCTGTGGCCTACACCACAGCTCATAGTAACACCAGATCCTTAACCCACTGAGCAAGGCCAGGGATAGAACCCATATCCTCATGGATACTAGTCAGGTGTGTTACCTCTGAGCCACAATGGGAGCTCCCTTAAACTCCTTTTTTTTTTTTGCTTTTTAGGGCCGCACCTGCGGCATGTGAAGGTTCACAGGCTAGGGGTCTAATCGGAGCTTCAGCTGCTGGCCTACACCCCAGTAACGCCAGATCCGAGATTTATCTGCGACCTACACCACAGCTCACAGCAATGCCAGATTCTTAATCCCCTGAGCGAGGCCAGGGATCCAACCCGTAACCTCATGGTTACTAGTTGGCTTCATTAACCACTGAGCCACAGGGAACTCCTCCTTTAAACTATTTTTAGGTTTTTTGAAGTACAGTTGATTTACAATGTTGTGTTAATTTCTGCTGCAGAAGAGATGATTCAGCCATACATATATGCACATCTTTTCCCACATATGTTATCACAGGACCTTGAGTAGGTTTCCCTCTGCTATACAGCAGGTCCTCTTTCATCCATCCATTCCATATACAAACGTGTGCATGTGCCAATCCCAAGCCCACAATCAATCTCCCCCCCTCCCATTTTGGTTACCATAAGTTTTCCAAGTCTGTGAGTCTATTTCTGCTTTGTAAATAAGTTCATTTTGTCATTTTAAAAAAGTCCACATACAGGTGATATCATATGATATTTGATCAGAACTTATTCTTAAAAGTATGGTTCCTATTATATTCTTGGCATAAAGGAACCCTGTTGTGCACAGAATGTGGAATATGGAAGCCTGGGCCTTCCCCTAGATGCAAGAGAAGCATAGAGTTTATTGTACTTAATCCTGTATGAAAACTTTTTCTTCTGTTGTGTTCTAACCTCATGAAGAACTACATAAGCAGGAGCTATAGGCTTACTATAGGGAATCTAGGTCAGGTCTAAAGAACAGTTCAAATTGACCCTTTCTTAGTGGTTCCTAAACAATGCAGTAGTCACCAAAAGGACCTCCTGGGACTTGCAATTACTACATTATGCAGAAGCCCTGTGGATGGCAAGAGAAAAGGAAAGATATTTAAACAGCTACTCTTAAGTCTTCTATGGAAGGCTCATGCCCCTTAAGAAGCTCTTTGCATTAGTTTGTCCATAAATAATACAGCACAGTTCAATGTAAAATTTCATAGGAACCTAACTCAAACCCTTACACAGCTGGAACAGTAATTATTACCCTGTTGGGTCACCCAGTTTGCTTCATTTTTCACTGGGAACCCAGAACACCCACCACACCAGAACAAGAATTTAAGGCTCTGCAGTCAATTCAGGCTTATTTCTAGGGTAGCAAGACTATGAGGCATCCAGGAAAAGATAGCTTGAACACCTTCTTCCTTGCAGGGTCAAGAAGGCAACAGAATTCCAGGACCTACTGTCAGTAAGGAGGCTTGGTATCCTCAGTCCCCAAGCCCAGGTCTGCAGAGGGTGAAGAGGTGGGGGCAGAGGCAGCAAGAATGGGTGGGTGGAGATCCCTTCCTATTTAAGTAGGACTCGTATTAGCTGCCTCATTTCCTTTTCTCCTAACTATGGGTCTCTTATAGTATCTTCCTCAAAAAAATGTGTGTTAATGTCTTAGCTAAGACTCTGGGCAGTGATAAATCCTTAATAAATAGCAGCTACTTTTTTTTTTTTTTTTTTGCTTTTTAGGGCCGCACTAGTGGCATATGGAGGTTCCCAGGCTAGGGGTCCAGTCGGAGCTACAGCTACTGGCCTACGCCACAGCCACGCAGGATCCCAGCAGCGTCTGCTACCTACACCACCGTTCGCATCAATGCGGAATCCTTAACCCACTGAGCGAGGCCGAGGATCAAACCCGCAACCTCGTGGTTACTAGTTGGATTTGTTTGCACTGCGCCACAAGGGAAACTCCACAGCTAAATTATTTTTGTGGCTATTACCACTGTCATTATTGCACTGTATTGGTAATCACCACTACCGTCACAACCTCCTCACATCTCCACCGAATGCCCACCTCCCAGCCTGGCGGCTCCGGCCGGGCCTGGGTGACTCATTCATTCCCAGGGCAGCCCTCCAGGCAACACTTTCTGTGATGGTCACTTCTCAGAAGGCAGGAAATCCCCTCTGGAAACCCTTCTCTCTTTCTTTCCATCTTCCCTCTCTCCCTCCATCCTCACCTCCATGCCTCCTTCTCAAGCCCCATCTCTCTTTCCTGAGTTCAAACTAATTGTAACATGGTTCGCACTGTGGACTCAGGCCAGCTCTTCCCGCTCCTCCTCGCCCTCCCACGCGGGGAGCCTCCCGTGCCCGCCACTGCCCCCTGGCGGCCGAGGCTGACAGCGCCTTGGCCCCCGGGTTCAAGGGCTCCCACTTCGGCTGGGCTGAGGCCCGCGATCTCCGCCCCTGCCTGGGCCACGGCCTGCCCCCTCTCCCCCGAGTCGGCTCGCGTGCCCGCCCCGCTCCCTCCCTCCTCTAGCTTCTCCGCCACTTCTTCCTTTGCCTTCCACCCCGAAGGACCATGTCGAGGTTCAGCTGGGGATACGGCGAGCACAACGGTGAGCGCCTTCCGCGGATCAGAGCGGGTGGGAGGGCTCTGCTCAGGGGGCAGCCGAGGGGACCGACTGCTGTCCGGGATCCCGCGAACCTCACTCTGCCCATCCGCACTTGCGGGAAACTTTTCGGTTTCTCTTGAGAACCAGCAGCGCGCCTGGAGCCAAACGCAGCAAGCAGAGGGAAGGGAGGCTTGTCCTACACCTACTAGAAAAGCGCCTCCCCCCACCCCCTGCTCCCCAGGCTATTGGTATTGTGGGTGAGTTGGTATCTGTTGGCCCTGCCAAGACCCCCGAATCTTCATAGATGTCCACTCACTTTTCATTTGAAAAGTAGAAAACTTTCCCAATCAAAGGCACGGGATAAGAAATCTAATGACATAATTTCTATGAATTAAGGGCAAGTTTATTTTCAGTCTTTTAAACTCATTAGGGGAAACATCATGGAACATATTTGAAAATATACTTAAAACTTAATGAATTGCAACACTGAAAATTTAAGCTGCCTTCTTGGCAATCAAAATACTGCAAATTTCTTAATAGCTGTTCCTATAAAATATTCCCATGGCAACTTGTAATTGCTTGACTGGTACTGCTGGTTTTAGGAAGATCTTAGATTTTTTTCAGGGAAATGAAGTTATAGTTTTCACTCTCATCTCTACCCTTTCTTCCACACTTGCAGAGACTGGGGATCAGAAAGGATTATTGAAATTTTAACACTTTGGTAAAAATGTGCTTATTGATGGAAGCAGCAGTAATAAGATGTATGTTTTTCTTCTTGTATATTGCAAATTATCAAAAGTAAACCATTTGTCTTGTTTTTATGTTAAACTGGTTATTTCAAATAATGGTTATTTGAAATAATTGCAGTGACACCAAGAAAGCATTATAGTGAATCATTGTCAAATTAAGTCTGTGAATAATTATAGTAATAGTAGTAATAACAATGAATATTTTCCTTGGATTAACATGAGCAGTACTTTATAGTTCATGTTATAGAAAGTTTACTTTCACTATGAAACAGAAAAGTATCATTTCTAGTTGTAGCCTTTTTTGAGGCCCTGATTAACTTGCCAGTGTAAAAATTGCAGCAGGTGAAATTTAGAGTTTTAATAATGAAAACTATAATTTGGTGGATTTCTCTTTGATTTTCCATTTATGTTTCAGAAAAAAATCCACAAAACAAATTTCTTTTAATTGCCTTCTCTCCTGGAATATTTTTTGTTATCGTTGTTTAGTAGTTATTGGATGCTCACAGTGCTCTCACTATGGTTAGGAAGAAGGGTATTTTCAATCAGTGAGTGCTGATTACTCTTTAATATGTTAGAAAATATTGATTCCAATGAAACTTATCTGAAATTTAAAAAATTCATTTTAGCAATTAAAAGGTACAAACTTCCAGTTACAAAATAAATGAATCACAAGGATGAAATGTACAGTGGGGGGAATATAAGCAACAATGATGTAATATCTTTGTATGGTAACAGGTGCTAACTAGACTTATCATGGTGACCATTTTGAAGTGAATAAAAATATCAAATCACTATGTTGTGCACTTGCATTGTAGGTAAATTATGCTTCAAAAACAAACAAACAAACTCATAGAAAAAGAGATCAGATTTGTGATTACCAGGGTGGGTAAGAAGGATGAGTTGGATGAAGGGGGTCAGAAGGTACACAACTTCATTTAAAAAATAAGTACTATGGAGTTCCCTTCGTGGCTCAGTGGTTAACGAATCCAACTAGGAACCATGAGGTTGCGGGTTTGATCCTTGGCCTTGCTCAGTGGGTTAAGGATCTGGCATTGCCATGAGCTGTGGTGTGGGTCGCAGACGTGGCTCGAATCCCGCATTGCTGTGGCTCTGGTGTAGGCTGGTGGCAACAGCTCCGATTCGACCCCTAGCCTGAGAACCTCCATATGCCACGGGAGCGGCCCTAGAAAAGACAAAAAAAGAAAAAAAAAAGTACTAGAATTTGAAAAGGTACACTCACCCCAGTGTTCATTACAGCACTGTTTACAATAGCCAAGACATGGAAGCAACCTAAAGTTCATCAAAGGAGGAATGGATAAAGATGTGCTGCATGTATAAAATGGAATATTACTCAGCCATAAAAAAGAAATAATGCCATTCACAGCAACCTGGATGGACCTAGAGATTATCATATTAAGTGAAGTTAATCAGACAGTGACAGACATCATATGATATCACTTATATGTGGAATCTAAAAAAGGATACAAATGAACTTATTTGCAGAGCAGAAATAGACCCACAGACTTAGAAAAACTTATGGTTACATAAGTTTTTATGGTTACTTAAGGGGACAGGTGGAGGGGGAGTTAAGTTGAAAAACTTATGGTTATTTAAGGAGTCAGGTAGGGAAGAAAGGGATGGACTGGGGGCTGGGATTGGCGTATGCACACTGAGGTATATGGAACGATTGGCCAACGGGGACCTGCTGTACAGCACAAAGAACTCTACCAAATATTCTGATAATATATGTGGGAAAGAATCTGCAAGAGAATAGATGTGTGTCCATGTGTAACTGAATCACTTTGCTGTACAGCAGAAATTATCACAACATTGTGAAGCAACTATACTTCAATAAAACTTTAAAAACTGAAAAAGTACGAGAGATTTAATGCACAACATGATATATATAATTAACACCACCGTGCATTATATATAAAAGTTGTTAAGAGAGTAAATCCTAAGAGTTCTCATCACAAGGAAAGACTATTTTTTTCTTTAATTCTTTTTCTTTTTTCTTTTTATGGCCGCATTTGTGGCATATGGAAGTTCCCAGGCTAGGAGTTGAATAGGGCTAGGGGTTGAATCAGAGCTGCAGCTGAGACCTACACCACAGCAACACCAGATCCAAGCTGTGACCAGTACCACAGCTTGTAGCAATGCTGGATCCTTAACCCACTGAGCAAGGCTAGGGATTGAACCTGCATCCTCATGGAGACTATATCCATCGGGTTCTTAACCCACAGAGCCACAATGGGAACTCCTCTTTTTTCTATTTCTTTAATTATTTATCTGTATGAGAAGACCGATGTTCATTAAATTTATTGTGGTAATCATATTGTGCTGTAAGTCAAATCATCATGCTGTACACCTTAAACTTATGTAGTGCTGAGTGTCAATTATATCTCAATAAAATTGGAAAAAAATTGAAAACATTAAAAAAAAATCCATCTTAGAAAAGCCATTAGCAAAGCATGATTTTTGTATTTCTGCTGAGAATTACAGGGCCATTCCTTGTTTTCAGATTCAATAGCTTTGTGACACCACACCTTTAAGTAATCAAACTTTGGCAAAATCCTATTGGAAATGTGTTGTATCCTGATGAGGCATGTTTTGTTGCTTGTTTTCACGTTAGACTGGAAAGAGCAGTGGTTGAGCAGATAAAAGGAAACATAAGCTGGGAATAGTAGCAATGATAAAAGGGAACATCTGAGGTATTGGAAGGGATTACCATCTTCATAAACAACTTCTACCACTGACCTTTGATAGTTTTATTAGTCTGGTTTAGGAAATGTTACAATCACTGAAAACTGCCCATCTCTATGGATATTTAAAAGTTGTTGAATCAGTGGAAGAAACACCATATATCTCTATAACTATGTTTAAATGGATTTTTTTTTTTTGTCTTTTTAGGGCTGCACCTGTGGCATATGGAGGTTCCCAGGCTAGGGGTCGAATGGGAGCTGAAGCCGCTGGCCTATGCCACAGTCACAGCAATGCCAGATCGGAGTCACAGCTATGACCTACACCTCAGCTCACAGCAATGCTGGATCCTTAACCCACTGAGCGAGTCAGGGGGCCAGGAGTCGATCCTGCGTCCTCATGGATGCTAGTCAGATTCATTTCCACCAAGCCACCACAGGAACTCCTTAAATGGATTTAAAGTTGGAAGTTTTGGAAACATTTTAAAAGGGGAGGGCCTCTTTAAGAGGCAGGGAAATGAACATTCCATAGTGGCTAATAGATAATATTGACTAATTGATGCAAACTGATATTGTTTTTATCTTATTTTGGCTTGCCTCTGCTTTTAAAAATAGTTCTGGTTCTAAAGGATTAGAAATAGGAGAGTAAAGGAATTAAGAGGAGAAAGAAGCTATTCCTGACTGGAAAAAAGTTAACAACGTTATGACACATGCGTTGCGTATTTGAAATCTGATCCTCAGGTGGTATCTGTGGGCAGTTAAAAAAGGTCTAGATTGTATATAAAAAGAGTACTGGACAGACTCAGAGTATTTATATAAGTAAATATTTCTATATGAGAGTATTTAATAAATAAGGAAATGCAATGCCTTTTCTCCAATAAGCAAGGATTTTTGATGTTCAAGTTGCTTTCAAGTCCAAAGTGTATAATTCATAAGAGAACAACGTCCAAGTTATTATGTTCGTGGTTTTGTATTCATGCTGTGACTTTTTGTACCTGAAGCACATGTGAAGAAAGGAATTTATGCTTTCTTCTTTGCAAAAAAAAGGGACAGTAATAGGAACATAAGATTTAGAGATTGAAGCTGTGAATAATTGTGATATGCAAAAAAGGAGAATAATAGGAACACAAGATTTAGAGATCGAAGCTGTGGATAATTGTGTTATGTTTGCATTTCTTGAAATTTCATTCTAAATCTTATCTTTAAAAAATATTTGTTGTTGGTAGTAACGTATGCTTAATTAACTGTCATACTGTGTCATTTTAGTAAGTACTTGAGTCTTAGAGAAATCGATTTAATTGCTTAGTGAAGTAAGGAAAAACTTAGCAGTCCTGTGCTCTACTGACCTGGTGTAAATTGCAGCCATAGGAGAGGAAATAGTAAGAACCCCTAACCTGTTAAGTGACTCACATCTGTAGAATGGCTTGGAGCTTACCTGAAGCTGCAACCTTTCTGTTGATTTTGAAACAGAACTTGGATCAAGTCTGGCAGAGAAATGAAGAGACCAGACAAAGGAACTGCCAGTTTATCGATTCATCTCAATTTACCAAACGTGTGTCTGATTTTGGAAACTTGATGTAATTTTGACCTTGTGAATAGAGGACCTGGTAGATAATTATCCCTTGTACTGGAATTCAAATATCGTATTGGCAAAATAATCACAGAGGGACCTTTTGAAATACAGAAAGAGAGAAATAAATTATTCCCCAACTCCACTGCAGAAAATCAAATTTTACACTTCCTGACATGGTGTAGTCATCTTACGTGGATTTTTCTATGCGAATAATGTATGTATTTTTCTTTAGTGTGCCTGTTGCACATTCACAGGAAATCGAGTTGAGGCCTGGGTGCCACAGAATATGCAGTAATTAAGAACTACACCCCTTTCTTGCTATACAGCTTTCTCAGCTCTATTATTTCTTTCAGCTCATAAACTTGACCTGGGGAGCTATCACAGCTCGTTTTTGGAGCCGAGACTGAATCTTATTATTTTCAACCATGGTACTGTTGTTTTTAATTTGGTGGAAGGCGTTTATAAAGGACTTTATAAAACTTACATGCTCTTTTGTCTATAAGGGTTAGTTTAATTCTGAAGATGAATTGAGGCAAACCAGGAGGTTTCCACACCTATAATAAAATCAACCAGTCTTGTAGAACAAAATAAAACAATTAGATGTTAAGTGCTAAGGATGAAGATCTTTTTTTTGTTGGTTTTTGTAACTTTCTTCAATCTCAGGTACAGTGCTTTGTACTCAGCAGGTATTTGGTGAATGAAATAACATTTTTATTTTTATTTATTTATTTATTCCCACTGTACAGCAAGGGGATCAAGTTATCCTTACATGTATACATTACAATTACATTTTTTTCCCCACCAAAGGGTTCTGTTGCAACATGAGTATCTAGACAAAGTTCTTAATGCTACTCAGCAGGATCTCCTTGTAAATCTATTCTAAGTTGTGTCTGATAAGGAAATAACTTATTTAATCCTTTTCTTTTGGTCTTTTATGTTAAAGGTCCTGTTCATTGGAATGAATTTTTTCCTATTGCTGATGGGGATCAACAATCTCCGATTGAGATTAAAACCAAAGAAGTGAAATATGACTCTTCCCTCAGACCTCTTAGTATCAAGTATGACCCAAGCTCAGCTAAAATCATCAGTAATAGTGGCCACTCCTTCAGCGTTGACTTTGATGACACAGAGGACAAATCAGGTTAGTTTTTTTTTTTTTTTTTTTTTCTGTGAGGGGCTTGGCTGATTGGATGGCATGTCTTTATCTTTTGTATGTGAAATACATACGTTCTGTATATTCCATATTAGTACTTTGCTAGAACTTGTAATAAAAGTTTTGTTTAATTAGTTCATGGGATGATGTCTTTTATTCTGTGAATATATAGAAGACCTGCAACAATGACAAATAACCCCCAACTACTTTATTTGCTAACTTAATAACTGAATGAAGTAGAAAATGAACATTTAATCCATCTTCAAGCATACCTCCTGCCCAAAGAATAGATGTTGACAAGCTTAAAAGTAAGGTGGAAGAGAGGATTTTAGAGAGCATCATATTCTGGAATACTTTTTAAGGCTTCTAACAAATTATTTTTATTTTTAGTCTAATATTAGGATGGGGCTGCCTTTATTTATTTATTTATTTATTTTTGTTTGTTTGTTTTGCTTTTTAGGGTCACACCTGAGGCATATGGATGTTCCAGGGCTAAGGGTCAAAATGGAGCTGCAGCTGCCAGCCTACACCACAGACACAGTAACATGGGATCAGAGCTGTGTCTGTGACCTATACCACAACTTACACCAATGCTGAGTTCTTAACCCATTCATCAAAACTAGGGATCAAACCTGCATCCCCACGGATACTAGTCAGGTTCATTTCTGCTGAGCTACAGCGGGAACTCAGAGGCTGCCTTTATTAATGAAAAATTAATTATTATAATAAATATATAATAAATTTATAATTTACAGTTAAAATTATAATAAATCTATTATAGTTACATTACAAAAATAATTGGAAGAAAGCCTTCAGTTATTAAACTCAGATTTTGTTTAGTAATATCTTGTGTTAATGTAATGCTATATTTTCAGCAAAAATTAAAATCTCATTACATTTCTTCCTCATATTTGTTAAATTCAAAAAAGATCCATTTTTCATCAGAGAATTTTAAAAGCATAAAGAAAGATTAACACATGGCATTTTCAACTTTGGAGGGGAGGAGGAAACTCACTTTTTACATACATTCAATTGTCTTTCCTTTAAGCCCTCAGTTTTATGAATCTGTAATAACAGATGTGGTTGATGTGGTGGTTAGATTGTAAAGGTACAAAGTTTATACCACCCTCAATGGTAGCTTGATACTGAGATCGTAAAGATTTCTCAGACAGAAGACTGAAGCTACCCATCCCTACTTTTAGAATAAGAAATGATTAGATTGTACTTCATCTAAAACTTTTCATAACAACCTTAGTCATAAGCAATTTTCACTCTAATTTGCTCAGTGATGATCTGAGTTCTCTCTTTCTCCTCCTTCCTCTCTCCCTCCCTTCCTTTCTCCTCCTCTCATTTTCCCTCTACCTTAAGTTCATCAGTGGAATTGATTTGTCTGTGTTTCCAGATTTGACACTGTGTCTGTGATGGGTAATGTATGCCCTCTCTCATAAGTGAAAGTTTAATTTTTTATCTAGATAGTAATAAAATGACCAAGGTTAATCGAAAATATCCATAAAGTACTTTGTATTCCTCTGAGATAGAAGCTACATGAAAAAGGTCATGATTCTCATTTTTTCTCAAGACAAATGAGGAGCATGGGGATTAAATTAATTAAAAGGTAGAAACCACCATGGCTAAAATAAGTTGTTGCTGATTTTTCTTTTTCTTTGGTTCATACTATGAAACACAAAGATACTTCTGTAGCAAGCCATTTTAACTTAAGTAAAATAGTTCTCATTTTGTATAGAAGCCATTCTTGCCAAAGTAAGTCTGAATCCCACCAGTCAAGAAACCACAAGCAGCACTGCTCTTGTGGCTTAGCAGGTTAAAGACCTGATATTGTCTCCCTGAGGTTGTGGGTTTGATCCCTAGCCTTACTCATTGGGTTAAGGATCCTGCATTGCCTCAAGCTGTAGTGTAGCTCAAAGATGTGGCTCAGATTCCATGTTGCTCTGGTTGTGGCAAAGGCCTTAGCTTTAGCTCCAGTTCGACCCCTGGTTCAGGAACTTCCATATGCTGCAGGTGTGGCTGTAAAAAGAGAAAAAAAAAAAAAAAAAAAAAAGGAAAGCAACCATAGGCATGAAACCTTCTTTGTGGTTTTGTCACAGCTTCTTTGCCTGGGCAGCTGCACAACCAGTGGTTAACCTGTTGGGGAGCCGCCCTTTAGAATTTTTAATAGTCCTTTAAAAAGGGATATGTAGATGTGAAATTCACACAGGAAGAAATTCAAAAGGAAGAACTCCACTTGCGGTTAGAGGGGAAATAGTAATCTGATGAGGAAAGAAAAGGTGTTCTCACCTGAGCTTCTGGTCTTTCTGAACAAGATCCCATCTCTCTGGGAATCTCACCTGACTGGCTCCATCCCCCTTCTTGTAGCATCCCCGGCTTGTCCTCTTACAGAACTTCCCACACTGCACTGAAGCTGCCAGTTGGTTCTTTCCACTCAACTAAAGGCTCTCTGTGAAGGCACACAGAAGGTACTCAATAAATGTATATTTAAATTAAAAGCATTTTTTTTTTTTGGCATGATGTTTGTTGGAGGACATGGAAAATACCATGATGTGGCATTATGGTACAGAATGCATTAGTGTACATAGGTGAAGTTCCAATAAACTTACATACCACCGTAAACCCATTAATATTCACCAGCTGACACCTGAGCATTTATTTATTTATTCATTTATTATTTATTATTTATGTATTTATCTTTATGGCTGCCCCTGTGGCATATGGATGTTCCTGAGTCAGGGGTCGAATTGGAGCTGCAGCTGAGGCCTACCCCACAGCCACAGCCACTCCGGGTCAGAGATGCATCTATGACCTAAGCTGCAGCTTGAGACAATGCCAGGTCCATAACCCACTGAGCGAGGCCAGGGATCGAACCTGCATCCTCACAGACACTGCGTCAGGTTCTTAACCCGCTGAGACATAACAGGAATTCCCTGTTTAAACATTGGTGGCTCATTCATTGTTTGAGCATTTTAATTCATTCCCTGTTTAAACATTGGTGGCTCATTCATTGTTTGAACAGTTTAAACATTGGTGGCTCATTCATTGTTTGAGCATTTAATTTTTGAAGGCTATGGCACTAATTTGTATATTTAAATAAATGAGAGTTTTGGCATATAGTAGATACTCAATAACTACTGATAACTAGCAAAAAAATAATAATGGTCCTTTCTGTGGATGGGATATGTTATGTTGAAATTTTAAAAAGATGTGAAAAGGAAGGAAGCTGGTTTCTTGCTAAGAAAGGCATCCTGGGAATACCTGTAATTTGATGGACTCAGTGAATGTTCTTTCATTTTCACCTCTAGAAATTGCCAATTTCTCAGTTAGAATCTTGTTATCTAGTTCTAGGGAACTGCCTGAAGTTAGCCAAATCTGCAAGATCTCAAATAATATATTGGGAAAAAAAAAAAACAGAAAAAGATAATAGGGGCATGAGTGGGCATACCTTAGTTTTGTGATTTCTGCCTCACAGGAGCCAAGATGTTCGTAAAACTAAATTGTATATTATACAACATTGTAATTATGTTTCCTTCTATAAATTCCTTGAGGATGGGGTGATCATTTCATACTTAGCATTGAGCATAGTTGCTGGCCCATTGTAAGCTCTTAAGGATTGTTGAATGAGGAGTTTCTGCTGCAGTGCAGTGGGTTAAGGATCCGGTGTTTCTGCACCTGTGGCCTAGGGAACTCCCTAGATGTGCTGTTCATTTAGCTTTACTTCAGAGTACTGTTACCACACAGTGATTAGGCTATGAATTTCATTGGATCCACACGTCTTAAGACTATGCCCTCTAGTGATGCCCAGATCACTTCAGGAGCATCCTTATAAACGGAAGCGTTGTGGAGGAGTGCTTCTACAGGTGAGGTCTCTTTCTTACTTTATAGTAGTAAACATTTATTGAGCCAGACACTCTCTTGGGCCCTGGGGATACAGGAGAACAAGACTATTTCTTCCTTAAAGGAACTTGTATCCTAGTGAGATAGACAGTAACGGCATAAACAGACATGTGTTTTGATTTTTAAATTAATTTTTTTCTGATTATGTTTTGCCAGCTTCGCTTATCATTTAAGGCAGCTGACTACAGTATAGTTTTGCAAAATGAGTAGGGTAAGCAAATTACTAACAGTTGAAAAAAGTCAAATTCACTAGAGTAATGCACATATTTCCAGTTGATCTTTGCAGCATATATAGCAAGTAACAGGCATTCTTTTTACTAAGTTATTAAGCATTTCTCAAACTTTAATGCCCTTTAACTGTTTTTTCCCTTAATATTAAAAAAATTTTTATAGTTGATTTACAATATTCTGTCAATTTCTGCTGTACAGCAAAATGACCCAGTTATACATATACATTCTTTTTCTCATATTTTCTTCATCATGCTCCATCACAAGTGATTGGATATAGTTCCCTGTGCTGTACCACAGAACCTCATTGCTTATCCTCTCCAAATGCAGTAGTTTGCATCCACTAACCCCAAACTTCCAGTCTATCCCACTCCCCCCACCTTGTCAACCATAAGTCAGTTCTCTTATGTCCGTGAGTTTGTTTCTGTTCTGTATATAGGTTCATTTGTGCCATATATTAGATTCCAGATATAACTGATACCATATAGTATTTGTCTTTCTCTTTCTGACTTACTTAGTATGAGAATCTCTAGCTCCATTTGTGTTGCTGCAAATGGTATTATTTTGTTCTTTTTTATGGCTGAATAGTATTCCATTGGGTATGTGTATTATCACATCTTCTTAATTCATTCATCTGTTGATGGACATTTAGGTTGTTTCCATGTCTTGGCTATTGTGAATAATGCTGCAATGAACATAGGGGTGCGTGTGTCTTTTTGAATGAATGTTCCCAGATAAATGCACAGGAGTGGGATTGCTTGATCATATGGTAGTTCTATATTTAGTGTTCTGAGGTACCTCCATACTGTTTTCCATAGTGGTTGTACCAATTTACATTCCCACAAACAGTGAGGGAGGGTTCCCTTTTCTCCATGTCCTCTCCAGCATTTGTTATTTGTAGAGATAGCAATGAAGGCCATTCTGACCGGCGTGAGGCGGTACCTCATTGTAGTTTTGATTTACATTTCTCTAATAATTAGTGATGTTGAGCATTTTTTCATGTGCCTGTTGGCTATCCATCTTCTTTGGAGAAATGTCTTTTTACATCTTCTGCCCATTTTTCAATTTTTTTTTTTTTTTTCTGTTGAGCTGTATGAGTTGTTTGTGTATTTTGGAGATTAAGCCCTTGTTGGTTAATTAGTCTTACAAAGGAGGCAAGAATATAAAATGTGAAAAAAAGTCTCTTCAGCAGGTGGTGCTGGAAAAACTGGATACTGCATGTAAATCAATGAAACTAGAGCACACCCTCATACCATGCACAAAAATAAACTCAAAATGGCCTAAAGACTTAAACATAAGGGAAGACACCATCAAGTTCCTAGAAGAGAACATAGCCAAAACATTCTCTGACATCAACCATACAAGTATTTTATTAGGTCAGTCTCCCAAGGCAATAGAAATAAAACCAAAAATAAACCAATGGGATCTAATCAAACTTACAAGCTTTTGCACAGCAAAGGAAACCATAAAAAAAGAAAAGACACCTTACAGAATGGGAGAAAATAGTTGCAAATGATGCAACCGACAAGGGTTTAACTCTGTTTTCTTGATCTCTGTAGACCTCTTTTATGTGAGTTTTATTTGGAACAGATTTTTAAAAAAATATAAATGGAAGGATATATAGATGACATGCCAAGTGTGATTTTGGAGAAATAATTACTTGTTTTCAAACATAAGGTGAAAACAGCAATGTGTGCAAGTATGATGAAAAATTTGACTCCTGAAATTTTCCTCTGGGAGTTCTTGTGGCCCAGCAGAAACAAACCTGACTAGGATCCATGAGGATGTGGGTTCAATCCCTGGCCTCACTCAGTAGGTCAGCAATCTGGCATTGCCGTGAGCTGTGGTGTAGGTTGCAGACACAGCTCGGATCCTGCATTGCTATGGCTGTGGTGTAGGCTGGCAGCTGTAACTCCGATTCGACCCCTAGCCTTGGAACTTCCATATACTGCAGGTACGGCCCTAAAAAGAAAAAAAAAAGGAAAACATTGTTATTCTCATTAAAAATAATTTTTGTCTGAGTGCCTGCTGTGGTGCAGTGAGTTAAGAATCCAACTGTAGGGGTTCCCATCGTGGTGCAGCAGAATCAAATCCGACTAGGAACCATGAGGTTGTGGGTTCAATCCCTGGTCTTGCTCAGTGGGTTAAAGATCTGGTGTTGCCGTGAGCTATGATGTAGGTGGCAGATGTGGCTCAGATCTGGCATTGCTGTGGCTGTGGCGTGGGCCAGCAGCTACACCTCTGATTAGACCCCTAGCCTGGGAACCTCCATATGCCAAGGGAGCGGCCCTAGAAAATGCAAAAAAGACAAAAAAAAAAAAAAAGAATCTGACCGTAATGGCTTGGGTCACTGTGGAGGTACAAATTTGATCCCTAGCCTGGCACAATGGGTTAAAGAATCTGGTGTTGCCAAAGCTGATGCATAGGTCACAGCTGAAGCTCAGATCAGTCCCTGGCTCGGGAACTTCCATAAGCCATGGGTGTGGCCATTAAAATTTTCTTGTCACCATTATTCACTGTATACCCTGATTAGCTTTGCCCATATCAAAGTTAGTGATACATTAGCCTTGATATCTTGACTCATTTTTTTCCTACCTTGTATTTCTTTGGTAGAGCACTGTTCCAAGAGAATGATATTCAAGATTAGACATTTGCTGATCATAGGTCCAGGTTGGATATTTAAGTTGAAACACTCAAAGTCCAGATAATTAAAGAGTAAGGCAATCTCTGTTGCTTCACTAAGCAGAGTTGTGCTAATCTGGCTTTAAACCCTGGATTCAGAGCAGACTTTCCAGAGATCAACCAGTATTCTTGGATGTTTCCCTAATAATTTGTGTGTGTTCTGGTCTCACTTTCTTTTTCCAGTGCTGGCTTGTTTGCATATTATCCCAAAGTTAGTTCCACGTTGATCACTCAGGCTCTCTAATCTGCTTTATATCTGCGAAGGAATGACTTCATGGTTCAGCTCAGGTCTTAGGCAATAGTGAAGGGGTAGCAGAGACAATAGAGCTGTTGATTTCTTTTTGTTCGGAATGCCATTGCATCTGTGCTATATGGAGTCAGGGAAATGTGCCTTTTACTTTCAATTATCTGTGAATCATCTTTGAAACTGTTTAAATACAAATCAAATATTTATTCATTCCTTCAATTTTTTTTTTTTTTAATGGCTAAACCTGTGTCTTATGGAAGTTCCAGGGCTAGCGGCCTGTGCCTCAGCTATTGCAACACCATGTCCAAGATGCATCTACGACCTATGCTGCAGCTTGAGGCAATGCTAGATCCTTAATCCACTTCAGATACAACATGGGGTCCTGTTGAGCCACAAGGGGAACTTCTACATCAAATATTTATTGTGCACCTCCTCTGTGATGGCTTCTGTCTATGGAATGGGCACAGCAGGGACCCAAGCAGACAGTCTCTGCCCTCATGAACATTGTCCAGTGGGATAAAAAACAGTACAATTTTCTATTTGTGGCAGAGAAGCAGAAGAGCAAGCCCTAGAGTGGGTCTTCTCTTTTCTTTTTCACAGGGCTTTGAAAATAGCGGTCTTTATTCGTTATAAAGAAATCTGGATCCAGATGAATCTAAGGGTCTAAAGGAAGCCCCAACCATTCGACCTTACAAAAAATTTCATTACATGCACTCCCCATTTTTTCCCCTTAAGGCAGTTTTGGGAATTGCAGAAGTTAAGAAGCATCCAGTCCGATCTCCTAATTAAAAATTGACAAATAATCACAAATATGGATAAGAAAGCTGAAGCCCATGGGGGCTTAAGTGAGTTTTGAAAGAGTGCATTTTTTTGGGTATTTTTTTTCAGGGCCACACCCATGGCATATGGAGGTTCCCAGGCTAGGGTTCAAATTGGAGCTGTAGCCTATGGCCTAAGCCTCAGCCACAACAATGCCAGATCCAAGCCGCGTCTGTGACTTACACCACAGCTCACGGCAACACTGGATCCTTAACTTACTGAGTGATGCCAGGGATCGAACCTGCATCCTCATGGATGCTAGTTAGATTCGTTTCCACTAAGCCACAATGGAAACTCCAGATTGAGTAATTTAGTAGGTGAACTGGGACTATTCCCAGGTCTGCTGCTTCCAACTACCACACCGATGTTTAATCACTGATATTCAGCTGCAGCTGGGTCAAACTGAGTAAGAGAGAAATGAGTTCAGCAGAGGGCAATCTGGATCATTCTTTCTTCTGCAGTATAGCTCAGAGAAGGGTGTACCTTAGGAAAATGTATGATCTTGTCCTTTTTTCCCCTTGTAGTTTGTGGAAAATGCACGTGATACCTTTTAACATCTTTTGCTTATTATGTAAGGTGGATCATTCTTGACAAATTTTGATATCTACATGTATCTTCTGAAGAGGAGGGTCATTTAAATCAGACTATTGTCAAGGCTGCACCCCACCAATCCAGCCCTTAATTCTACTGGATGATGATGAGAGATTAGTAATTCGTATGGTGTAATCAGCTTCCAGTGCTGCCTTATCCTTCCATATCCTTTAAAGTGTGCCCATTAAAGATTAATTGGGAAGAGACAGTTTAGGATTATGTTTTCTATTGAGAAGCTTTTCTGTATTCTTAAGATATGATTCTCTTGCCATGGATTTAGAGATCATATTTGTTGAGGCAAGGTACTAAAATATAATTTTGCCAGAAGTGACAAAGGTATGGTGGATTATTTACACAGAGTTAATTTCGTCCTGTATTTCATGTTTCCCCAAAAAGGGAAACATATAAAAGAAGTGCTTACTTTGCCAGTTTTGGTAGTAATAATGACAATGATAAAATAGTAATAAAGCTAACATGTCCAGCACGCTGACTGTCTGCCAGGCAGTGATGAGTGCTCTGTGTTCACTTTCTCTTCCATTTTCACAACATTAGGAGGAGGTAGCATTACTGTCTTGAGGTTATAGATACGAAAGCTGAAGCTTCAAAATTAAAGGGTTTGTGCAAGATGACATGGTTAGTAAAGAGAGCTTGAGCCAAGGGCTTCTAATGCTGAAGCCTGTTCTCTGACTATAATGCTGGTCTGCCTTACCAAGTTCAGGATGGCCCTCTTTGCAAACCGCATTCTTATTTAGAGAGGCTGACATCCTCCATTAAACAGCAATTCTTTTGTTTGTTTGTTTGTTTTTTGGTTTTTCTTTTTATGGCCACACCTGTGGCATATGGATGTTCTCAGGCTGGAGATTGAATCTGAGATGCAACTGCCAGCCTATGCCACAGCCACAGGAGCTCAGGATCGGAGCTGCATCTGTGACCTACACCACAGCTCATGGCAATGACGGCTCCTTAACCCATTGAGCAAGTTCAGGGATCAAGAGTCTGCATAGTCACAGATCCTGCTTGGGTTTTTAACCTGCTGAGCCACAGTGGGAACTCTGAAACAGAGCCATTCTTTTTTTTTTTTTTTTTGTCTTGTCTTTTCAGGGCCACACCCATAGCATATGGAGGTTCCCAGGTTAGGGGTCTAATTGGAGCTACAGCTGCCAGTCTATGCCAGAGCCACAGCAATGCCAGATCTGAGCCGCTTCTGTGATCTACACCACAGCCATGATGAATCTTTAACCCACTGAGTGAGGCCAGGGATCGAACCAGCCACCTCATGGTTCCTAGTTGGATTCGTTTCCGCTGCACCACGGTGGGAAGTCCACAGAGCCATTCTTTACCGCTGAGAACTCCAGTCTCTTTTACTTTGTAACCAGTATGTCTGTTGTGATTTCCTAGATATTCCATCAAAATCTGTATCGTAGACTCTCTAATCTTTGAAAATGTTTGTTTTTACTCCTCATATGCCTCAAACTTGTATTCTTGTCAGCAAACTGAGGGACACATTTATAAAAAATTTCTTAGAGAACATGGACATGTTGAGTGATTCAGGGAGACATTGTGGGTTCTGACAATGTGGGTAAATCTTTTTTTTTTCCTCCTGGCTAACAATTTAAACTATATTGACATTTAGTGCTGCGTGGGGGTCCCCTCACTGGAAGCTACAGGTTACGACAGTTTCACCTTCACTGGGGGTCTGCTGATGATCACGGCTCAGAACATGTGGTGGATGGAGTAAAATATGCCGCAGAGGTAAGCCAGCATATGTGTGCTCATGATTCAGAATTTTCCTGTGTGCTGAAATTTACACAGAGGCCAACTACCTTGACTTCAGATAGGTCCTGTGCCAATTCAGTATCTCTGTGGATGAGATTTCTTGCTTCTGTCAGTAGGAGAGTTTATCACCAGGAGAACCACAAATTCAGCCTTTCTGAGACTTAGAGCCTAGGGTTATGATACCCATTTTGGAAATGAATGAACTGGAGACTTGGAGAGATTAAGCAATTTATCCACCTAGGAAGCAGTAGAGATGGGTTGAAACCCAGGTCTGTCTGATACCAGATTACAAACTCTACTATATCTGTAGAATTTCCCAAAAGGCCAGTGAGAAGGGAGCAAGAGAAACATTTGTTTTAGGCCCAACTTATACATATTTGGCCCAGACACAAATATATACTAATATCATGTGAAGTCTATATTAAATGGAAAAGTTCCTCTTAGGGGAAAAAAGTAAAGTTACAAACTCTTCTAAACTCTACATTCTCAGGTATTAAAATAGAGTCTCTGTTAATTATTCAGGTCATTGATAACGCATAACATGATGAAGTGTTCATTGACTTTTTTTTTCCCCCTTGGAGAGTTACTTCTTTTCCTTATAATCATATTCATTAATAATATTCTACTTTTTCTAATCCTCTGGTTAAAGGACCAAGCATAATATACTTCAAGTTTTAATACATTTAAATATTGCTAACACTCAGCATTACCATGAGATGAAAGTGAATTATTATATGACTCAACCAAAGCTACTTAAGTGAAAATAGTGTGGCTTGTGAGTCGTCTGGGTGAGACAGAGCAAGGTTACGAGGCAAGTACAGTTTTCCTTCATTTTTCTCATGATTACACTGAGGCGTGGAATTGAGACTTGCTTTTACAGCCCTGCTGTTCAAAGAGATTGAGCAAACAGCCTTCTTTCCAGTTTTATTTTTCCATTAACATGTACATCTGCTTTTTGAGACTATCAACCAAAATGTCCTTTTTATCAATGAAAGCATTTTGTTTGGGGACCTGCTCTGTCCTTGGGGTGGAGGAATTAAATGTACATGCAGAGTACTCTCTGGTGGTGGAAAAAAAAAATGTCAAGAATATGGAAAGCAATCCCAGGCTAGGGGTCAAATCAGAGCTATAGCTGCCGGCCTACCCCACAGCCACAGCAAAGAGAGATCCAAGCTGTGTCTGTGACCTACACCAGAGCTCACGGCAACGCTGGATCCTTAACCCACTGAGTAAGGCCAGGGATCAAACCCGCGTCATCATGGATGCTATTCGGGTTCCTTAACCACTGAGCCAAGATGGGAACTCCAGATTTCTCATTTCTGATTGGTCAGAATTGGGTCGTGTGTCCTTTCTAAAGCAATGGCAAGTAACATGAGAAAGTCATAGAGCAGTTAGAATTTACTTTCTGGGACTGGAATGGGGTCAGCTATATGGAGGAGGCTGGCTATTTGAACAAAACCAGGTTGTCTTAGCACATGTGTGTAGAGAAATAGATATTGAGTCGGCAACCAGTAAAATCTTCCACAATCTATTAGGAGCCCAGAGCCTCAAGTAACAGCCAAAAATGACTGGAAATTATTTATTTTAGAATGCACAGGGCATTTCTCTTCTGTCTCTTGCTCTTCTACACGGATATATTTCTTCTTCTTTCCTGCCTCCCTTACCACCTCTCCCTCCCCATCCTTTCCCTAAACTGGTTATGAACTAAGATTAGTCTATACCACTCTGAGGGCCTATATATGAAAAGCATCATACTAATACAACTTAATCTTTGAGGAGTGTTTATTAAAATGCTCCAAGCCACATTCCTTAAGTCAGTTTCACTGTTATATAATATTAATCTATTTCTAAACCTAATTGCTATTTAATATCAAAGGCTTGTTTTTTTGGAATTACCTTGGTAATCGAAAAATCTTTCACAGAGGTAACATTTACACTGCGTTGCTGCCACCAAGATACATAAAAATCCACATCAATGCATGGATTTTTTTCTTATGTGTACACTGTATCTTAAAATTCTGATGAATATATTTTTTCTCTATTAGTTAAAAAAAAAGAATATGGAAAGCAAAACTCTAGAATCTGTATGGCATCTCAGTTTATATCACCTACTGAACAGTTTTCATGTTTACTTCCTAAAGTTTTGTATTCTAAAATCTGACGTGTTGTCCTAAATCTCAAAAGCTTTGTGGGGCTTAAAAGCTGGCTTTGGATCACTGCCTTGTAATTTTCCTAAGCACCTCAGGAAAATTGCTCTCTTTGCTTTATGATTACACCTTCCAGGTTCATAAACTTGAAAGTAAACCCTCAGAGAGGTTGACACTGAGTGGGAAAGTGGGTTCCTGAAAGGGGCCTCATGTCCTGAAATTTGCCAGAGGCTCAGAGTCCTGACTTGCAGAGCAAGAGCTGTCTTGTAGATTTTCTGTCTTGACTGGAATTTCACACTGTTGTGTGTATTTAAGACTCCTTCCTTCCTTCCTCCCTCCTCCCTCCCTCTCTTTCTTACTTTCTTTGTCTTTTTTTTTTTTTTTTTTTAGGGTAGCAATGGAAGCATATGGAGGTTCCCAGGCTAGGGGTTGAATCAGAACTATGGCTGCCGGCCTAGGCCACAGACACAGCAACCTGGGATCCAAGCTGTGTCTGTGACCTGCACCACAGCTCATGGCAACATTGGATCCTTAACCCACTGAGCAAGGCCAGGGATCCAACCTGCATCCTCATGGACATTAATCGGATTCATTTCCACTGAGCCATGATGGGAACTCTTCCTTCCTTCCACACCTGCAGCATGTGGAAGTTCCCAGGTCAGGGATCAAACTCATGCCACAGCAGCAACCTGAGCAGCAACAGTGAAAACGCCAGGCCCTTAACCTGCTAGGCCACCAAGGAACTCCCTAAGGCTGTTTCTTATTTCATTTGTTCATGCATGCATACATTCATTCATTCTCTTAAGAATTCCTTGAGGTTCTAGTGTGTCCAGCCTTGGCCTGGCTTACTCATGCTCATCCTGAAGGGAGTGCTAGGAAGGAATAGGATGAGTCAGAGAACACTTCCTTGTGAAAAAGGCCTTTAACCCCAAGCCTGCAGGAGGAGCAGGAGTGAGCCAGGCAAAGGGAAGAGACACCTGCATAGAATCATGTGTGAAGACTGGGGGTGGGGAAGAGTATCACATATTTGAAGAACAGCATGTAGAACAAAGGGTAAGTTGTCAGGGGTAAAGTCAGAGAGTCTGGAGGGGTGTGATCTTACTAATCTAAATCATATAAGGATTGTGAAGTTTATTCTAAGTGCAACAGGAAGCCACAGATTGGCCTTCAATTGGAAAGTGATGATATTTGTGATTTGAAAGCATCATTCAAGCTTCAGTTTGACTGAGAATAAATTGGGTTGAAGCAGGCGTGGATAAGGGGAACCAGGAAGGAGGCTTTGGGGGAAGTTCCAACTAATAGATGATAGTGCAGTCGGAGGGCTGGCTGCCTGGAAGTGCAGCATTAGTGGGATTTGTTGATTGATTGGGGTTGAGGATGAGGGAGGGGAGGTGTCAGTGTTTCTGACCTGAAATAAGAATGTTCCTGGAGGAAGAAAAAATCTGACACAGATCTAAGGGTTGGGCTGGAGGTCAACAATAAACAAATAAATAATGTGAGGTAAGTTCTTTGATAGGAATAGTACCATGTGCTCTGGTAGAAGGACTGGCTGGTTAAGAAAGGCCTCTTTGAGAAGTTCCTGCTGTGGTGCAGTGGGTTAATGATCCAGCTTGTCTCTGGCATGCTGGTTCAGTCTGTGGCCTGGGAACTTCCATACATGTGGCCGAAAAATTAAAAAAAAAATTAAAAAAAAAAGAAAAGTGCCTTGAGATAACATGTGAATTGAGACTGAATGATCAGAGGAAGCCACTCTGAGGAAGCCTAGGGCGATCTTTCTACTAAGTGGGAAGAGCAGGCAGAAATGAGGTTTCCATGCTTTCAGGCAGAAATGAGGTTTCCATGTTCAGGGAGAGAAAGATGTTGGCTTCTAGGATCAGATTATCAAGGGAGAAGATATTATAAGCCATGTTCTAGAGATGCAGGCAGGGGCCACCCCACATTGGGCTTTGGGGGGCTTGGTGAGCAATTTGGAGTTTATCCTTTATGTAACAGAACAAAGACAATGGAAGTTTCTCAGTAGGGCAACAGCATGTTCTGCTTTATATTTTGTGTGCTGAGGAGGTTGGACAAACACTGAAGTAGGGAGACAATCTAGGTCATGAAAGTCGTTCACGTGAGCCATGAGGGTGATTTATACTATGGGCTAGTAGAGATAAAAGAATGCTAGATGGATGCATGGTATGTTTGGGAGGCACAATCCATGAGACTTGGCAAGGAGAAGGATGTTGATGTCAAGGCTGAAGAAGGGAAAAAGAGGAATCTAAAAACACTCTTAGATTTTGGCTTGAGCAACTGTGAGGGTAGTTGTGCCATTTGCTGAGGTGGGAAAGTCCAGGGAGGAGCAGGGAGCAGAGAAGAATTAACTATCTGTTTGGGCATGTTAAGTTGGAGACACCTATCAATATTCTAGGCTCACATTCAAGTAGGCCATTGGATACAAATCTGGAGTGTAAAGAAGTCAGGGCTGGAGAGGGAGGCATTTGGGAGTCATTTGCATTTGGTTTCAGGTTCAAAAAGACCTCTTTGCTCTTGGCTATAGACGTGATTATTTGTCTATCGTTTGTCTATCAAGGGGTTATTTAGTTTTTCCAGCTACTTTTGTACCTAACTTCAGGACTGTCATCAAGGTATATCCTCTTAAAAGAACAGAAATAGGAAGAAAAAAAATGAAAGGAAAAAGCCGTTTGAAGCTTAACCTATAAAAATTTAATTTGGGGCCTAATCTAATGATTTGTGACATTATAGAGATTAAAGTAATGTAAATCATGAAAGACTTTATCCCAAGAGTTATTATATATTTGGTATAAATGGTAATCAGCTGAAGCTCCAAATATGCAATGTACCATTAACCTTTTT
This sequence comes from Phacochoerus africanus, assembly GCF_016906955.1. Taxonomy (NCBI): domain Eukaryota; kingdom Metazoa; phylum Chordata; class Mammalia; order Artiodactyla; family Suidae; genus Phacochoerus; species Phacochoerus africanus. Next base: position 51,749,942 of record NC_062549.1, on the reverse strand, counting down.
TTAATAGATAAATAAACATATTAAATATGTAGTTGATAGTAAATTATAATTTCAACATTAACGGTGACTTTTGGCATACTACACATATTTTATTTTTTTATGGTCACACCCATGGCATATGGAAATTCCTGGGCTGGGGATTGAACCTGAGCCACAGCTGTGACCTATGCTGCAGCCACAGCAACGCCAGATCTGAGCTGCATCCTTGACCTAGGCCACAGCTTCAGGCAATGCTGGATCCTGAAGCCGCTGGTCGAGGCCAGGGATCAAACCTGAATCCTCAGGGACACTATGTCTGGTTCTTAATCCGCTGAGCCATAACAGAAATTCCTGGTTGGATTCTTACGCCACTGTGCCACAGCAGGAGCTCCTAAGCATATTTTATGTATTGAAAGAATGGATTTTAAAAATGCTAGAGTTGAATAATACTGTTTTTTAGAAAATCTTTTCAGTAGGGAAGAATCATCAATTCCATTTTTGCAGTAGCTACAATAACTCTTTGTCATTCAGCTCGGTTCACTGTGGGTGTCACTGTTAGGAAATGTGAGTTTGTTGTTTGAGTTTTAGTTCAAGTAGAAATGCTAATAAAGGTGATATTGGTTGCTGTGAAGATTATTGCTGCCAGTTAAGCAAGATGCATGGGAGAGAGGACTTGTTTCAAAAAAAAAAAAAAAAGATGTTTTTTTTTGCTTTAATTTCCCATAATATTTCTTTTTTCTTTTTTTGCTTTTTAGGGCTGCACTCGGCACATGGAGATTCTCAGGTTAGAGGTCCAATCTGCCAGCCTATACCACAGCCACATCAACACCGGATCCAAGCCACGTCTGTGACCTACAGCACAGCTCACAGCAATGCTGAAATCTTAACCCCCTGAGCGAGGCCAGGGATCGATCCTGCAACCTCATGGTTCCTAGCTGGATTTGTTTCTGCTGCGCCACGACGGGAATTCCTAGTTTCCCATATTTCTAATGGTTGTTTTTTAATCAGTGGAAAGATATACAGACTCATGTCTTTTTAGTTACATATCTCATTTTCCGATCAGTTGTCATTGTGGACCTAAAAAGGGCATTCATGTCTTTCTATCTCTTTGGTCTCATCTCTTACTAAGCAAACTGCTATTTTGTCACAGAGACATTTGGAGCAACTTTAGTGTACTTTTCTGCCCCTCCCTTCCAGTGGAACATCATCTGTCTCATGTGAGCCAAATAAACTTGGTTTCGTCATCCACTGGTTTCAGGTTTTGTTCCTCCCCCAACTATCTCACATCAGCTGAAACATGGCACCATAAGAATGTGCTTCTGGAAAAGGGAACTGCACTCTTGGTGGGGATATAAATTGTGCAGCCACTGTGAAAAACAGTATGGAGGTTCCTCAAAAACCTAAAAATAGAGCTACCATGTGGTCTTGCAGTCTCACTGCTGGGCATACATCTGGAAGGGACAATAACTCTAATTCAAAAAAAGATGTGCCCCTCAATGTTAATAGTAGCAATGTTATATGCTGTGGGTGCAGCCAAAAAAAAAAAAAAAAAGTGTCGATCAGTTAGACACTTTGTATTTTTATAGAGTTGTAAACATTATTGCAAAAACTAGCCTCAATCAGGAAATAACATTGAAGGTTAACTGAAAATGTAGAATATAATATGATGTGTGTTAACTATTATATTGGTATCCAAATATGTATATACATGTCCTGGATGAGTAACAACAAAGGTAAATGCTTTGTGGTTTAAAAAAAATCCACTTTTGTATTTTATTTTATTTTATTTTTTTCTTTTCTGGTTACCCCGTGGCATGTGGAGTTCCCAGGCCAGGGATCGGATCTGAGCCACAGTTTTGACCTAAGCCACAGCTGAGGCAATACCGGATCCTTAACCCACTGTGCTGGGCCAGGGACTGAACCTACATCCCAGTGCTGCAGAGACACTGCCAATCCTATGGTGCCACAATGAGAACTCCACTTTAGTATTTTCTGTCTGAGTGTTTCAGTCTTACTTGATTGTCTGTGGCTGGTGTACTATTTTATAGTTTGATAGTTCACAGTTTATAGTCATTCACATTTGTCTATAAATTCTTCCATATTAGTGGCCTGTGAGATGTGAAGTTCTATTTAAAGGAAGGGTTAAAAACATTCATTTCAAGACACTAAATTCTCGCTGTAACAGTCAGCCAAAAAGGTGATGTGTGCATGAAACCCTTCATAAGTAAGTGCTTCCTCCCCGAGGTGCCAAAGTGAGATGATAATGCTTTGTAAAAAGCAGTAAGTTCTGTGACTGACAAAGACATAGATCTGGATAAAACAAACTGTCTTTTAGTGGAAAACAAGCAAAAACAAATAAGCAAAACAAAAGGATTCATTTGCAGAGATCTTCTCTGAGGTCATTCCTCCTTGGGCAGCATGGCCGGATCATGATCTTGGCCAAGCCCTTTGGGTGCCTGCATTGCCCTCTGGCTTCTATCTATGTTTGTCCTTCTCTTCACCCAGAATGAAAACCCTCCAAGAGTGGCTTTCTGCCATATTGTTCTTCTACAATCCTTCACAGTTGTTAGTGTGTTGGGATACTGCACTGTTTACGATGGTAGGATTTTTAGGACACTTGTGTGAGGTAGAGTTGTGAAGTGGGTGAAGCCTGTTTTCTAGCGTTCCAGGTCCTTGTCTCTCCCTTCTCTCCCTTTCCCCCTCGTCGGTAGCACCGCCTGCCTCTCATTTTCTTCCTTAGATACCTCTGGTTGCAAGACCTTGAAGACTCTTTTTCCGTCTTCAAACTTGCTCTCAGCAAAGACTCTGAACATATTCATAGAAAGTAGGAAATGTGTAAATACTACTAAAAATAGTTACTCTGAAGGAGAATTCACATTTTCAAGCCTTAAAAAGTCTTACACTATAGTGATGAAATTGGACGAGGCAGTTCCAGAAATAGCTAGCATTGTCCTCAGCAGCAGGATTATCACCAAATACATATTGTGTGAGGTGTGACTTCTCCACCTGCCCCTGAGCTTGAGCTCTGTCTTGAACTCTGCCACTAGCTGGGATCTGAGTGAAGGCTGCACAACTGCAGTCCCATCTGGGGACACGGAGGAGTCCAAGTCACTTGGGAGGAATAGCTGGATGCTCCAGAGCCTTTTAGTGATATGGACTTCGGCAGAGTATTCCACAGACCAGCTAAGTGACATGGTCCTTTACTTGTGTACTTTAGTTTTTATTTTTATTTTTATTTATTTTACTTTTTAGGGCTGCACCTGCAGCATATAGAGGTTCCCAGGCTGGGGGTCTAATCAGAGCCACAGCTGCTGGCCTACGCCACAGCCACAGCAACTTGGGATCCGAGCGGCATCTGTGACCTTACCACAGCTCACAGCAATGCTGGATCCTTAACCCACTGAGTGAGGCAGGGAATGAACCTGCAACCTCATGGTTCCTAGTCAGATTTGTTTCCGCTGTATAGGAACTCCCTACTTTAGTTTTTAAAGTAGGAGTAGGAACTCCTACTTTAGTTTTTAGGTAAAAGTAAACAAGAGGATTCCATCCAAGGTTCTTGTGAAGAATACATTGTACATATAAACACATAGCACCAGAAGGTCTACATACATGTTTTATTTGCATCTATGTTTTTCAGAATGTTTTAAAAAATAGCATTTAATAATGTTGTGTTCCTCCCTTTCAGCTCCATGTTGTTCATTGGAATTCAGACAAATACCCCAGCTTTGTTGAGGCAGCTCATGAACCAGATGGACTGGCTGTCTTGGGGGTATTTTTACAGGTGAGAATCCACAGATTTCATTTTGAATTATTAGTCCACTATGTTGGATAAAGAGTTTCGGTTATAGAGTAGACATCCTACCGTTTTTAATAGTTAACTAGGTCTATGTTAATGTTTTTTTTTTTAAATTTTTTTCTTTTTTATTCTCTTTCTTTCCTTTCTCTCTTTCTCTCTTTCTCTCTCTCTTTCTCTCTTTCTCTTCTTTCTTTCTTTCTTTCTTTCTTTCTTTCTTTCTTTCTTTCTTTCTTTCTTTCTTTCTTTCTTTCTTTCTTCCTTCCTTCCTTCCTTCCTTCCTTCCTTCCTTCCTTCCTTCCTTCTTTTCTTTTCTTTTCTTTTCTTTTCTTTTCTTTTCTTTTCTTTTCTTTTCTTTTCTTTTCTTTTCTTTTCTTTTCTTTTGCCATGTCTGTGGTATGCAGAGGTTCCCAGGCCAGGAATCAAACCTGCGCCTATTACACTCTTCATTCATGGTACATTTAAGGGCCCAAAACTACCCTAGGAGCATTGTCTTATTCCTCTTATGGTCCATTGATCATTTTTATGTGAATAGCAAATGCAGCTGTAGCAACAATGAGTGTAGCAGAAGAAACAATTGAGAGATTTTGTTTTGTTTTGTTTTTGTTTGTTTGTGTTTTTTTGGTCTTTTTGCCTTTTCTTGAGCCACTCCCAGGGCATATGGAGGTTCCCAGGCTAGGGGTCTAATAGGAGCTGTAACTGCTGGCCTATGCCACAGCTCATGGCAACACTGGATCCTTAACCCACTGAGCAGGGCCAGGGATGGAACCAGCAACCTCATGGTTCCTAGTCAGATTCGTTAACCACTGTGCCACAACGGAAACTCCAACAACTGAGATCTTGAGAAGAAAATCTCTTCCTGATTGTTCAATATCTGGAAATACAGGAGAGGGTAAAGTTCAAAGTTCCTGATTCTTGATGCACTTTTTGACCACAGTGGTTGGCTATCCCAGACACTCTGACCATTTTAAAATATTTTGTCATATTTTCCTTTGTCTGATATTCACATGTGGTCAGACAGGTATTGCTGTCATAATACCTGTGGGTGGATTGGGCTGCCAGACTCCCATTGCAACCACATTCTTTAGGGCGTGTGCTTTCATTACTCCACCAGCTGTGTGTGTGAGGTTTTAACTTGTTGCACTGGGGCTGGGGAAGGCGTGGAGCAGAGACTGTCATGCATGGCAGCAGCTCCTTTTTTTGGTCATCAAGTCTGGGGGTGGTTATAATATCCAAGTAGGGCAAGACATTATACTTTAATCCTGAGGGACTTAAAACCCTCAGATGGATTCAGGACAACTTCAAATAATGAAAAGAGGCACATATCTTTTTCTGAAGGATTCTCCTCATGATGCTTTATTACCTTGATTTGGGACCTCATATCATTTGAGGCTGAAAGCGGGAGATGTTTTCCTCTAAGGTTTTGATGTCATAAGAGTTAATTTGGATCTAGGGTCTGCGTCACATCTGGTTTAATAGTGCAGGTGTTATGTAAGAGTTTCCTAAGCAAAGTTCCTATCAAGAGAACCTATATCCTAAACATTTATAAAGCCAAATAAATAGGAAGCTGTTACTGCTAGCTTTGGAATCAAAGTTATAGTTCAGCTAAGGAGCCCTGTAATATTATCTTGTTGTTTAGATTTTTCTGGCATGATAAGGCTAGCAGGTGAAAGAGAGCCTCATTATGGAACAATCAGTGTTTGTTCTGGGCTGGCTTACGTTTTATGAAAAAAGAATTTTAAAAAAGTGACTGAAATAGAGTGATTCAGACCTGATATGCTGCAGTAACCATTTCTTCTGAAATTTCGTGTTTTCAGATTGGTGAGCATAATTCTCAACTGCAAAAGATTACTGATATTTTGGATTCCATTAAAGAAAAGGTAAAATCAATTACTATTTGCTGATGTCTAATGTTTTCCTTATTTTCTCCTGAGTACTCCTATCTTTTTAAAAAGCTTGGACATAGCATATGCTCCTGGCTTTGAAGCAGGTTTGTAAAATACTTGACCAATAGGTCCAAAGTAATTTATTACCACTTATTTTTTGAAAATTATGGAGTCTTAAATTATCTAAGACAATCATGAATAGATCTCTTTATGCATAGTTTCTTTTATTGAAGTTTTGCAGAATAAGGCTCTAGTTGCAACACATTTTAAAGGCCACTCATATTAAAAAATAAATATTTTGCTTCTTAAATTAATCTAGATGATGTGCTGCTTCATCTATAATTTTAAGATTAAGGTAAATGCTTTATTTTTAAGAAGCAAAAGGCAAATACTCAATAACTCCATGAATTACAGAATTCCAGTAAAATAATATTTCAGTGGATGTATTTGTTTGAAGATCCATGTAAAGATTTCCTATTGTAATTTGTAAGAATTCTCTTTTCTTCCTCAGGGCAAACAAACTCGGTTCACGAATTTTGATCCATTATCTCTGCTTCCTCCATCCTGGGATTATTGGACATATCCTGGTTCCCTTACAGTCCCACCTCTTCTCGAGAGTGTCACCTGGATCATTTTAAAACAACCTATAAACATCAGCTCTCAGCAGGTATATCTCTTCTTCTATGTTGATCCCGATTCACTAGAGGAAGCTGGGCTAGGTCTTGCTTTATTTATTTATTTATTTATTTAAAAAAATTTTTTTTTTATTTTCCCACTGTACAGCAAGGGGGTCAGGTTATCCTTACATCTATACATTGCAATTACATTTTTTTCCCCCACCCTTTGTTCTGTTGCAACATGAGTATCTAGACAAAGTTCTCAATGCTATTTAGCAGGATCTCCTTGTATATCTATTCTAAGTTATGTCTGATAAGTCCAAGCTCCCGATCCCTCCCACTCCCTCCCCCTCCCATCAGGCAGCCACAAGTCTTTTGAACATCTCCTCAGAAAAGAAAATCATGGACTTGCTTTATTTTTTAATTTTTTAATTTTTATTTTATTTTTTTGTCTTTTTGTTTTTAGGGCCACACCCACCACATATGGAGGTTCCCAGGCTAGTGGTCAAATCGCAGTTACAGCTGCCAGCCTACACCATAGCCACAGCAACACAGGATCTGAGGTGCATCTGCGACCTACATGATAGCTCACGGGCAACGCCAGATCCTTAACCCACTGAGTGAGGCTAGGGATCGAGCCTGTATCCTCATGGTTCCTAATCGGATTCGTTTCTGCTGTGCCATGACGGGAACTCAAATTGCTTTTTTTTTTTTTTTTTAGCCCTGCCCTATTAATTATTCTGTTGTTTCAAAGTCTGTGTTTTCCCTTTATTAATCAGGTGGATCAGTTGGACCAGACGAGATTTGTGTCCCTTTCTTATTTGACATCTCTGATTAGATGATTTCTTGACCATTTCTTAAAAATGTAAAGGGCAAACAGGCACAGGTGAAAGTCAGGTGCCACTTTAAGGGCTCTACTCATTTCCTTTTGTATAGTCTGCGATATTAACAGAATGGAATACAAACAGGAAAATCAGGAGAGAGGCTAGTCCTAAAAGGTGACATTCTCCTTTTTGAGCTTGGTCCTGGACCTGCTTCCCCAGTAGATTTCACATCCAGAGAGTAAACGGTGAGAACAGCCAGAAGCATAGCACGCTAAGAAACGTGTGTACTTATTAAATTTAAGAAGTCTGATCTTTTGTTGACAAAACTTTTGTCAAGCTGCCTGAGAGCCTTTAAGCATTTGCTAAGAGGCTGTGGGTGGTCTCCTATGCTCTCCTTGTGAAGGTATTTCCTCACTCGTTCTTCTGATAAATGCTTGAGTCCTCATGGTTGGCTGAGCAGGCTGCATATCTCTGAGGCTCAGAAACTCTGGTCAGAGCTGTGAACTGACCATATTCCCCACCTGCCAGGTGGATGCCGTGTGCTCTGGAATGCTGTGTCTAATGGGTGTTGTTCTTGTTTTCATTTTATAATTTTTGTGCTGTGAAATCTTAGCAAAGCAATCTTAGCAAGAGCTGCATTTTTTTTTTTTTTTTTTTGCAGCTTCTGTTCCGGGCTGGCCCATCTGCCTGTTTATATCTTTCACCCAGTCCAAGCTTAGAACTGGTTCCCCTTTACGAAGGTCCTATCAGTAACTTTTCCCCTTGGGGTGTTGAACACATTCAACATCTGTCGATCTTCTCTTTAGGCTGAAAGCCAAATAATAATCGAAGGCATATTAAAGCACTTTATAAAAGCATTTTATAAAAGTCTGGGTAGAAATCCAAAACTTGACTGACACAGAAATTCCTGTGAATTTTTTCCATCATTATAAGGTGAGTTGCTTCATGAGAAAAATGACCTGTCACGGAATCAGTGGCCTTGTAATGGATTTCATTTTTCTCCCCTTTTTGTGCTAAATTGTTTACTTTTACATTCCTTGATTAAATTTGAACAGGTTAATAGTAAGAGTTAATAAGTTATAACATCAAGGTAGTCATAAAAAGGGGTTCATGTTTTTTTCTCATATTTCAAGAATATCTTTATTATTAAAAGCTAGTTGGAAAATAACTTTTTTTTCAATCTACCTATGATTTGGAAGAGACTATATCAAAATATGTTTTTAGTTACTTAAAATACATCAAGTTAACCTAATCAAAAATAATCCCTGTTAATCAAAAATAACTCCCTGCAAGTTTGGGAATGACTGCCTATCTGTAGATTCACTACTGTATTCATTAATATTAACTATTAATGTGGTTCTTATACAGTGAGGTATATAAAATAATAACAGTACTTTAGAACTGTAGTGTGATGGCATTCACTTAAATACTTTTTTTTTTTTTGGCTTTTTAGAGCTGCACCTGTGGCATATGGAGGTTTCCAGGCTGGGGGTGAAGTCAGAGCTGTAGCCACTGGCCTCCACAATAGCCACAGCAATGTGGGATCTGAGCCACGTTTGCAATCTGCACCACAGCTCATGGCAACGCCGGATCCTTAATCCACTGAGCCAGGCCAGGGATCGAACCTGCATCCTCATGGATACTAGTCAGATTCTTTTCCACTGAGTCATGGTGGGAACTCCAGGAATACTTTTAGAAGTTTTCATTTTTATTCAAGTTGAAATGATTAATAATCCAAAGTAATAATCCAAATTGTTACAATGATTATACCTTAATACAAATTATTATGATTATAATATCTTAATAATCCAAATTATCATGGTGATTTTAAGATTTAAAGAATGAAGCAAAAGATATCTTAAAAATTCAATCTCATTCTAACCATGGGAAAAGTGTCAGACAATGCCCAATGTGGAACTTTCTCAAAATACCTGATCAGTAGTCCTCAAAACTGTCAAGATCATCAAAAACAAGGTAAGTCAGAGAAATTGTCATAATCTAAAATGCTCAAGGAAACATAGCAACGAAATATGATTCTGTTTCCTGATAGGATCCTGGAACAGAAAAAACTTGACATAAAACAAAGGAAATCTAAATAAAGGATGGGAGTTCCCGTCGTGGCCCAGTGGTTAACGAATCCGACTAGGAACCATGAGGTTGCGGGTTCGGTCCCTGCCCTTGCTCAGTGGGTTAACGATCCGGCGTTGCCGTGAGCTGTGGTGTAGGTTGCAGACGCGGCTTGGATCCCGCATTGCTGTGGCTCTGGCGTAGGCCGGTGGCTCCAGCTCCGATTCAACCCCTAGCCTGGGAACCTCCATATGCCGTGGGAGCGGCCCAAGAAATAGCAACAACAACAACAAAAAAGACAAAAGACAAGAAATAAATAAATAAATAAATAAATAAATAAATAAATAAAGGATGGACTTCAGTTAATGATGACATTAATATTGTTTTACCAATTGTGAAAAATGTACCATACTAATGCAAGATGGTATTAACAGGGGAAACAGAGTGTTTAGGTATATGAGAACTAATTATTCTATCTTAGCAATAATTCTGTACATCCAAAAGTGTTCTAAAATAAAAAGCATATTTTAAAAATCCAAAACATGAGAGAGAAGATTATTTTGTTTTTTAGCTCTTTGATATAAAAATGAAAATGTCTTTTGTGTGTACCATTGACTTAAGAGTTACTTTTCAAAAGATAATTTTTAATCTTACTCTTTTAGCAGCTCTGTATTTTTGAAGTCATTGGAAAAAACTGCTTTTATTTACTTTCATCTTCCACCATCTAATGTTACTAGCTATGAAGATTAAATCCTTTTTTTAGTAAGTTGGTGCCAATTTTTTTTAAGATTTTCTCCTGCTGGTATTTCTTGCCAAGTCACTGTTTGACCTAAAAGACAAATCAGATGGTTTTCATTTTCTCTTTCTTGATTCAAATCCATTTTCCTTCCTAGAGTCATTTACTGAAATGCTTTATTTAACTTCCAGGCCAGTAAACAGATATACTGTTTTTTTTTTTTTTTTTGTACTTGTGATAATAGAGATACCATTTTCTTTGAAAGACTGACTTTTCTTGCCAAGTCTTTTTGGTTTATCCCAGATTTTCTAAATTGGTTTACTCAGCAGCTCAAATATTCAATGTGCAGAATATTTGGCTTTTATTCTGTGCTCTTTTTTTTCTCCCCCCAAATTCTCTTTTTCATTTATTATGATAAATGAATAAGTGATTAAAGATTAATAAAATTCATGAATTTTAGTGTACCATTGATTTTGGTTATTTTTATATTGCCATGCAACAATCACTGCAATCAAGATAAGAATAGAACCGGAGTTCCGTCTGGTACAGTGGGTTAAGGATCCAACTGCAGTAGCTTATATTGCTGCAGAGGCGTGGGTTGGATCCCCAGCCTGGCACAGTGTGTTAAAGGATCCAGCATTGCTGCAACTGTGGCATGGATTTTCAATCCCTGGCCCAGGAACTTCCATATGCAGCAGGTGCCGCCATTAAAAAAAAAAAAAAAAAAAAGTAGATTTCTTGACTGAAAAAGTTTCCTGTCCCTTTGTATTCCATTTTCTTTCCCACCCATGGCCCCAGGGAACCACTGAATGCTATCACTAGAATGTTTTTTCAGAATTTCATTTAAATGGAATATTTGCAGTAGCATAGACTTTTGTGTTTGACTTCTTACTTAGCATAATGTTTTAAAGATTTGTCAATTTCATTTTTGTTACCAAGTAATATTTATGGTATGGATACCATATTATTTTTTATCTGTTCACTGATTAGACATTTGGGTTGCTTCCAGTTTCAGACTATTATGAATCATAACTATCCATAATTAGATGTGAGGAATAGTTGGCCTACACACTTTTGTGTGGGCACATATTTTCATTTTTGTGGCAATACCTAGCACTGGATATCTTAGGTCATATGGTAAATTCATGTTTACATTTATAAGCTAAGGGCCATATTGTTTTCTAATGTGATTGTTCCATTTTCCATCCTTACCAGCAGGGTATGAAATTTGTAGTAGCTCTACATCCTTGTCAGGACTTGGCTTTGTCAGTCTTTTAAATTTTTTAACTTTTAGCCATTCTAGTGAGTATGTGTGACTTTTAATTTGCATTTATCTGAGGACTAGTGATGTTAAGCATTGTTTCATATGCTTATTGGCTATGCATGTATCTTCTGAAATAGCTGTTCAAATCATTTGTCTGTTTTTATCTTCATTTTTAAAAAATTTGCTTTGGAGTTCCTGTTGTAGATTAGTGGTTAACGAACCCAACTCGGAGCCACGAGGATGTGGGTTGGATCCTGACTTTGTTCCGTGGGTTATGGATCTGGAGTTGCCGTGAGCTGTGGTATAGATCACAGATGCGGTTCAGATCCTGTGTTGCTATGGCTGTGGCATAGGCTGGCAGCTATATCTCTGATTCTACTCCTAGCCTGGGAACCTCCATATGCTGTGAGTCATGAGGTCCTAAAAAGACAAAAGTAAATAAATAAATAATTAAATAAATAAAAATTTGTTTGAGGAGTTCTCTTGTGGCTAAGTGGGTTAAGGATCCAGTGTCACTGCAGTGGCTCCTGTGGTATGGGCTTGATCCCTGGTCTGGCAACTTCGCATGCCACAGGTGTGGCGAAAGAAGGAAAAGAAAAGAAAAGAAAAAAAATTGTTTTATGTTTGCCTTTTGTTTGTTTGGCTGTGCCCATGGCATGCAAACCCATGCCACAGAGACCCACATCTGGGACCCATGCCACAGCAGTGACAACACTGGATCGTTAACCTGCTGAGATACCAGGGACCACCTGCTCATTTTTAAATTGGGCTATTTGTCTTCTCATTATGAGTTACAAGAGATTTTTTTTTAATAAAATCTGGATAAAAGCCCTTTTTTCAACACATGCTTTGCAAAAGTTTTCTCTCAGTCTGTGGTTTGCTTTATTTATTTATTTACTTACTATGTCTTTTTTTGTTTGTTTTGGTTTTTTTTTAGGGCCGAACCCAAGGCATATGGAAGTTTCTAGGCAAGGTGTTGAATCAGAACTGCAGCTGTAGGCCTATGCCACAGGCACAGCAATTAGGGATCCAAGCCATGTCTGTGATTTACACCACAGCTCACGGTAAGAACAGATCCTTAACCCACTGATTGAGACCAGGGATTGAAACCACATCCTCATGGATATTAGTTGGGTTCATTACTGCTGAGCCACGACAGGAACTCCCCTTACTGTGTCGTTTGAAGAGCAAAAGTTAGAAAAAGTTCTTAATTTTGATTAAGTTAATTTTATCACTTTATCTTTTATAGTTTGTACTTTCGGTATCCTATTTAAGAAAGCTTTGCCTAGGAGTTCCCATTGTGGCTCAGTGGTTAACAAATCCAACTAGGAACCATGAAGTTGCAGGTTTGATCCCTGGCCTTGCTCAGTGGGTTAAAGATCTGGCATTGCCGTGAGCTGTGGTGTGGGTCGCAGACGTGGCTCGAATCCCGCATTGCTGTGGCTCTGGTGTAGGCTGGTGGCAACAGCTCTGATTAGACCCCTAGCCTGGGAACCTCCATATGCCACACATGCGGCCCTAGAAAAAGACAAAAAAAAATAATAATAATAAAAAAAAAGCTTTGCCTAACTATAACCACAAAATATTTTCCCTACTTTAATAGTTTTAGCTCTTACATTTAAGTCTTCTATATTTATGAATCAATTTTCTTGTGAAGGCTCTACCCTATTATCTTTCCTGTCCTTCTGATATTCATTTTTTTAAATTGAAGTATAGGTGACATACAGTATTATATCAGTTTCAAGTTATAGCATAGTGATTATATATAAAGTTATTGTAAAGTATTGGCTATATTTCCCTGTATTGTACATTACATCCTGTAACTTCTTTATTTTATACCATATAGTTTGTACTTCTCGTCACCTTAACCCGTATTGCCTATCCCCAACCCTCTCCCTTCTGGTAACCACTAGTTTGTTCCCTGTATCTGTGAGTCTGTTTCCATTTTGTTGCATTTGTTCATTTGTTTCATTTTTTAGATTCTACATATAAGTGAAAACATGCAATATTCTTCTTTCTCTGAATAATTTTACTAAGCATAATACCCCCTAGGTCTATCCATATTGTTGCAAATGGCAAAATTTCATTCTTTTTTATGGCCAAGTAATATTCCATTGTGTATATGTACCATATCTTCTTTATCCATTCATCTGTTTTTGGACGTGTAGGTTTCTTCCATATCTGATATTTTAATTACACAAATGTTTGATCTTTTAATAACATCTAACAGGTCTCCCTGATGCTCTGTTAGTTTTAACTCTTTTTAAAATCTCTGTTCTTACTGTGGATAATTTCTGTTGACCTGTATTCAAGTTCATTTGCTCTTTCCTTTGTCATGTCAATTGGTTAATTCTATCCAGTGAATTTTTATTTATCTTCAAATTTATTTTTTATTTTTATTTTTTGGCCATGGCATGTAGCAGCTTGATGTGGGATCTCAGATCATGTATTGAACCTGGGGCTGCAGCAGTGAAAATGCTGAATCCTAACCACTGGGCCATCAGGGAACTCCCAGTTTTTTGTTTTAGAAATTATATTTTTTAGCTCTAAAATTTCCATTTGATTCTCTTTTATTATTTCTGTTTCTCTGCTGAGATTTCCCATTACTCTGCTGAGATTTCTCATGCACTAAAAGTATGCTTTAACTTCATATAGCCCATAGTAGTTAAAGTAGCCACTTTAAAATCTTTGTTCCAAATTTGGTTCATCTTGGATATGACCTGATTGATTTTTCTTTCTTTGAGCATGTATTTCATTTTCTTGATTCTTTATATATTGAGTAATTATTTATGACATTCTAGATGATACAAAGTGGATATCCTGAGTCTGTTATTTTTCTCTGATGAATATTGCTTTCCTTGTGTTTCCTTTCCTTGCTGGGCTTGAACTGCAGATTTTCTTTTTTTGTGCAGTGGCTCCAGTGTCAGTACAGCCAAGTATGGAAGTGATAGGAAATAATCTAGAAAGATTAATTAATTGGAGAAAGATTAATTGGTGGTCAAGAGGCTTAGAAGCCATGCTAACAAGTTCGTTTTGGGTCTTCATAGTACTCAAAATGTTATATATTTTTATTTATTTATTGTCTTTTTGCCTTTTCTAGGGCCGCTCCCACAGCATATGGAGGTTCCCAAGCTAGGGGTCTAATCGGAACTGTAGCTGCCAGAGCCACAGCAACTCAGGATCTGAGCAGCATCTGCGACCTACACCACAGCTCATGGCAATGCCAGATCCTTAACCCACTGAGCAAGGCCAGGGATCAAACCCACAACCTCATGGTTCCTAGTCGGATTTGTTAACCACTGCTCCACAACGAGAACTCCATCAAAATGTTATTTATTTTAGAGCTGTATTTTGAAATGTTTATGTGTTTATACTTGAGATGATATGATATTTGGAATTGCTCTAAAATAATATAGTTTGGCCAGAAGTCAGAGGTGGAGAGAGAGAAAATGGGTGAGGGTATAGATGAAACAAAATTGGCTATGTGTTGATGACTGTTGAAGCTGCATGATGGTCTATTATATTGTTCTATCTACCTTTGTGTATGCCTGAAAGTTTCCATAATAAAAAGTAAATAAGAAGAGATTAGGGGAAAATAGAAAAAAAGAAAAGGAAAAAAAGAAAACAGAGATGCAGTGTAGTACTGTGGTTAGTGCATGGCTGATTTGCCAGATGGTGTATTTATTGAAACTTCCTGGCTATCCCTCAAGTTCCTAATCTTTCAAATTGGGGTAATGGTGTGTTATTGATAGGCTGGTTTGAGGATTAAATGAGATATGTAGTGTAAATCTTCTTTTGTCAAAGGGGAACTGTTTAAGACATTTGAGCACTAGAGTGACGGATCGAAGCTGTTTACAAAATATTAGGAAAGGGCATTTCTGCTTACTGGGTTTAGTAGAGGAGAAATTTAAACTTAACAGTATTAGAGCCAAAGAAAACAGTAAAACAGGTCATACCTACTTTAGCCTTGAACCTGAGCTGGAGAGATTCTTGCTGGGAACTATGCAGATGCAGAGTCAACCTTAGTGACAGAAGGACAGATTTTCTGCCTGAATGAAGCCAGGAGCCCACGGAGGGCATGAGACCGGTAAAGGCCAGTTGAATGTGTATTCTGAGGCCAGTGTGGTGGCGGAGGACACCGAAGCCAGGAAAAGTCAATCTAAGCAGATGCAGGTTCTACCTAACTGGGCTGAGTGACTGGGAGGAAGATCCAGACCCAAAAAGGGAAGAGGTTTCATAAGCCATTGGGATAAGTTCAGAGATTCTTACCAAAATAAGCAGGCTGTTCAGAGAAAGATCTAGACTAATGAGGCTAAGATGTTGTAGAGGTAGGGAGCCATGATCAACTTGCAGAGGAGTCAGAGGGACCTGGGGCTGGGGGGATAAATAAAGCCAAGGTCTTCCCTCATAGGCTAGTTGTGCTGGGTGAGGCTTGTGAGTCAGTGTCCTGATGCAGGACTCAGGATTCCTGCACAGTCACCTGGAGTGGCCACTCCACATAGACGTGGATTACCATGATCTGCACAAGGCTGTGTGACTTCCTTGTGGTTCTGGAGGTAGATTTTATTAGCCTCTGCTGCTTGACTTTACCAGAGAATTAGTGACGTCTCATCTGGCTTTAGCCATAATGATCTGGTCTAATGAAACATGAATAATAGCAAGTGGTAAATATTTGTCTTATCCTTCCCATATATATACTCTTTTAAATATTACTTGTGGAAGTCTATGGCTGCTTACATATAATACTTGAACTTTTCTCCATAGAGCGTGGTTATAATGTGTTGCCTATTTAGGAGTTCCCATTATAGCTCAGCGGGTTAAGAGCTCGACTAGTATGCGGGTTCAATTCCTGGCTCCCCACAGTGGGTTAAGAATCCAGCGTTGCCATGAGCTGTGGTGTAGGTCACAGACTTGGCTCGCATCCATCGTAGCTGTGGCTGTAGCTTAGGCTTGAGGATGTAGCTGCAGTTCATCCCCTAGCCTGGAAATTTCCGTGTGCCACAGGTGTGGCTCTAAAAAGAAAAAAAAAAAATAGTATTTCCTATTTATTATGAAGGCCTTCCATCACCTCTGCCTCCCAATCTGGCTAGTACTATAAGAGATATATATCAAGCTTCAGGTAAATGATGATGATGATGGAAACCTAATTGATGTGTCTTAGTCTGAATTTCTTTGACTCTTTGTTGAGGTGACTAGCAAAGCTTAGAGAGTGAAGGCTCTTGTTCTCAGCAGTTTACTAATTTGTGCTTACTGAAACAAGACAACAAAACAGGCACCAAAAACTTATGAGTATGGCCATGTGTTTTTAGTGAACATTTTTGAGACAGTAGAATTATTCAGGTAATTTACCCAATCTATATTTTATTACTATAGCCCTGTGCTTAGTCTCAAAAAATAATATTATATCACCAAAGAACTGCTAAATAATTTATAAAATTTCTTACAACAGAAAACTTTTAAGCAGTTAAAATACTGATGTAGATTTATATTTACTGACAAGCAAAGGATCTCTACTAAGTGAAACAATACGTTTCAAAAGAATAAGTATAGTTGAGATTATTTTGCAATAAAACATGTCAAGAATGTGCACTAGCTTGTGTGCATGTGTGTTTATGCATAGAGAGACATCTAGAAGGATATATTCCTTAATGTTAGCAGTGGTTATATTTTGTGATGTGTTTCCCAATAATTTGTGTTTTCTTGTGTACTGTATGAAGTTTGTAAGATAAATACGCATTTTGTGACTGTGTGTGTGATAAAAAAGCTCTTCTGTTGAGAAATATACCTATATCACTTAAATTATATTTATTTATGTATTTTTCTTTTTATGGCCACACCTGCAGCATATGGAAGTTCCAGGACCAGAGGTCAAATCAGAGTGCAGCTGGGGTCTGTGCCACAGCCCCAGCAACACCAAATCTAAGCCGCACTGCAGCTTGCGGCAACACTGGATCCTTAACCCAATGAGGGAGGCCACGGGTTGAACCTGTGTCCTCACAGAGACAAAATGTGACCTTAACCTGATGAGCTACAATAGGAACTCCACTGAAATTATATTTAAAAATTATTTGTGATTGAATGGTCCTAGGTTTTTTCATAATTAGTTGTTTATAAGGCACAAGCATGGTGAGAGAAAAATCATTGTTTAAGGAAAACAATGAGTAAAAGATGAAAATTCTGCAAGATGAATACTGCATGATTCCTGTGACAGTTTGGGCTGTGTTATGTTGGAGGGCTTGAAAGTGTTCAGTGTAGTTCCAAGGGCTGGATGACACTTATTTGAGGTTATCTATTCCAGTGCTTCCTTTCATAGATGAGCAAACTAAAGACTAAAGACAATAAATGATTTTCCCAAGGTCACACAGCTTACTAGCGGCAGAACCAGGACTGGGATTCAGCTTGGAAAGCCATTTCTACTGTTTCATTTTGCCCTTGTAGGTGACAGGCTCTGATTTCTAGATATGTACTTTTTTCTTTTCTTTTTTCTTTTTTTAGGGCCGCACTTGTGGCATATGAAGTTTCCCAGGCTAGAGGTCCATTTGGAGCCATCTGTGACCCATACCACAGCTCATGGCAATGCTGGATCCTTAACCCACTGAGTGAGGCCAGGGATCAAACCTTCAACCTCATGGTTCCTAGTCGGATTCGTTTCTGTTCACCACAATGGGAACTCCTAGATATGTACTTTTTATAAACCACATTCTAAATGTTGTTTCCTCTTATTACTTTAATCTTCAAATGGAGAATGCTTATAAACTTAATTTTTGAATCTATAGGTATTGATACAGTGGTAAGCATTTAGCAGAAGAGGAGTGCCCATTGTGGTGCAGTGGGTTAAGGACCACACAGTGTCCGTGAGGATGTGGGTTGGATCCCTGGCCTCCCTCAGTGGGTTAAGGATCCAGTGTTGCCATCAGCTGTTGTGTAGTTTGCAGATGTGGCTTGGATCTGATGTTGCTGTGGCTGTGGTGTAGGCTGGCAGCTTGCAGCTTCGATTCAAACCCTAGCCTGGGAACTTCCATATGCCGCAGGTGTGGCTGTTAAAAAAAAAAAAATCAGAGAGAGAGTTGCTTTATGATGTATGACTCATAATATAGAAAAATTTCACTGAAATACATTTAGTTCCTGGTAGGAGAAAGCTTATAGGTATTGTAATTTTCTATGCAGGACAATTCATTAACATTGGCATGACTGTCTCTGCTAAAACTAACTCTTCTCTTTTCTTCAACAGTTGGCCACATTCCGTACCCTCTTGTGTACAAAGGAGGGTGAAGTAGCAGCCTTTTTGTTGAGCAACCACCGTCCTCTACAGCCTCTGAAGGGCCGGAAAGTGAGAGCCTCTTTCCATTAAAAGCTGTCACCAGTAGAGCGCTCCAAACATGTCTGCGGAGAGAGAGCAAAGCAACGCAAACACAAAAAGCCCTACTAACAGTTCTTTTCTAGAATTCTACTTTATGGGTGCCATGTTGCTATCAGCTTCAGCCCACACACACAAAAAATAAGATCTTTTTAATCAAATGAATTTAAATCATCTGTTTCAGATTCGCACTCTCAAGTGTTCAAGCAGGAAACATTTTTGGATCTGTATTGAAACCCACGAAATACATCTGCTTCATCAAGCGTAACAACAGGGCGGGCATCACATACCCCAAATTGTATTTAAAATCTTCTCTTGGCATAGAGATGGATCAGTCATGTCTCAGTGATATTTGATAAAAACCTTAAGTTCATTCCCAGAATGAGAGGATTGTGGTACCTTTTTCTATTCAAGTGATTCTGCTTAATATCTTGATGTCATTCCAGTTTGTAAAATGTAGATCATATTTCCTTTTAAGGTGAATTTTCATTTGGGTTTTGTTGCAAAGAGGTATCTTCTTTGCAGGATACTTCTAATAAAATGAACAAAATGAGAGGCATGCGGGGTAGGTTATAGCAAATTAAAGCATCTTCTCTGCACTCAAAAATAGCCCATGCCCTTTTGGTGAGGAATTTCCCAGAAAAGAAACTTTTATGAATTATGCCATATATCTCATTCACTTGGTAATGTTAATGATAAATTGGATAATAATTGATCAAGCACAGTTGTTGCCAATTTATGGCATTAATGTTGTTTGGAACTAACAGATTACAAGATACCAGTGCTGGCAGAGCTGCCCAGGGACATGAGGAATAGATTGCCTAATTATACCCTGTGTTTTGGCAACGGAGCATGGAACAGTCCTGTGAAGGTCAGTGTTTTGTCAGTTGGTGGGGGAAGAGTTAACTTGTGTCTCATATATATAATCAGTCCACAAACCCTTCAAGCCATTTCCATGGCAACACCTGTCTCCCTTTTGATATATGCCCCTCTTTCTCTCAAGTAATTTTGTAAGTTGACTCTTGATATTCACTTTAACCTATTATCTCTTGTGTATTTTTGTTTGTTTTTGGCAAAGGAGGTGGGGAGGTCCTTTCACTCTTTCTGGTACAAGTGGAGTGGCACTAGGCATTAATTTAATAACCACATTTAAGAACTGAATACATGCACTCCTACACTTCTAGCAGTTCCAGTTGTGGATCACTGGGTTAAGAACCTGACCGTGTCCATGAGGATGTGGGTTCCATCCCTGGTCTTGCTCAGTGGGTTAAGGATCCATCATTGCCACAAGCTACATTGTAGGTTGCAGATGAGGCTTGGATCCAGTGTTGTTGTGGCTGTGATATAGGCCCTAGCTGCAGCTCTGATTTGACCCGTAGCCTGGGAACTTCCATATCACTCAGGTGCAGCCCTAAAAAGCTAAAAAAAAAAAACCAAAAAAACCCAAAAAAATACAACTTGAAAACATTCTGTGATGTCTTTTTGATAACTGATTATCAGTAAATTGCCTAATAATGTAATGATATATATGGTTGCATTAAGATGAACTCCTAAGGACAAGAGCTCCTCTTGTTTTCATTCCCTTTCCCAGTACCTAGCTTGAGGCCCTTCGGGAGATGGATGTGTTCTAAATATTTAATTAATTTAATATTTAAAAATTTTATTTTGTATCTTTGGTAATTATCTTGCTGCTTGCAGTCAAATCCATTGTAAGTTCATGTAACAAAGCACAAGTTATCGCTTGAAAATTGTTTTTTCTTAAAGGAATGCTTATTAAATATACCTGTGTAACCAGAAGTTCTAATGGTTTTAGCAATACCAGTACTGGAGTTATGGCTATGGTGCTATGGTTAACCCATAGCACCATAGCCATAACTGACATTGCTGCAGTTGTGGCATAGGTCGCAGCTGCAGCTCGGCTTTAGTCCATGGCCTGGGAACTTCTGTATGCTGTGAATGTGGGTGGAAAACAAACAAACAAACAAACAAAAAAAACCAACAAACCAGTATTGTGGAGTTCTCCTGTAGCTCAGTGGATTAAGGATCCTGTACTGTCATTGCTGAAGCTCTGGCTGAACAGATTCAGTCCTTGGCCCAAGAACTTCCACATGACATGGGGCACAGGCAGAAAATTAAAAAAAAAAAAATTACCAGTTTGGGAGTTCCCATCATGACTCAGTGGTAATAAACCTGATTAGTATCCATGGGGACTTGGGTTTGATCCCTGGTCTTGCTCAGTGGGTTAAGGATCCAGTATTGCTGTGAGCCGTGGTGTAGGTCGCAGATGTGGCTTGGGTTCCGAGTCGCTATGGCTGTGGCATACATAGGCAGGCGGCTACAGCTCCCATTCAACCCCTAGCCTGGGAAGTTCCATATGCCTTGCATGCGGCCCTAAAAAAAAAAAAAAAAAAAAAAAATCACCACTTTGGATGGGAAGTCATTTCTTTAGTTTGGAAACACTTGTTGTGAAGTATCCTAGTCAGAGAAAGAAGTCTGTTTTCTCAGAGAAAGTAATTTGCTCCATCTTGAAGGCTGTGGGATGGGAATTCTAGTTACTTGTATGAGAGTTACTACCTGGTAACTTTCTTCTACAGTATTCCATTGGTTCTACGCTACAGTCCGGACTTTAGTAGACTACAGAAATCCACACAGTACTGATTTCCTTGGAGACTGTCTGCTAATTTATCTTTTAGATGCAAAAGGTCTAAGTGTTATCTAAAGTTGTTGTCTTTTAAAAAGGCAAAAGAGTTGTAAATACTAGCATAGATATCTTCCCACCTGTATTAGATGTATATTTGTCAAGCATTTTGTATTTTAATTTAAATTGGATTCAACCTCAATAAAGATAATGAGACAAACTTTGAACTTGTAGATGCAAGACAAAGAATGAGATTACATTTTCACACTTTTTTTTTTGGAAAATAATTTCAAACTCACAGAAAAATTGAAAACAGCACAAAAACTGAATTATTTGAGAGTAAGCTGCTAACATGTTACTGCATCATCCCACAAACTTCAGTGTATATTTTCACAAGTTAGGACATTATCCTATATAACCACAGTACAGCTAAAACAACCATGAGGTTAACACTGCTTTATTATTACTGCCTATGCCACTCTAGGGTAAGTCTTCCATTTAATTGTTGTGTCTCCTTCTGTCTCTTGGGCCCAAGTCTTTATTTGGTTTTCATGATCTTGCAACCTCTGAAGATTATGGGGCAGTTATTTTACAGAATGTCCCTCAGTATGGGTTTGTTCGAGGTTTTCTTGTGATTAGATTCAGATTTGCATCATTGGTGGAAAGATCACAAAAGGCATGCTGGATTCTACCAGTCAAAATGATTTGTCCTCTAATGGGGATATATTCAGTTCATCCTTTAAAATGGTGTTTGCTAGGCTTCTCCACTGCCAAGTGCTTCTTTTTTCCTTTGTAATTAACAAATATTTGTGTGGCGAAATGTTGCTGAAATTTGGCCTCTGCCAGTGCTGAAGTGAAACGCAGAGGCAGTGTTTTGGGTAAAGGAGAAAAAGATAGCTCTATTGCTTTGCCAGGCAAAGGGGAAAAAGATAGCTCTATTGCTTTGCCAGGCAGGCTAATGCCTTCAAGACTGTGCCCTCCCCCTCCCCCCAGGAAGGGGTTAGGGGGTGGTATTATAGTTTGGGGAGTGGAATAAGGATCAGGGTAGAGGCAAGCTTGTACTGTTTCTCAAAGCTGGTGTTTAGTGGCCCCAGGACTGATTCTGGTGGTCCTACTTCTTCCCGAAATGAAGAACACTTCATCAAGTAGTTCTTCCAGTTGTTGGGGTTTTAGGTCTACAGAAAAGCTCAAAGATACTGTTCTGTATACTCCTTGAGGAGGAACCAGGACTCTGCCCCAAGACCGCACTGCTCCTCCCTGGTCTCTGCATCCTCTGCCTTCCCTGATTATCAACCGCCCTTTGGAACTCAGGGAAGGTCAAGAAGTCAGAGGCTTATTCTCTAAAAATAAGAACCCCATAGGGCACTAGCTCTGAGACGGAATAATAACTCAGGTAGCTAGTGTAAAAACATGGGCTTCGATATATGATCATGGTTTAAGATTTGTTAAAACAAATCTAGACAAACAGGCCTTGCTTGTTAGAAAATTAACTATTAAAAGTACATTTGTTTCACACCAAGGTGGACATTAACTCTTGACCTATACATTTGACTGCTAGCAAAAGAATGTAAAGAGTGGCAACTCACAGTCTAGGGGAAAGAAGAACAAAGTAGAAATAAAATTTATGGGGCATATCCATCTCTAAAGCCCCTATTGGATAAGGCCTGATATAGGTGACTGGACAAGGCCAAGAGGAAAAAGAATGATGTCTGGACCCCATGTTGGTACCCCGCTCCTTAAGAAATAAAAACCTGGGAGTTCCCGTCGTGGCGCAGTGGTTAACGAATCCGACTAAGAACCACGAGGTTGTGGGTTTGATCCCTGGCCTTGCTCAGTGGGTTAAGGATCCGGTGTTGCCGTGAGCTGTGGTGTAGGTTGCAGACGCGGCTCAGATCCCGCGTTGCTGTGGCTCTGGCGTAGGCCGGTGGCTGGGGCTCTGTTTCGACCCCTAGCCTGGGAATCTCCATATGCCGCTGGAGCAGCCCAAGAAATAGCAAAAAGACAAAAAAAAAAAAAAAAGACAAAAAAAAGAAATAAAAACCTCCATAGAACCATAGGAAGGTGGGACTCTTTCTCCCCCTCCCAGTGTCTGTACTGGGAGCTTTTTGCTTTTCTGTAATAAGTCTTTTGCTTGCTGCCTATGTGAGTGTGTTCTCCAAGTTCATTCTTTGGCTCCATGAACAAGAACCTGGATTCTGGTAACAGCTCGGTTACATAAACGCTTTGAGACTATGTAAATATCCTGTTTCTCATCAAACCTCCAATTTATCCTTTTGTTTCTATTCCAGATTTGAGATCCCTATTTTATTCAGTGGCTATCACTATCACATCTATTCTCACATGCATATTTTTCTTAATTTGGCCAGGAGAAGCACCTCCAAGCTGGCTTCTGTGACCTTCTGACACGTTGTCCCCACTTCCTTACTTTCTGACAGCAACGTGATGCTCCTGGCTCAGCTCATTCTGCACCTTTCCCAGCCCTGGAATCTAGGTTTTCTCCAAGGTTTCTTTTAGTGAAGAATAGTATGGAAAATACTAACACCTGTGTTCTAGATGTGCTGCTCCTGGAGCCTCTCGGTGGACAGAGGTCAGGAATGTACACACACACACACACACACACACACACACACACAATGTGTAGTCACATGTAGAACATTTATATTTCTGTATCCAAAAAAGAAAAAAAAAGGGAAAACTTGTTCTTGTGAGAGCCAAGGCTCTCCTATTTCTCCTCTGAGTGAAGCCTTCTACTGCCATCATCTGGACAACCAGGAAATTGTCTTCCACAGCACATGAAACAAAACCAGTGATTCAAATCTGGTCTGAAGACCTCTGAGGGGTCCTGAGACACCTTCAAGGGGTCAGTGAAATCAAAACTATTTTATAATAGTCTAGGATGCTATTTGCATCTTTCAATATTTTAATATTTCTAATATAACTTGAGGTCCTGCCTAGTGGTGCCTTAGGTTCTGCCAATGGAAATCTCCCACCCATTTTTTGTTCCTAGCAAACCAC
Source organism: Phacochoerus africanus (assembly GCF_016906955.1). NCBI lineage: Eukaryota > Metazoa > Chordata > Mammalia > Artiodactyla > Suidae > Phacochoerus > Phacochoerus africanus. The sequence continues at coordinate 51,725,766 of NC_062549.1, read as the reverse complement.
TCTTTCTCCTGTTCTAAGCATTCAATTTTGAAACATTTCTTTCCAGCCCTCTTTTTCTTTTTTTAAATTTAATTAATTAATTAATTTATTTATTTGTCTTTTTGCCATTTCTAGGACAGCTCCTGCAGCATGTGGAGTTTTCCAGGCTAGGGGTCTAATCAGAGTTGTAGCTGCTGGCCTACAACAGAGCCACAGCAATGCGGGATCCGAGCCACATATGTAACCTACGTCACAGCTCATAGCCACACCGGATCCTTAACCCACTGAGCAGGGCCAGGGATCGAACCCGCAACCTCATGGTTCCTAGTTGGATTCGTTAACCACTGAGCCACGACGGGAACTCCCCTTTCTCTTTTTCTTATTGGATGTTTCTGAATGGTTCTGACCATGAACTCCGAATTTCTTTTTTTCTTTTCTTTTCTTTTTTTTTTTGTCTTTTTGCTATTTCTTTGGGCCGCTCCTGCAGCATATAGAGGTTCCCAGGCTAGGGGTCCAATCGGAGCTGTAGCTGCCAGCCTACGCCGGAGCCACAGCAAGGCGGGATCCGAGCCGCGTCTGCAACCTACACCACAGCTCACGGCAATGCCTGATCGTTAACCCACTGAGCAAGGGCAGGGACCAAACCCGCAACCTCATGGTTTCTAGTCGGATTCGTTAACCACCGCGCTACGACGGGAACTCCAACTCTGAATTTCTTGGCTATGTCTTTTCCTAACCTCCTCTGTCTTTTACATTTATTGATCTTTCCCTTTTCCTCCTTCCTTCTGGAAGAATCTCTCCAGGATATTACCTTCCACTTCTCACTGATTCTCTCAGAAAAGAGTAATGACCTCTCCTGGCAGATTAGTTACAATTCAGCTTTCTTGTGAGATAACAATAGAATGGGATTTATGGCCAGTATCCGCCGTAATATCACTTGGCTACTTTCATAAGGAGTCTCAAAAGCTAATACACCCTGATAAAGCTCTCCAGGTCTGGAGTTGGGCTCTAGGTGAGAAACCTAATTTATCCCAGCTATGAACACCTCTTTCAGGTGCAGACCAACCATAAGTGAGCTTACAATTCTGATATACAAAATGAACGTCAAGCTGGAGTTCCCATTGTGGCTCAGTGGAAACGAATCTGACTAGCATCCATGAGGACACAGGTTTGATCCCTGGCCTCGCTAAGTGGGTTAAGGATCCAGCGTTGCTGTGAGCTGTGGCGTAGGTCGCAGACTCCCATGGATCTGGTGTTGCTGGGGCTGTGATGTAGGCTGGCGGCTGCAGCTCCAATTGGACCCCTAGACTGGGAACCTCCATATGCCAAAGGTGCAGCCCTAAAAAGACAAAAAAAAAAAAAGAGGAAATGAGTGTCAAGTTCATAATTTCTAAACAGTAATAGGAGTCTTACCTTAGCTAGAATACTCAAATCAACATGACCATTTAAAGACCATTTATTGAGTTTCACTAGGAAGACCACCATACACAGAAAATCAAATAAAAGATTTGCTTTATGAGCATGAAACTCAGAACAAAGAAAAATCATTTAGACCTGGAAGCATATGAAATATCTAACTCACTCAAAGAGTGCTTTTAAAAATGAGATCATGGAGTTCCCCGGTGGCACAGTGGGTTAAGGATCTGGCATTGTCACTGCTGTGGCTTGGGTCTCAGCTGTGGTGCAGGTTTCACCCCTGGCCCCAGAACTTCTGCATGCTACATGTTTGGTCAAAACAAAAATAAATAAAAATGAGGTCATGATAATAGAATTTCCTTGGCTGTATCTCTACAGCATTATCTCCAAAGTATGAATAATTTTGTCAGAAAGACTTGACTTGTCTAGTTGTATAAAGACTTTTAAATAAAAATTTCAGGGTTTTTATATAAAAAAAATCTTTGGGATCCAGGAAACTCCTGCAGCCCTGTTCCCAAGGGGTGTACCAAATGCCATTTACCTCACCGTCCCTTTTCCTATTGGCATAGGGACTATGCTGTGTGGGGTTTTCCAGCTGTCACTTGACTCAGATGTCTTGAGATCAAGCAGTGAAAAATAATTTCTTTCCCTTTCTTGGCCATGCTTGTGGCATGTGGAATTTCCCAGGCCAGGGATTGAACTCACCACAGCTGTGACCCAACCCACAGCAGTGACTATGAGAGGTCCTTAACCTGCTCTGCCATCAGGGAATTCCATCAACAATTTCTAAACCCACATCTATCTGCTCCTTTTATTTTCTGTGTAGTCAATATACTTTCTGTGTTTTTCCCTTGAGAAATGGGAACTTGGACAAACACAAGTTTGAAGTGCTCAATCTAGGGGTCAAATTGGAGCTGCAGCTGCCAGCCTACACCACAGCCACAACAATGCCAGATCTAAACTGTATCTGTGATTATACCGTAGCTTGTGGCAACCCTGGATCCTTAACTCACTGAGCGAGGCCAGGTATCAAACCAGCATCCTTGTGGATACTAGTTGGGTTTGTAATCCCCTGAGCCACAATGGGAACTCCTCCCCTGAACTCCTTCTTTTTTTTTTTTTTTTTTTTCAGCTCTTTCAATGTTTATTAACTATTTGGATTTTTTCTTTGTTTGAAAAATTTTTTTTTTTTTAATTTTCCCACTGTACAGCAAGGGGGTCAGGTTATCCTTACATGTATACATTACAATTACATTTTTCCCCCACCCTTTCTTCTGTTGCAACATGAGTATCTAGACAAAGTTCTCAGTGCTATTCAGCAGGATCTCCTTGTAAATCTATTCTAAATTGTGTCTGATAAGCCCAAGCTCCCAATCCCTCCCACTCCCTCCCCCTCCCATCAGGCAGCCACAAGTCTCTTCTCCAAGTCCATGATTTTCTTTTCTGAGGAGATGTTCATTTGTGCTGGATATTCTAATTCATACATCCAACTGCTCCTAGGACAGCTCTACAGGATTTCTGATGGACACTCACAAGCACTATGTTCAGGAGTTACTGCTGTGGTGCAATGGGATTGTTGGCATCTCTAGAGTGTTGGGACATGGGTTTGATCCCCAGCCCAGCACAGCGGGTTAAGGATCTGGTGTTGCCACAAACCGCAGCTTGAACATGATCCCTGGCCCCGGAACTCCATATGCCATGGGGCAGCCCAAAGAGGAAAAGACAAACAAAAAATGTTTCCGGACAGACCCACGTTCTTCCCTGCAACCTCCCGTTCTCCCAGGAGTCTCATCTCAGTAAATGGCACCACCAGCTACTCCGAATTTGCAGTCATCTCTCGCTCTCTCTCTAACCACATCAGTCTGTCTCTGTTGGCAAGTCCTATGGATTGTACTCTTAAAAGACATCCCTCAACAAGTTTCCTTGCTATTCTGATTTCCTACCATCTTCTCCACACAGCAGCCAGTGTGATTCTTTAAAAAAGTAAGTTGAATGCTTCATTCCACTGGGCTCCACATTTCAGTGACTCCCTCTTACTCGAAATAAAAGCCAGAGTCCTTAAAAGAGCTGGTGGTGCGCTGCAGGATCTGCGGGTGGCTGCCTCTCCGTCCTCACCTTCTGCTATCTTCTCACTCACTGCACCCCATCACTGGCACACATCTACACTTCTGCAAACAGGGTTTTCTAGCCTTTCCCCTCTGATACTCTCTTCCCTTGGGACACCCTTTCCTGGATCCTTACGTGGATCAATCCCTCATTCATTCAAATGCCACCCCCTCAAAGAGGCTTTCCCTGAGGCACCTGTTACTCTCTTTCTCCTTACCCTGATGACTTTCTAATAGCACTTGATGTAGCATAGAGTAGTTCATTTCTAAAAACATCTGTCTGTTTCTCCTACTAGAATGCTAATTTTGTTTTGTTTTGTTTTGTTTTAGCTCACGTGGCATGCAGAAGTTCCTGGTCCAGGGATTGAACCTGTACAACAGTAGCAACTCAAGCTTTTGCAGTCACAATACCAGATCCTTAACCTGCTGCACCACAAGGGAACTCTAAATGTTAACCTCCTTAGAAACAGGGATTTTATTTTGTTAATCAGTGTTCCTAGCATCAAAGTAGTCCTTGGCACATGATAGACATCAATAAATACTTATTTAATGAACAAAGCAATACTTTTCATGCATATTTAAAATAACATAGTCAAAGGGTACAAATTTGCAACTAGATGATGAATGCATTCTGGAACATAGAGATTGTTGTCAGTAATACTGTGTTATATATTTCAAAGTTGCTCAGAGAATAGACTTAAATGCTCTTATCATAAAAAAATGAAATGATAATTATGGAACATGAGAGAGGTATAAGCCAATGCAATATACAAATGTATCAAGTCAACACATTTTACACCTTAAAATCACACAATGTTTGATATTTTTCTTTCTTTCCTTTTCTTCTTCTCTGTTATTATTATTTTTGCTTTTTAGGGCCACACCTGCAACATATGGAGGTTCCCAGGCTAGGGGTTGAATCAGAGCTGTAGCTGCCGGCCTATGCCGCAGCCACAGCAATGCAGGATCCAAGCCTCGTCTGTGACTTACACTGCAGCTCACAGCAATGCCGTATCCTTAACCCACTGAGCAAGGCCAGGGATCGAACCTGTGTCCTCATGGATCCTACTCAGATTCGTTTCTGTTGAGCCACGATGGGAACTCCCACAGTATAATCTTTACTTTTCTGGAGTAGTTTTGTGCTGCTGAAGAAGACTGGGTGTAGGCTTTTTTTTTTCTTTTTCTTTTTTTTCATGACCACACCTACGGCATATGAAAGTTCCCAAGCTAGGGTTGAATTGGAGCTGCAGCTGAGCCTGTGCCACAGCCACAGCAACACTAGATCCTTAACCCACTGAGCAAGGCCAGGGATCCAACCTGCAACCTCATAGACACTATATCAGGTTCTTAACCCACTGAACTACAACGAGAACTCTCTGAGTGTAGACTTATATGTCAGCTTGGCATCATATAGAGTGTGCAGTGCTCCTTAAAAAAACTTTGACAAGATTTTTGCAGCCTAAGATGTGAGTTAGTACAACAATGCATATACATATATGTTCACAACTTATTTACAATCATGTTTTGGTGCTTTGAAAGGCTTCTTCAAGTTTTCATGCCATGTATAAGAGTATAAATCTTACTGTCTAGCTGATCCACTTGCAGTCCCTCCCTCAGAGTTTAATGGATGCCATATTTTCAAACTGAGGCAGTCTTTCTGCTCTGGACACCAGATCTTCCAGAACAACACTGCTGGTGTGAGAGAAGCACTAAGAGAAAGGAAGCACAGGAGAGGATGGGGAGAAGGAGGAGAAAGAGGTTCTTGCAGTAAATAGTCAGCATTTGAAAGGGATAATATGTGGTGAAAGAAAAGTCATATTTTAACAGGAATTAAAAAATAAAACTTTAGGAGAGTTCCCACTGTGGCACAGTGGGTCAGTAATCCAGATTATCTCTGTGGAGGGACTGGTTCAATACCTGGCCCAGAGCAGGGGTTTAAGGATCCAGCATTGCTGCAGCTGCAGTGTAGTTCAGCAGTTCTGGCTCATATTTGATCTCTGGCCTGGGAACTTCCACATACCACAGGGGCAGCTAAAAATGGAAGAACAAACAAACAAACAAAACCCCCAAAACTTTAGGAAAAAAAATTGATGTGAGCATGATCTCTTTAAAGGATGAAAAATGAGGAAGTTATAGGGCAGCCCTGATCTGTTCCTTTTGTTAACCCCCAGGTGGTGCTGTTGGAGAAGAAAAGTTGATTCCCTCTGGAAGTAGGCAGGCCACCAGGAGATGGCATACCATGGGCCTTTAACACAGAACCGACTTCGACCTGCTAGTGCTGGATTCCAGTCCCTTCCAAAGACTCCCTTGGCTTTACCTTTTAGTATGAAACAGAGAGCGTCGCATTTGTGTTCATGAATAAGTCCGCTCATACGTGGGGTCCTGGAATTCCTTCTCTCTCTCTCTTTTTTTCTCTTTTGTTCTTAACTCCTTTCCTCCCTTCTCCTGCAGGTGTATCTCCTGGCTACCATTCCCTCAGGGTGCATCCCTGCCACCAGCTCTCGGTAGCTCTTAATCCTCTGGGCACCATACTGATTCCACTGGGCTGTACCTCTGCCCCTGCCAAGGGAGAGAAAGCTGGGGAAGTACTCATTAACAGAAAACCTTTGATATATTTACCCTCTGTGTTCTGCCTCTGCTAAGCACAAAATCAGAGGGAGTGGCCTCAGGTTGAAGCAAGTTTGTCTGTTAATTTCCTGGAGTCAGTGCTGCTTTCATGCTGGGTGGCTCTTAACTGGTGCTTCTATAAAGGTCGTCCTTTCCAGTGTTTTCTACCACTGGCAGAGTCTTAGCTGTGAGTTGTTCTCCTTCTATGCAAAAGGGATGGACTAGATGTGGGCCGGGGGCGGTGGGGGCGGGGGGAAGGGTCTTACAGCAGTGCTCAGGGTCTGTTAGCAGATATCAGAATTACTTATTAAAATCTTTTTTCTCAGAGTTCCCTGGTGGCCTAGTGATTAAGGATCCAGCATTGTCACTGATGTGGAAAAAAAAAGAAAAGCTTTCTAGAGGTATCTGTGTTTGTACACATGGTCCTTTTCTTTGGCACCATCTCCCTCTTGGTAGAGTTAGATCACTTTCTTTTTTGGAGGTCTTTTTAGGACTGCACCCGCAGCATATGGAAGTTCCCAGGCTAGGGGTAGAATCAGAACTGCAGCCACTGGCCTTAGTCCACAGCCACAGCAATTCAGGATCTGAGCCATGTCTGTGACCTACACCATAGCTCACCACAATGCCAGATCCTTGATCCGATGAGCGAGGCCAGGGATCAAATCTGCAATCTCATGAATACTAGTCGGGTTTGTTATTGTTGAGCCACAACTGGAACTCTAGAGACCATTCTTTCTTCAGTCCTCATTCTCTGTTGAATCAAGACCTCATTCCTGCCTTTGAGGCTCAAAGACTTCATTAAAGGCACTAACTCCTTGCTCACTTAGCTTTCTTCCCTCAGATCCCCTGTAGATCCATCTACCACACACATGCCTCCTCTCCTCTGGGGCCATTCTTCCAATTAGGGGAATTCAGAACCCAAAAAATTCACAAAAGAGTTCACCAAAAATTAAGGGAGCATAATTAGGATTTTTCTAGAGAAATCAGGTTCTTGCTTTCTCATATAAGAGAAAAGTGGATTTTTTTTTCTTTAGCTTTTCTAGGAAAGGTAAAGGCTTTTGGAAAATCTTCAGGGTTTCTGGCCCTCCCCTCCCATATTGAATCATCCAGGGCCAATCTGAATACTTCATTCTGCACATTTTCAGATCTGAGGTTAAGGATAGTGGTCACGGAGGAGTACTCTTTCTCATCAGCAGGAAGGAGGAGTAAGTGCAAAGACTTATGAGCTTGGGCTCTTGCTAATCTCAGGTCTCTTGCTAATCCACACAAAATGAGCATAATATTGACATAGTGAGTTTGCTGTACATCTTAGACAAGAAGAAGAGCTTAAAGGAATTATCACAGAGAAACTCAAGAAATCTTAGTGTTGGAATGAACACCATCTGTCAGCCAGGGTGATGGAAGAACAATCTAGTAGTTCCAGATTCCTTTTGGATTCAGGCACTAGTTGTCACTGCTGGTGTTTGGTACTTTCCAAAAAAAAAAAAAAATGGTTTAAAAAAAAGTTCTAAAGGGAAAAGACAAGGGTGGCTGGAGATTGCTTTCTTAAGAAGATAAGCCCAGAGCATCCCTTCAATATCCTAGTAAAAATGAGTCAGCTCTGGAAAAGTTGAAAGGCTTCAATCAACATATTTAGATATCAAGTAAGCCAGTATGGTTTGTTGATTAACTGACTGAATTTGATTCAAAAATAAATACTGTTACTATATTTAAGATGCTGCAGCTTCTGATGTAAGGCAATCAGCTTCAGAATTCAGAGGTTTGAATGAGAAGGTGGAGTGAGAATGTTAGCAAATAGTTAAATAACAAAAAGAAGAAAACCTGTAAGACATCAAGTATCCTACTGATCTGTATTTATAGGACAGGTAACATATAAATATAGATCTTTTTCTTCCCATTAAATATTTAGTCACTGTATTTAAATGTTGAAGCCTTCTTATAAGTACCTTCTCTGATCTATATGTGTATAGAAGATCAGTTTAAGTGAAAATATTCTGAAGTAAAAATTCCCAAATTCAGTATACACACACAAAGAATGGAGATTCAAGTTGCTGTATTGATTGTTAACTGCATTAGAGATTTAAGAGGGAAATGCTATTTATTTTTCCCCCCTAGGGCCGCACCTGCAGCATATGGAGGTTCCCAGGCTAGGGGTCTAATCAGAGCTGTAGCCACCAGCCTATGCCACAGCCACAGCAACTCGGGATCCGAGCCTCCTCTGTGACCTACACCACAGCTCCCAGCAATGCTGGATCTTCAACCCGCTGAGCTAGGCCAGGGATGGACCCCACAACCTCATGGCTCCTTGTCAGATTCATTAACCCCTGCACCACAACGGGAACTCCTGGAAATGCTATTTTTATCAAGTATTAAAAAGGGGGAGTTCCCATTGCAGCTTAACGGTTCAAGGACCTGATGTTGTCTCTCTGAGAATGTAGCTTTGATCCCTGGCCTCATTCAGTGGGTTAAAGATCCAGCATTGTCACAAGCTGAGGCATAGATTACAGCTTGGATCTGGTGTTGCCTCGGCTGTGTTGTAGGCTGCAGCTGTGGCTCTAATTCAACCCCTGGCTTGAGAAGGTCTGTATGCCACAGGTGCAGCCTTAAAAAAAAAAAAGTATTAAAAAGGGGGGTGGATGGGGTTCAAGAAGCCTTTTAAACACTGTTTCTTTGGGTTCCTCTTGGCTTAGGGCAGCCCTCCATAGCCAGCATGGTCAGGCATTTACTGCACTGAGCAAAAAAGAACAAGAAGTCGAGTTGGGCAGCTGGTTAAATCTGAATCTTTCTCTTTTGCTATCACATGTTTACCTCAAAAATTTTACAGCTGAGTGTGAAGGACTGATAACATTACTAATGACAATTAATATCTGTTGAGGTATTACTCTAAGCTCTGTACACAAATCAACTCATTTGAGGCTCACAGTAACCCACCACACAGCAACCCTAACTGTTGGCATTTATAGATGCGAATGTTGATGAAGGTAGGTTAATTGCCTAAAGCATTTGGACCAGTGAGTGACTCCACTAAAATCTAAAATACATTTCTATTAAGTTGAGACATATGTTTCTAAAACAACCTCGTCTCTCCCTCTCTCTCTTTTTTAAATGGCTGCACCTATGGCATATGGAAGTTCCCATGCCAGAGATTGAATCTGAGCCACAGCTGCAATCTATGCTGCCTTGCTGCAAAGTGGGATCCTTTAACCCACTATACTGGACCAGGGATCAAAGGGAATCTATGCTTCTGCAGCAACCCGAGCCACTTCAATTGGATTCTTTGTTTGTTTGTTTGTTTTTGCTTTTTAGGGCTTCACCCTTGGCATATGGATGTTCCCAGGCTAGGGGTTGAATTGGAGCTACAGCTGCTGGCCTACGCCACAGCCATAGCAATGCCAGATCTGAGCCACGTCTGCCACCTACACCACAGCTCATGGTAACGCCAGATCCTTAACCCACTGAACAATGCCAGGGATTGAACCTCCAACCTCATGGTTCCTAGGCAGATTTGTTTCTGTTACACCACAACAGGAACCCCTGCAATCAGATTCTTAACCTACTGCACCACAGTGGGAACTCCAAAAGAGCCTTGTAAAATAAGACCAATTATGTTCATCTATCCACTATCGTTCCAAATTTCTTAACTATGCACATTTTATACAGCTGTGTGTATATCTATATCCACAACTGTATCTATCTACAGTGTACTTGTCTTCCGTTCATTTATCATCACTTTGTACCACTGTCTCAAAAACATTTTGTTGTGACTATACCCTTATTTTTAGTGACAATAGAAGTAGTGCAGCAGTAGTTTTCCCACCATGTTCCACGGTGCCCTGCAAATTTCTCAGTGGTGGTTTAGGGCCCCGTGCAGAGTGAAGTGTGGGTGGGAGTTCAAACAGGAAGGCCTGGGGGCCTACCTCCACCCCTGCCTCCCCTAGAGCAATTGCTCTTTAAAGGGAAAATATTTTATTTTAAACTTGCACATTTAACTACTGTATCACTATACATTTCAATGAAGGTAGGTTTCCACTGCCAAAGTTTAAATACCACTAATTATATCATAATTTATAATTTTTCTATTGAACATTTAGGTTAGTTCCATTTTTTATAATTAATATTGCTAAGAGCCTTCTTTATTTCCTTTTAATTTTTTCCTTTTTTTTTTTTTTCTTTTTTGGCCACCCCACAGCATATGGAAATCCAGGGCCAGGGATCAGATCTGAGCCTCAGAAGCAACTGAAGCCACAGCTGCCACAACACAGGATCCCCAATGCACTGTGCCAGACTGGGGATCAAACCTCTGTCCCAGCCCTCCCAAGAGGTTGGCAATCTTGTTGTGCCACAGTGAGAACTCCTAATTTTTCCTTTTAATTGTTTCCTTACTTTAAATTTCCAGGAGTTGATTTAAGCCCACAGGGCATGGACATTTATAGGCATTTTGGACAGCACCCAAGCTGCCCTGTCTAAGGAGTTTACAGTTTACACTGCCAAGGGCAATGGGAGCACACATGCAGTTTGTCCACAACCCAAAAATAAGGACTTGGGAGAAAAAAAAAAAAACCCAAAACAACCACCACAAAGATCAAACAAAGCCACAAACAATACAAAAATCAGCAACATAAATTAACGTATTTAAATCAACCCCAATTTAAAAGGTGGGCTGTGCTCAAATTGGAGGTTGACTGTGGCTGAGCTGGGTTGGTGGCACAGAATTTCAGCTCGCTGAGATGCTCTTGGAGGTAGCTGCAGGGTTGGCAGGAACTTGGTGTAACTCTGAATAGGAAGTCTATTGAAGAATGCTGTCAGGAGCTATTTACAAAGGGTTATTCAGGGACGATAGAGAGGGTAAGAGACCCTCGTGTTCCTGGAATTGTCAGGGGCCCTCCTAGAGTGATGTCCAACTGGGGTAACTAGGCTTTCCCAGAAGATATCTTGCCTCTGCAAGTTAGGGCAGAATTTAATGGGTGCAGCTCATTTACAAGGTTCTAGTGGGAAAATGTAAATAAATGTGTTTAACACTCACAGAGAATGGCTTTAAAATATTTATTGAAAATAAGAAAGAAGAAAAGAGAAAAAAATAAATCACATTCTCACTTCCACACCACTAACACTCTGACCATTTTGCCTTTTAGGGATTAAAACAATGAATCTCTAGTGCATCTTGCTTTTTTTTGATTATTTGCTTCACTTTTTAATATGGTGGATAATGCAGTGGAAAATTGAAGGACCCAGATAAATTTGATGTAACTCCATGTTTGTAAATGCCAGATTTGCAATAAATTACAACATATTTTATAATATGAAGGATAAATCCCAAAGCACTGATTTACTTTCCTCAAACTTATAAACCTGCCAATTGGCATTTCTGCCCGCAAGCTCAGCAGAGAGGACGGGGAGGAAAAATTGCACTATTTCCTCACCTCCACATGACATCATCCATGGCAGGGTGGTGGCAAATGGTTGAAGAATGTCACACACTGCCCCACAGTGCTAATCTCTGTTCTCATAAAGCAGAGACATTTAGTCTATGCTGTCACACAGATGCCAGGATTAAGGATGAAGCAAACAACGAAAGACTATGTCTTTGTGTTAAATATGTGCATGCAAAGAGTTGCTAGGATTTAAACTGGCAAATGTCATACGTATGCCTTTTTGCATAGAGAAATTTATTTTAAGCATAGCGCTGTAGGTAGGATGCAGTAGGGAATGGACTAATGGGGCCATTGAATACCCTGATTTCATGTATTCACACAGATCTGTGAACCTGGAAATGCAATGTGAAGGTCTTTGACAGCAGGAACTCTTCCTCTCACCCACTGCCCAAGTTCAGGTCTTTATTGTCATCACCTCCCCTTTTCTAACCTTCAGTCCCAAAGCTCACCACTGCCTATCACGTCTCTATAACCCAGACCTCTTGGTTCTTTCGTGAATGCATAACTTTGATGAAGGTTGCATGGAGCCAAGTCCGAACATCAGGAATTCCTGCCTTCAGAGTGGCTTAGTGTAATGAACCCGACTAACATCCATTGAGGACACAGGTTTGACCCCTGGCTCCTCTCAGTGGATTAAGGATCCAATGTTGCTATGAGCTGCAGTGTAGGTTGCAGACACTGCTTGGAGCTGGCATTGCTATGGCTGTGGTATATGCCAGTGGCTCATGGAAATGTCGAATCTGGCCCCCAGCTTCGGTATAGATCACAGATGAAGTTCTGATCCTGTGTTTCTGTGGCTGTGTTGTAGGATGGCAGCTATAGCTCAGATTTGACCCCTAGCCTGTGAACTTCCATATGCTGCCAGTGTGGCCCTAAAAAGACAAAAAAAAAAAAAAGAAAGAAAGAAAAGAAAAAAGAGTTCCTGCCTTCTGCCTTCAAAGGCTTGCCCTCTCTGCCTCCAACCCCCTTTTCCAGCCTCATTTCTTGTCACTCCCCCACTCCCCAGTGTCTGGACTCTGAAGACAACTTGCAGAGCTCTCAGCAAGCCCTGTTCTTTTCTACCTTGCTCTTGCTCATGCTTTCTTCTTTTCCATTAAATTCACTTTTTTCTATTCCCTTTGTCTTTAAGGACCAGCACAAATGTAGCCTCTTCTCAGAATTCTTCTTTGACCATCTCTCTCTGCAGAACTAGGAACTTTTTCAACTCCGCCCCAATGTATTTTGTTTGTAACACTCCCGTCATATAATTTTTGGATTTGCCTCTCCCACTCCTGGCAGACTGTGGCTTTTTGCGGCAAGGGGTGGGTCTATTTCATGTCTCTGTCCCCAGAACATACACAGTATCAGACACACAGCAGGTGTTTCTTTAATATATACACACATATATATATATTTTTCTTTTTATGGCTGCACCTGTGGCATATGGACGTTCTTGGCTAGTGGTCGAATCAGAGCCAGAGCTGAGGCCTATGCCACAGCTACAGCAACACCAGATCCGAACCACAGCTGTGACCTATACCACAGCTTGTGGTGGGCTGTATCCTTAAGCACTGAGAGAAGCCAGGGATCCAACCCACAGCCTCATGGACACTATGTCAGGCTCCCAACCTACTGATATACAATAGGAACACCTGTTTAATATTTTTGAACAAACTCAATCATTTATAAGTAGATTATAGTTTCTGGTGAACAAATAAAAATATGTAATTGTTGTTTATCAATATTTATTATTTACTTATCCATTCTTTCCTGAAACCCTACTATGTGCCAGGCATTGTGATGGGCACTGGCAACTAAGATGACTAAGACATTCTCCTGCTCTGAAAATGATCTACAGCCTTGTGAGTGAGATAGACATAAAAGCAAAGAGTATATTCATTTATTATTTTGTAGAAATATAAAATGCTTCTTCTTCTTCTTTTTTTTCTTTTCTCTTTTTGTCATTTTAGGGCCACACCCATGGCATATGGAGGTTCCTAGGCTTAGGGTTGAATCGGAGCTATAGCCGCAGGCCTACACCAGAGCCACAGCAATGCTAGATCGAGCCATGTCTGGGACCGACACCATGGCTCATGGCAATGCCAGATCCTTAATCCATCAAGCAAGGCCAGGAATCAAACTCATGTCCTCATGGATGATGGTCTGGTTCACTAACTGATGAGCCACGACAGGAACTCTTAGAAAATGCTTCTTAAATTTGGATTTTTTATGCATGAATTTTAAGATTGTAAGTAGCAAAAATTTGTAAGCAATATTTAAATTCTGGTCTGTACTACTCAGAAAAGATATGTTTAAGAGTGAACCCAAGCAGGGTCCTGTGGGGCTCTTGGGCACAAGCCTTTCTGTGTTCCCTATTTCTTGTTTTTAGGGAATAAGCTTCAGCCTCCACAACCTTCCCTGAGTCCCAAAGGGCAGGTTCAAACAGTTGCTAATCAGGGAAAGGAGGGAGTGCATACACAAGGGAGGAGCAGTCAAGAAACAATACTGCAGCCTTGAGGAAGGATCCCGGTTCCTTCTCAAGGAATATATATAACAATATCTTTGAGTTCTTCTACAGAACTAAAACCCCAACAAATGAAAATCAGAGAGGTGGACCACTGGAATCCTGGGATCGCTAAACACCAACTTTAAAAAAGAATGAAAGTTTGCATCTATTTTGATCCTTATCTCTGGCCCTATTTTCTACTCCCAAACTACAAAACTACTTCCTAATCTCTCCCAAGGGAAAGCACAGTCTTTAGGGCATTAGCCTGCTGTGGCCTTTTTGCCTGGCAAAGCAATAAGGCTATTTTTTTCTCTTTCGCCCAAAACTCTGTTTCCACATTTCTATTCAGCACTGGTGGACAAGATGCTGAGTTTAGGCAACAAGAATAATTCTATTTTTTTTTTTGTCTTTCTAGGGCCACACCCACAGCATATGGAGGTTCCCAGGCTAGTGGTCTATCAGAGCTGTAGCTACTGGCCTATGCCACAGCTACAGCAATGCCAGATCTGAGCCACATCTTCGAGCTATACCACAGCTCATGGCATTGCCAGATCCTCAATCCACTGAGCAGGGGATTGAACCCACAAACCTCATGGTTCCTAATCGGATTCGTTTCCACTGTGCCACGGTGGGAACTCCAACAAGACTAATTCTAATTCCTCTTTCCTTTACCAATAAGGGCAGGATCCTGGTTGTTTCTGCTGATGTGCTGGGGATTTAGATTATTTTTGACCACAAGATACCCTCACAGTAGATTGTACTGTTGGGGAGAAGAGCAGTAGTGCTAGAAACACAGAGAGAGTGAAAGAGAGAAAGGGGGAAGGATGGAGGGAGGAAGACTGCATCCTTCATTGCAGAACCCTGCCGACACTCTTTAGTGTTCCAGGAGTACTTGCAGCAAAGTAATAGTGAAATGGAGTTTTAACTAAAGAACAACCCCCCCTTGGCTAAGAAGGCAGCTGCAAGCCTTTCCAGCTTTGCTCATCACTATACCACCCTTCTTGTAATAATGTAACAACCGTGTGCTCTCTGTCCAAGCCAGCAGCCCTGCTAATCAGGTACCCAGCATTGCTTATCAGTTCCACTTCTGTAACCTTGCTTGCTCAGTTTCTTAGGGAGGAACACTGTCTGCTTGGGGATGGGGGAGGTCCGGGATGCTTACATGGGAAAATCAAGACCTTGTAGTGTATAAAAGTTACTGATGCTCAGACTCTGGAGGTGACTCCTCTGAGCCTGCACCGGTGCTGAATAAACCTTGCTTTTCCATATCTCCGAGTGCTGTTTGTCTCCTTGCCTTGCCACGGTTTTTGTGGTTTCCACAACAATAGTATCTCTATAAACATCCTCAGCCTTCTTCTGGTAAGGTGAGAAGATAAAACAGCGTTTAACAAGATAACAAGGAGAGAGTCTTGCATCAGTCTTTAATTCAGTATTAAGCCTACACCATAGGCTTGGAAGGAGGGTTTGCAAGAGCCTTCCTCTTGTTTGGCCAAGTGAGACAAGGAGTCCCTGTTATTAATGAACCATGACATATAAAAGACAACCTGAGAGAGTCAACTGACATTTAGTAAAGGTCAGAGGTTATTATAAAAGGAATTGTGACCCAGCAATTCCACTCCTGGGTATATATCTGAAAAAACTAAAAATATTAAAAGATACATGCACCCCGATGTTCATAGCAGCATCGTTTATGATTGCAAGACATGGAAGCAACTTAAGTATTCATCAACAGACGAATGGATAAAGAATAGAACGTTGACCTTTGCAGCAACATGGATAGACTTAGAGGGTGTTATGCTAAGTAAAATGTCAGGGAAAGACAAATATTGTATGATATCACTTATATGTAGAATCCAAACATTACAACTATCTAGTGAATATAATGAAAAAGTGGACTCACAGGTATAGAGAACAAAGTAGTGGTTTTACCAGTGGGAGGGGGAAGGGCAATATAAGGTGGAGGAGTGGGAAACACAAACATTTGGATGCAAGATATGTTCAAGGATGTATTGTAGAGATGGGATTAGGATGGCAGAATAGAAGGACTGGAGCTCAACTTCTCTCCTAAAAACAATAAAATTCACAACTAAAGGCTGAGCAATCTTCAACCAAATGGACCAGAAACCATAAAAAAGATATCCTACTCCAGAAGACAAAGAGGAGGCCACATCAAGAGGTAGGAGGGGCGATTACCTGATATAAGCAAACCCATACCTCTTGGGTGGGAAACCCCACAGACTGGAAACTAACTGGTTCACAGAGACTCACCTACAGGAGTGAGAGTTCTGAGCCCCACATCAAACTCCCATGTGTGGGGATCTGGCACTGGGAGAAAGAGCCCCTGGAGCATCTGGCATTGAAGGCCAGTGGGGCTTATGTGCAGGAGCTCCATGAGACTGGGGGAAATAGAGACCCCATTCTTAAAAGGCGCACACAGACTTTCACGTGCAGTGGATCCCAGGGCAGAGCAAAGTTTCCATAGGAATTTGGGTCAAACCTGACTGTAGTTGTTGGAGGACCTCCTGGGAAAATAGGGGTGAATGTGGCTTATTGTGAGGGAAGAACATTGGAAGCAAAGCTCTTGGGAATATTCAGTAGCATGCCTTTCTCTGGAGGTGGCCATTTTGGGAAAATATGGCCCCACCCATCAGCACTGAGAAACTCCAGGGCAAACAACAATCCAGGTGGGCTCACAGCCCCACCCATCAGTAAACAGGCTGCCTAAAGACCCCCCCTCCAGGCACACAGCTGCCTCTAATCCCATCCAGAGACAAAGCCCCACCCACCAGAGGGATAAGAATCAGCTCCACCTACCAGTGGGCAGGCATCAGCCCCTCCCATCAGGAAGCCTACAGCAAGCTCCCATACCAACTTCAGCCACAGAGAGGCTAAAACTCTATTATCTGTGAAAACATCACCACACCAAAAACCTATAAAAATGAAAAGACAGAGAACTATACCTCAGATGAGGGAGAAAGGAAAAACCCTAGAAAATAAGCTAAGTGATGAGGAGATTCTCAGCCTCCAGGAAAAAGACCTTAGACTGTAGATGCTGAAGATGATGAAAGACATTAGAAATAAACTAGAGGCAAAGATGGATAACTTACAGGAAACACTGACCAAAGAGATACAAACTTAAACAAGAAGAGATGCAAAATACAATAACTGAAAGAAAAAATTCACTAGAAGCAGCTAACAGCAGAATACAGGAGGCAGAAGAACGAATAATCAAGGTGGAGGACAGAGTAGTAGAAATTACAGATGTGGAACAGAAGAGAAAAAAGATTGAAAACAAATGAGGAGAGTCTCAGAGAACTCTGGGACAACATTAAATGCACCAACATCTGTATTATAGGGGTGCCAGTAGAAGAGAGAGAGAATGGGACAGAAAAAATATTCCAAAAATAATAGCCAAAAACTTCCCTAACATGGGAAAGGAAGCACTCATTCAAATCCAGGAAGCACAACGAGTACCATATAAAATAAACCCAAGGAGGAACACACCGAGACACATATTAATCAAACTGACCAAAATTAAGGACAAAGAGAAAATCTTGAAAGCAGCTTGGGAAAAGAAACAAGTAACATACAAGGGAATCCCGACAAGGTTATCAGCAGATTTTTCAGCAGAAACTCTGCAGGCCAGAAGGGAGTGGCATGATATACTTCGCGTGATGAAAGGAAAAAACCTCCGACCATGATTCCTTTACCAAGCAAGGCTCTCATTCAGATTTGAAGGAGAAATCAAAAGCTTCACAGCGAAGCAAAAGCTGAGAGAATTCAGCAACACTAAACCAGCCTTACGACAAATACTAAAGGAACTTCTCTAGGCAGAAAAGAAAAGGCCGCAACAGGAAACAAAAATACCGCAAATGACACGGCTCACCAGTAAAGGTATATATACAGTAAAGATATGAAATCATCCATGCACAATTATGCCACCACAATCAGAAGTCATGAGAAGAGGAGTGTACAAACGCAGGGCACTGGAGATGCACTTGCAATTAAGAGACCAACAACTTCAAACAATCTCATATATATAGACTCATATCAAAACTTCAGAATAACCACAAACCAAAAATCTGCAATTGATACACAAACAAATAAGAAAAATCAACTCAATACTACACTAAAGATAGTCATCAAACCAGAAGAGGAGAGAACAAGAGAAGAAGGGAAGAAAAAAGAGCAACAACAACTAATCCAAAGCAATTAATCAAATGGCAATAAGAACATACATATCAATAATTACCTTAAATGTTAATGGACTAAACGCCCCAACCAAGAGACATAGACTGGCGGAATGGATACAAAGACAAGATGCATATATATGCTGTCTTCAAGAGACCCACTTCACTTCTAGGGACACATACAAATTGAAAGTGAGAAGATGGAAGAAAATATTCCATACAAACGGGAATCAACAGAAAGCTGGATTAGCAATACTCATATCAGACAAAATAGACTTTAAAATGAAGAATATTTTAAGGGACAAGGAAGGTCACTACCTAAAGATCAAAGGATCAATCCAAGAAGAAGATATAACAATGTTAAATATCTATGCACCCAACATAGGTTGGGTTCACCACAATATATAAGGCAACTGCTAACAACTTTAAAAGGAGAAATCAACAATAACACAATCATAGTGGAGGACTTTAACACCCCACTGACAGCAATGGACAGATCATCCAGTCAGAAAAACAATAAGGAAACACAGGCCCTGAATGAAGCATTAGACCAGATGGACTTAATAGATATTTAAGAAAATTGAAATCATGTCAAGCATCTTTTCTGACCACAATGCTATATACGACTGGAAATCAATAACAAGAAAAAAACTGCAAAAAACACAAACATGTGGAAACTAAACAACATGCTGCTAAACAACCAATGTATCACTGCAGTAATCAAAGAGGAAATTACAAAAGACCTAGAAGCAAATGACAACAAAGATTAGATACTCCAAAACCTATGGGATGCAGAAAAAGCAGTTCAAAATACTAGCAAACTGCATCCAACAATACATTAAAAGGATTGTACATCATAATCAAGTGGGGTTTATCCCAGGGATGCAAGAGTTATTCAATCAATCAGTGATACACTACATTAACAAACTGAAGAATAAAAAACATATGATCCTCTCAATAGAAGTGGAAAAAGCCTTTGACAAAATCCAACACCCATTTCTGATAAAACCCTTCAGAAACTGGGCATAACGGGAACCTACCTCAACATAACAAAGGCCATATATGACAAACCCACAGCTCACATCATTCTCAATGATGAAAAGCTGAAAGATTTCCCACTGAGATCAGGAACAAGACAAGGATGTCCACTCTCACCACTACTCTTCAACATAGTTTTGGAAGTCCTAGCCATGGCAATCAGAGAAGTAAAAGAAATAAAAGGAATCCAAATTGGAAAGGAAGAAGTAAAGCTATCACTATTTGCATGATACTATACCTAGAGAATCCTAAAGACTCTACCAGAAAACTGTTAGAGTTCATCTGTGAATTTGGCAAAGTCGCAGGATACAGAATTAATACACAGAAATCGACAACATTTCTATACACTAACAATGAAAGAGCAGAAAGAGAAATTAGGGAAGCCATCCCATTTACCATTGCATCCAAAAGAATAAAATACCTAGGAGTAAACCTATCTAAAGAGACAAAAGACCTGTACTCTGAAAACTCTAAGACTCTGATGAAAGAAATCAAAGATGACAAAAATAAATGGAAAGATATACCATGCTCTTGGATTGGAAGAGTTAATATTATCAAAATGACTATACTACCTAAGGCAATCTACAGATTCAATGCAATCCCTATCAAATTACCAAGCACATTTTTCACAGAACTTGAACAAAATATTTTAAAGTTTGTTTGGAAGCACAAAAGACCCAGAATAGCCAAAGACATACTGAAAAAGAAAAATGGAGCTGGAGGAATCAGGCTCCCAGACCTCAGACTATACTACAAAGCAACAATCATCAAAACTGTATGGTACTTGCACAAAGACAGAAATATAGATCATTGGAACAGGATAGAAAGCCCAGAATTAAACCCATGCACCTACAGCCAACTAATCTATGACAAAGGAGGCAAGAATATATACTGGAGAAAGGACAGCTTGTTCAGTAAGTGGTGCTGGGAAAACTGGACAGCCACATGGAAAAGAATGAAATTAGAATACTCCCTAATACCATACACAAAAATAAACTCCAAATGGATTAACGACCTAGATATAAGACCAGACACTATAAAACTCTTAGAAGAAAACATAGGCCAAACACTCTCTGACATAAACGACAGCAACATCTTCTCAGATCCACCTCTTAGAATATTGATGATAAAAGCAAAAATAAACAAATGGGGACTAATCAAACTTAAAAGTTTCTGCACAGCAAAGGAAACCCTAAACAAAATGAAAAGACAAACCACAGAATGGGAGAAAATCTTTGCAAGTGAATCAACTGAAAGGGATTAATCTCCAAAATTTATAAACACCTCCTTCAGCTCAATACCAAAAAAAAAAAGAAGAAAAAAACCCATCAAAAAATGGGCAGAAGATCTAAATAGACACTTCTCCAAAGAAGACATATGGATGGCCCAAAAAAACACATGAAAAGATGTTCCGCATCACTCATCATTAGAGAAATGCAAATCAAAACCACGATGAGGTATCGCATTACACCAGCCAGAATGGCCATCATCAAAAAGTCTACAAACAATAAGTGCTGGAAAGGGTGTGGAGAAAAAGGAACCCTGTTACACTGTTTGTGGGAATGTACGTTGGCGCAACCACTGTGGAAAGCAGTATGGATATTCCTCAGAAAACTCAAAGTAGAACTACCATTTGATCCAGCGGTCCTACTCCTGGGCATCTATCCAGAAAAAAACATGACTTGAAAAGACATATGTACTCCAATGTTCATTGCATTACTATTTTCAATAGCCAAGACATGGAAACAACTTAAATGTCCATTGACAGAGGAGTGGATCAAGAAGAAGTGGTACATATACACAGTGGAGTATTACTCAGTCATTAAAATGAACAAAATACCAACATTTTTAGCAACATGGATGGACCTAGAAATTATCATGCTGAGGGAAGTCAGCCACACAATGAGACACCAACATCAAATGCTTTCACTGACATGTGGAATCTGAAAAAAGGACAGACTGAACTTTACATAACAGATGCTGACTCACAGACTTTGAAAAACTTATGGTCTCCAGAGGAGACAGTTTGGGGGATGGGGGGATGTGCTGGGGTTGTGGGATGAAAATCCTATAAAATTGGATTGTGATGATCATTGTACAACTACAAATGTAATAAATTCATTCAGTAATAAAAAACACAAAAAAAGGATGTATTGTAAAACATAGGGAATATAGCTAATATTTTCTAACAACTGTAAGTAAAAAGTAAATGTTAAAATGGTATATAAATAAAAAATAAAAGAACAAAATTAAAAAAAGACGTGTTCAGAGTCAAAAGTCATTCATACACTATACAAGAAGAAAATCCAGATGTATAGAATCATAAGACTAGTAGGAGCATCAGAAGAAATGCAGTTTAGTCTTTGACTCTGAGAAGGAGTGTAGTCAATAATTCAAAAAGCTGAAAGGAAATAGAATGAACTCAATAAGCCAGAACCTATTTTGGAAGCCAAATATTTCCCCAGAAAATGGATCAGTTAACACCTACACATTATATGAGCTGATATTCTAGAATAGCATGGACATTTTAAGACATTTTACAGTTTTCTTATCTATATTATCAATTTCTTTGTTCATCTCTTGAGAGTCAGCTATTTTTAAATTAGGAAAGATGATATGATATTGGATCTATTGTATTAGGATGTGATAATAATACAACTGTGAGGTGCA
Organism: Phacochoerus africanus; assembly: GCF_016906955.1. Classification (NCBI taxonomy): domain Eukaryota; kingdom Metazoa; phylum Chordata; class Mammalia; order Artiodactyla; family Suidae; genus Phacochoerus; species Phacochoerus africanus. Next base: position 51,703,844 of record NC_062549.1, on the reverse strand, counting down.
TGCTTTTGAACATGCTGTGGAAACACGTCACCCCTACTATAGGAGGAAGCGAACTGCTTGTCTCCTTTGTGTTATGGAAGGTGAATGTTGCCTCTGGATGTGCAAATGCAAATGCAAAATGATAAACACAGGGTTACTAGAGCATCAGAAGGGTCTATTAAGATTTTTTTTTTGCAAAGACACAATAAGCTCTTCATAGTGTAATATTGATTTTTGTTTCTTTGGTATTATTTCAAATATTTTAATGTATTTTTTATCTTTCTACTCCCTTGTCAGGTTTCCCAGAGTTTAACACACCTGAAAACATCTGATGCCCTTTGCTACCATATTCCAGAAAAGACTAATGGGCACATTGGAAATTTGGTCTGTCAATCTGTGATGTAGGAGTCTATAAAAATTGACCTGGGTCATGAGAGTGAAGTTAGTAATGTAAGTTTTTTGGTGAGGTAATGGAAGACTACAACTTATGTTTGGCTAGGTATTGGGTTAGAGATCAGGGTGCTCTATGGAATGGATGCAGGGAGAAGCATGCTGGGGGGTGGAGAGCGCATTGAATGGAAGTGTACATCATCATGTTATAAAATGGACCTGAAAGTGGTTCACATTTCAATGCTCAGAAGCTGTGGAGCTGAAATATATTAGCTCACATGGCAACGGGGACTTTACAGATGTGAATAAAGGAACAGGTTTTGAGATGAGAAGTTATCCCAGATTATCCAGATGGGTCCAATCTACTCATTTAAATTTTTAAAAGCAGAGAATCATTTCTGGCCTTGGATGGCAAAAGTGATACGGCCAAAGAAGTAGAGGCAGAGAGATGTTACATTTGTGCTTTATTTTTATTAATTAAAAAATTATAATCCCCCTCCCCAGCTTTATTGAAGTATGACAAATAAAAATTATGCATATTTAAGTTGTACAACATGATTTTACAATATGTGCAAATGTGATGATTTATTATACATATACATTGTGAAATGATTCCCACGCAAGTTAATACATCCTTACTTTACAGAGATAACTTTTTTTTGGTAGTGAGAACTCCACAAATTTACTCTTTTAGAAAATTTCAAGTATATACAATACAGTATTATTAATGAGATTAATCATTATTAATCATGCTATATATTAAGCTATCTAGAGCTTATTCAACCTATAATAAAAAGCTTGGTACCTTTGACCAACATCTGCCCATTTTAGCACTTCAGCCCACAGAAACCACCATTTGACTCTCTGCTTCTCTGAAATTTGCTTTTAAAGATTTGACATATAAGTGAATCATACAGCATTTATCTTTCTGTGTTTAAACTTTTTCACTTAACAGAATAAAATAGTGTCCTTGAAAAATAATATCCTCCATATTCATCCATATTGTCACAAATGGTGGAATTCCCTTTTTTTTTGGATTGAATAATATCACATTTCTTTTATCCATTCATCCATTAATGGATATTTAGGTTGTCCAGTATCTTGGCTATTAGGAATAATATTGCAATGAATAGGGAAATGTAGGTATCTCTTTGAGATACTGATTTCATTTCCTTTGAATATATACCCAGAAGTCGGATTGCTGGGTCATATAGTAGTTCTTTTTTTAATTTTCTGAGAAAACCCTATAACGTTTTGCATAGTAGCTATAGCAACTTGTATTTCCACCAAAAGTGGGAAAAAGATTCCCTTTTCTCCATACCCTCGCCAACACTTATCTTTTATCTTTTTGATAAATATGTGTGAGGTGGTATCTTTTTCGAGTTTTGATTTGCAGTTCCCTGATGATTAGCACCTTTTTATATACCTGTTGGCCATTTGTAGATCTGTAATCTTTAAAGACAGAAGAAACTGACCGTGATCAAGAAATGCAGATGGACTCAAAAAACTAGAAATAGGTTAAAAAAACAGGTTCACTCTTCAAGTTGCCAAAAGGAACTCAGTCCTGTTAATAATTTGATTTTAGCTCCATGAGACTCATGTAGAATTTCTGACCTAGAAAAGTATAAGATAACAAATTTGTTTTTTTTTTTTTTTGTCTTGCTATTTCTTGGGCCGCTCCCGCGGCATATGGAGGTTCCCAGGCTAGGGGTCCAATCGGAGCTGTAGCCACCGGCCTACACCAGAGCTACAGCAACGCGGGATTTGAGCCACTTCTGCAACCTACACCACAAATTTTAAAATATGGTACTGGCACAAAAATAGAAATATAGATCAATGGAACAGGATAGAAAGCCCAGAAATAAATCCAGGCACCTATGGTCAACTAATCTATGACAAAGGTGGCAAGAACCTACAGTGGAAGAAAGTCTGTTTAATAAGTGATACTGGGAAAACTAGAAAGCTAGATGTAAAAGAATGAAATCAGAACACTCTCAGGAGTTCCCATCGTGGTGCAGCAGAAACTAATCTGACTAGGAACCATGAGGTTGCAGGTTTGATCCTTGGCCTTGCTTGGTGGGTTAAGGATCTGGCATTGCCATGAGCTGTGGTGTAGGTCAAAGAAGCGGCTTGGATCTGGCATTGCTGTGGCTGTGATGTGCCGGCAGCTGTAGCTCTGATTGGACCCCTCGCCTGGGAACCTCTATATGCCACGGGTGCAGCCCTAAAAGACAAAAAGACAAAAAATAAAAAATAAAACCATACACAAAAACAAACTCAAAATGGATTAAAGACCTAAATATAAAATGAGATAGTATAAAATTCCTAGAGGAAAACATAGGCAGAATACTCTCCAACATAAATCACAGCAACATCTTATTTGATCCACCTCCTAGAATAATGTCAATAAAAATGAAAATAAACCAATGGCACCTAATTAAACCCAAAAGTTTTTGCACAGCAAAGGAAACCATTAAAAAAAGAAAAGACAACCCACAGAATGGGAGAAAATCTTTACAAATGATGCAGCACACAAGGGCCTAATGTCCGAAATATATAAACAACTCATACAACTCAACAACAGCAACAAAAACAACAACAAAAAAAACAATTGAAAAATGGGCAGAAGACCTAAATCGACATTTCTCTAAAGAAGACAGACATAAGAATCTACACATGTATGTGTAACTGGGTCACCATGCTGTACAGTAGAAAATTGAGAGAACACTGTAAACCAGATATAATGGAAAAAAAACAAAAATCATTACATTTTAAAAAAAGAAGAAGACATACAGATGGCCAACAGGTATAGGAAAAAATGCTCAATATCATTAATTATTAGAGAAATGCAAATCAAAACTACAATGAGGTACCACCTCACACCAGTCAGAATGGCCATGATTAACAAGTCAACAAATAACAAATTCTGGAAAGGGTGTAGAGAAAAGGTTACCCTCCTTCAGTGTTGGTGGGTATGTAAATTGGTACAACCACTACATAAAAGAGTATGGAGATACCACAGAAAACTAAATATAGAACTACCATATGATCCAACAATCCCTACTCCTGAGCATAAATCTGAACAAAACATTCATTCAAAAAGATAAGTTCACTCTTATGTTCATAACAGCACTATTCACAATAGCCAAGACATGTAAACAACCTAAATGTCTGTCTACAGATGAATGGATTAAGATGTGATACATATATACAATGGAACACTACTCAGCCATTGTGTATGATACTTGTAATATATATTTGTATTCAGTTTGCTAATATTTTGTTGAGGATTTTTGCATCTATGTTCATCCGTGATACTGGCCTGTAGTTTTCTTTTTTTGTGGTATCTTTGTCTGGTTTTGGTATCAGGGTGATGGTGGCCTCATAGAATGAGCTTGGGAGCGTTCCTTCCTCTGCTATTTTTTGTAAGAGTTTCAGAAGAATAGGTGTTAACTCTTCTCTGAATGTTTGATAGGATTCGCCTCTGTAGCCATCAGGTCCTGGACTTTTGTTTTTTGGAAGTTTTTAAATCACATTTTCAATTTCAGTGCTTGTGGTTTGTCTATTCATATTTTCTCTTTCTTCCTGGTTCAGTCTTGATAGGTTGTACCTTTGTAGAATCTTCCTATTTCTTCTAGGTTTATCCATTTTATTGGCATATAGTTGCTTATAGTAGTCTCTTATCCTTTGTATTTCTGTGAAGTCACTTGCAATTTCTCCTTTTTCATTTCTAACTTTATTGATTTGAGCCCTCTCCCTTTTTTTCTTGATGAGTCTGGCTAAATGTTTATCAATTTTGTTGATCTTTTCAAAGAATCAACTTTTGGTTTTATTGATCTACTCTGTTGTTTTCTTTATTTCTATTTCATTTATTTCTGCTCTGATCTTTATGATTTCTTTTCTACTAGTAATTTTGAGCTTTCTCTGTTCTTCCTTCTCTAGTTGTTTTAGGTGTAAGGACAGGTTGTTTATTTGATCTTTTTCTTGTTTTATGAGAAGATTGTTTTGTTATAAAATTCCTTCTCAGAACTGCCTTTTTTTGTGTCCTATAGGTTTTGGATTGTTGTATCTTTGTTGTCATTTGTCTCTAAGTATGTTTTGATTTTGTTAATGATACATTGGTTGTTCAGTAGCATATTGTTTAGCTTCCAGGAATTTGTGTTTTTTTTGCTGTTTTTTTTTTTTTCTTATAGTTGATTTATAGTCTCATTGCATTGTGGTTGGAGAAAATGCATGGGATAATTTCAACTTTTTATTTATTTATTTATTTATTTATTTATTTATTTATTTATTTATTTTTTGTCTTTTTAGGGCTACCCCCATGGCATATGGAGGTTCCCAGGCTAGGGGTCTAATTGGAGCTGTTGGCACCAGCCTATGCCAGAGCCACAGCAATGCCAGATCCGAGCCACGTCTGCGACCTACACCACAGCTCATGGCAACGCCAGATCCTTAACCCACTGAGCAAGGCCAGGGACCAAACCCGCAACCTCATGGTTCCCAGTAGGATTGAACCACTGAGCCACGACAGGAACTCAAGGAATATATTTTAAAAATTAAAAAGCTGAGTTATCTCAGCCTTAGGTTTGATAATTTTTGGTTAGCTTCATTTACAATGGTTTTCACCCTTTTCATAGTAGGAGCCTAGCTCTGATGGAAAAAAATAGTGTCAGCCCTTGTTTTATTCAAATGATGTAAGTTAAGCAGCTACATAGAGAAATGTGTACTCTTGTGTGGCCAAAGTGTAGAATAGTGCTATATTTTGTAAGGCATTTTGTAGTTAGGAAAAAGGAAAATAAGCCAGTGAAACATAATTCAAAAATAATTAAACCTATTTCAATTTTGCCTGTAATGACTTCTTTTTATTTTATTAAAGATTTTTTTAATGAAGTAGAGTTGACTTACAATTATTATTGTATTACAATAATACTACATATATTGTAATATATGTATTGTTTTTCAGATTCTTTTCCCATAGAGGCTATCACAGAGTATTGAGTAAATTTTCCTGTGCTATATAGTAGGTCCTTATTACTTGTTGATTTTGTATATAGTAGTGTGTGTATGCCAATCTCAACCTCCCAATTTTTCCCTCCCCCAGTGTTTTTCCTCTGGTAACCATAAGTTTGGTTTTGAAAACTTTTAGTCTCTTTCTGTTTTGTAAGTTCTTTTAAAATCATTTTTCCTTAGGTTCCACATGTTAGTGATCTCATATGATATTTGTCTTTCTCTGTCTGGCTTACTTCACTTAATATGATGATTTCTAGGTCCATCCATGTTGCTGCAAGAGGTACTAATTCATTCTTTTTTATGGCTGAGTAATAGTCTGCTGTATACATGTACCAGATCTTCTTTACACATTCCTCTGTTGATAGACATTTAAGTTGTCTCTATGTTTTAGCTATTCTATATAGTGCTGCAATGAGCATTGGGCCGTATGTACCTTTTTGTTTGTTTGTTTGTTTTGCTTTTTAGGGCAGCAGCTGAGACATATGGAGGTTCCCAGCTTAGGGGTCAAATTGGAGCTACAGCTGCTGGTGTATGCCACAGCCACAGCAATGCAGGATCCAAGCCATGTCTGCAAACTATACCACAGCTCACGGCAACGCCAGACCCTTAACCCACTGAATGAGGCCAGGGATCGAACCTGCAACTTCATGGTTCCTAGTTGTATTCCTTTCTGCTGCACCACAACATGAACTCCATCATTTTAAATTATTGTTTTCTCTGGTTATATGTCCAGGAGTGGGATTGCAGGATCGTATTGTATAATGTTGCTTCATTTGCAAAATTTGCCTTTTTCTTAACCACAAAAATCCAGATGTAGAGGGAGAATTTTTGTATGTGAATTAAAAAATAGCATTATTGAGATAGGTCACATATCAAAATTTACCCATTTAAAATGTAAAATTCAGTGGTTTTTAGTATATTGCATTATTGAGTTTTTAAAGTGTGATAAAATATACACAATTGCCTTATTAATTGTACTATTCAGGGCATTAATTACATTCACCGTGTTGTGCAACCATCATGACTATCTATTTCCAAATCATTTTCATCACCCCTAAAAGAAACTCTGTAAACATGAAGGAATAACACTCCAACCCTCCCTTCTCTCTGTCCATAGTAACTTCTAAACCACTTTCTGATTTTACACATTTGTTTATTTAGATAGCTCATGTAGCAGAGTTCTTTTGTGTCTGATTTGTTTGCTTAACATAATGTTTTCAAGATTTATGTGTGTTATTGCATGTGTTAGAACTTCATTTCTTCTTATTGCTGAAGAATATTTCATATTATATATATATATATACACATACATATATACCATGTTTTGTTTTTCCATTCATCTTTTGGACACGTGGGTTGTTTCTACGTTTTGACAATTATAAATCATGCTGCAGTGATTGACATATAAGTATCTATTTAAGTCCCTGCTCTCAATTCTTTTGGTATTTACCTAGTTGTGGAACTGCTGGACCATATATTTTTTTTTTTTTTTGTCTTTTTAGGGCTGCACTCGTGGCATATGGACGTTCCCAGGCTAGGGGTCTAATTGAGGCTGTTGGTGCTGGCCTATGCCAGAGCCATAGCAATGCTGGATCCGAGCCACATCTGTGACCTACACCACAGCCCACGGCAACGCCAGATCCTCAGCCCACTAAGTGAGGCCAGGGATCGAACCCACAACCTTATGGTTTCTAGTCAGATTCCTTTCCGCTGTGCCAAGAGGGGAACTCCAGTAGTTTATGTTTAGATTTGTGAGGGACCATCAAACTGTTTTCCAATGTGGCTGCATCATTTTACATTCCCACCAGCAATGAACAAGGGTTCCAATTTCTCTGCATCTTCACCAACACCATCCTGGTAGGTGTGATATGGTATCATTGTGGTTGGGTGTAAATGCACTTTTAAACTTAAGACAATTGCTGAAAAATTTGACTACAATGAACAGAAATAACATATGGTGTTTTTCTATGATGTTTGCTACCACTCCCCAAGTTACTCCCAGATAAATAGTGGTTTAGCTCATGCCCTTTCTTAGAAAGAGCCAAGTCATCTAGAAGGAGACTCAGGAACAGGGAATAAACTATAGTTGAAGGAATTTGTGCAATAGGGAAATGTGTGAGGTATATAAAAGAGGGTGAGAAGGGAGTATACATAAAGAGGTGTAGAATTTATAAAGGATTATAAAATTATGTAGGAGAGAGAAAACATGGGTGCATTCATAGAAAGATGATAGATCTAGAAAATGATAAGAGCAAAGGAGTGCAGTCTGTGAATATGTCACAACTGGAAGAGCTATAGTTCAAATTTGTCAGGTCTATGACTTGAGGAGTTATTGCAGAGACAGGATGAATTTAGATTCCTTAAATCCCACTTAAAGAAGAATTATAATGCCCCCCCTTTTTCCCCTAGGGTAAGAAGGTAGCTCCTGAAATCCTGTTAGATATGGGAAACATTTCCTCAAGCCACCTTCAACTGCCACAGATGGTCAGATATGGCCCAATGGATCAGTTGTAGATGCTAAGGCTTGCCTGCAAAATTTAGGAAAGCTAAAGTTTCCTTCAAAAGAGAGCAAAAATCTGATAATATTTTTTCCTAAGGAGAGTCTCTTTATCAAAATATTAGAGCCATATTTGACTGATTGTCCCTGAGCAATGGCAACCATGATTGCATGTAGAAGAGCACTCACCACAGTTCCTAGGACACCAGGTATGCCTTTCAGAGTAACTTATGCACTGAAAGCTTGAAATATGCATACTTTTCATCTTTTGCCAATTTATACCAAGAGAAAAATTAAGACAGTGTGTAAATGCTTATGCACATATTGTGCATGATGATTACCACAAAGTCACCAGTCAAAAGATTTGGAGTTCCCTGATGGCTCAGTAGATTAAGGGTCCAGCATTGTTGCTGTAATGCAGGTTCTATCCCTGGCCTGGGCGTTCCCCTGCTGCCCCCTAAAATTGACAACTCAAATGTCTAAGGGATTTGTGAAATAAGTTGTTGTGTGTCAACTCACTAGAATATTATTTTGTCATTAGACTACTTTATAGAAATTTATTAATTGGCATGGAAGAACATTAAAAAATTGTTGGCAAATAGAACAAACACAAAAGAATGTCTCAATTTGTATTTTCTCCCTCCCTCCTTCCCTTCCTTCCCACCTTTCTTCTTCTTTTCTTTCTCTCTCTCTCTCTATAAATATATATACCTCTCTCTCTCTATATATATATATCTCTGGATACAATATCTCTGGACATATATATCTCCAGGTTTCTATATCTAGTGATGAAAATCTGAGTAGTGGTCTTTGGGAAGTAAGATTATGGATAAGTTTTATTCATTCATTAGGATGATTTGCATTTTATAATTTTTATACAATGAACCTGAACTACAATCCTACAACCTGTACCCACACATCCTGGAAAATGCCAGATGGTGGCAACTTCACAATTCTGTTTATGAAGGGGGGCTGCTTCTCCTGCACAGATACACCATCATACTTTCGAGTCTCCATATATTCAGAAAAATACATGCCATTCTGAGTCTTTCCTTTAAAAAAAGAGTACTAAATTCTTCTTAGAGAAGACCAGCAAGATACCAGCTGCAAGACAGCAAATGCTGATGGGAGAGTAGAAGTGAAGATGGTTCAGCAATGACGAATCTGCCGGTTTGGTCACAGAAAAGTGGAGTGTTGCCAGTTCCCGTTGTCAGGATGCCTTTTGTGTTCTGCATCGTTTTTTTAGCTCAGGGATTATCAGAGCACAGTTTCCATGCCAGAGCATTCAATAAGGCATGCCCACCCAGATTCAGAGCTCAGTGTGATTACTACCAGTTTCTCAAACCTTTGCTAGCTAAGGTTTTTGCTCTTGCCAACAGAATCCATGCTTATGGATGACGTATTTGTTCAGGAAGTAAGCCAACAATGCTGTGGTGACTTTAATGCACCACAAAAGCATTTGCTCAGAGTCAGTTTCAGCAGAGGATAATCTTTCAGCTGCTTTGTTAATAAAGTGTCCAAATTATCTTTTCCACACTGACACTTTACATACTTGGCTCTCAGAGGCTATGGGCGTCACGGGGACTCACAGGACCAGATGATCTAATTACCATGCATGCTGTCATTAAGGAGCAGTTGGTAGAACTGAGCTCAGTATTCCTTAGTTTACCTGATATTCATATTTAATATGGAATTACACCACGGAATGAAATGTGGACATTTTTAAAATAACTTTTTTTTTTTTTTAAGGCTGTACCTGTGGCATATGGAAGTTCCCAGTCTAGGGGTCGAATTGGAGCTTCAGCTGTGGGACAAAGTGATGGCCACAGCAGCACAGGATCTGAACTGCATCTGTGACCTACACTCCAGGCACCACAGCTCACAGCAATGCTGGATTCTTAACACACTGAGTAGGGCCAGGGATTGAACACACATCCTCATGGATACTGGTCCAGTTCAATACCACTGAGCCACAATGGGAATTCCTAAACTACGTTTTTGAAATTACTTCTTGAAATGTCCTTTGAAAGAAGTTGGGTTGAACTGGTGTTGGGTCTATAAGCCTATTTTTTACAGAGGCTTCCATTAACAAGGTCCTGAAAAGAATTATAATAAACCTAAAACTATCAGGTCACAGGTTGAGAAACTGCTTCAAAATTGAAACTATGGGCAACAAGGACCTGCTGTGTAGCACAGAGAACTCTACCCAATATTCTGTGATGATTGATGTGGGAAAAGAAATTGAAAGAAAATGGATATGTATACATGTATGACTGACTCATCTTGTTGTACAGCAGAAATTATCACAATGTTGTAAATCAACTATATTTCAATAAAACTTAAAAATAATAATAAAAAAGAAACTGCAGAGATAGGAGTTAGGTTCTTGCCTCAATCAGGTTCCAAGTGTGCAAGAGAAGAAGAACTTTATTCTAGTAAACTGGTAAAGGATTGAAGAACTTTCTTTAGGAAGTGATTTGGGGATTCTCTTAGTAAGGTCTTTTAAACTCTTGGAGTTTTCTATATCCTAGTTCTTGTGTAAACTTGAGACGACTTTCTCCTGGAAATAACTCTTCTAAAGGACAGTATTCCTACTCATTAGATTCAACAAAATTTATTGAAAGTGGACTCTGCCTCTGATTCTTTAATATCTGGTGTCTTAAAATATTCTTTTTTTAAAAAATGAGAGTAATTTTTTTTATTTTTTATTTTTAAAATTTTTGTGTTTTCAGGGCCTGGACATATGGAAGTTCCCAGGCTGGGGGTCAGATTAGAGCTACAGCTGCCAGCCTACGTCATGTCACAGCCTTGCAGGATCCGAGCTGTGTCTGCAAACTACACCACCAGCTCATCACAACATAAGATCCTTAACCCACTGAGAGGGGCCAGGTATTGAACCCATGTCCTCATGAATACTAGTCAGGTTCGTTACCGCTGAGGCGTGATGGGAACTCCTGAATATTCTTAAAAAAATTATTGTCTTAGAATAGTCTCAAAAAATTATCACCAATTTTCACATGAGAAAACAAGGTCCAGAGGGATGCTTTAATCTCTCTGCTAACTGGTTTTCCCTGCTCCTGTCTTATCTAACTCCAACCTATCCTCTTCTTGCTGGTCATAATCCTTTAGGTGGACTCATTCCATATATCGAAGTTTAGGAAGTGGGAGATGTTGGAAGCTAATATAGAAAACCAGTGTATTGTCTATGTAGATCTTGCTCCTACTATATTAGAATTCTGGCAGACATTTTCTGTGTAACTTCACAAATCTGCTTGTTTTTCTTTTTCTTTCTCAAGAACAACAGAATTTCCCTCAGAACACTAACAAACAAACTTAACAAATGAATGCTATGTATCAAAGAACAACTATTTGTGGAGTACCTACTATGCGTCAGGCAATTGGCATATGGCAGTGAAATGATAAATAAGAGCCCTGACTTCATGGGAATCTCAAGCATCAATCAGGAATTATAAGTGTGATGAGAACTGGAAAGAAAGGCATTATGGGACCATCTATTGCTTTCTCTCCCTCTTTTCCTTTAATGACTATCCTTAAAAATTAGTATTGTGATGGAATTCCCGTCGTGGCGCAGTAGAAACAAATCTGACTAGGAACCATGAGGTTGTGGGTTCGACCCCTGGCCTCGCTTAGCGGGCTAAGGATCCGGCATTGTCCATGAGCTGTGGTGTAGGTCGCAGACACGGCATTGCTGTGGCTGTGACTGTGGCATAGGCCGGCAGCAACAGCTCTGATTCGACTCCTAGCCTGGGAACCTCCGTATGCCGTGAATTTGGCCCCAAAAAGCCAAAAAAAAAAAAAAAAAGTTAATGTCATGATTTGTGCCTCAGTGGTCTAGGATCTACACTCACTCACCACATGCTGCAAAAGAATTCTTAAAGAATATGTAATTAACTTGTATAGAGTAAAGAGTGTGCTCAGAGAATATAAGAGCAAGAGCCGGAGGCAGGAAGAATACATTTTATTTTCAGAATTGTGTTATTGGGTGTCTTTCTCTCTCCTTTTTTATCAATCTGTCTTGCAATTCTAGCAGCCCTCCACAATTTTTCTGTTAATAAATTATCACTCTGTGAATCAGTACAAACCTATGACATTTCTACTGTGACATCACCAACTTGACCAAATCGACCTATGTGGACTGTTCTTGCTTCATCAGGGAAAGTGGCTCATCATCTTCCTTCATGTACGATTCCTCTGTTGCCATTTGGTCTATTTCTTAGTATGTTTTTCTGACTATGTTGTCTAGTTCAGCCTGCCAGGGTAAACACTGAATTATGAAGCATCCCCCAGGTTTATAAATTTAAATCCCCTCCCATTTTTGGCCAGTTAGCAGGTACATTTTATAAAACCTGTGTGTGGTTATTTTGTTTTCTTATTAGATTATAAAATCCTTGAGGGTAGAGAAATGTCTCACGAAAAGTTTACAAGCTTGATAGCATAAAAACCAGGGACAACACCTTCAAACCCTATGAAGTTGTTAGAAATATATGTCTATAGTGCTAGGGTAAATATAATTTGTTCAGGAACAAGCATTAAAATCATTGTCTTAGCTCTAAAGATAACCTGACAGAAATCATTTCATTGTACTTCATTTTTTTTTTCACAGAAAGTATTTCCTGTACTTCCTGTACCATAGCAAAAATGCAATAGTCCTCATAAAAGCCTTCAAGATCCAAGGTCATTTAGAAGGAACATGCTATATTTCTAAGGGCTAACATTTCTTTTATTCACATTTAGCAATAAAATATATTACTTTGGCTTATCGTCTACTAAACTTTTATTGATTTGCTGTGTAGATTTAAAATAACTTTCTCCTTGAACTCTTTTTAGAACATTATGACAATTAAAATTAAATAAAATTTAGCTTTAGGAATTCTCTTAAATTTTCATAATTTATATATATATATATGTATATGTACATATATATCTAAGTGATTATATATGGAAAGAAAATTCATTTGGTGGTTAAGGGATTCCCCCCTCTGCCGCCACAAAAATTGGAATTTCAACCCTGGTTTGGCTACTCTGTGGTTTTGGACAAGGGTCTAAAGCCCTTCAAGCCTCACTTTCCTCATCTGTAAAATAAGGGTGTAACAATTGTACATAATTCATAAGGTTGCTGTGATGATGAAATGAGATATGTTGTCCAGTGAAACCTAAACAAATATTATCTGATTTCATTTAAGAGTTTATCTAGCAAATACTAACCACCTAATGTTCAGCCACAATTTTAAGTTTTTGTAAATATGAACTTATTTATTACCTCATTTAATACTTCAATACTAAAAACAACCTTATGAGGTAGGCATTTTATCATTTCTATTTTGTAGGTGAGAAAATGAAGGAGCTGAGAGGTTATGATAATTGCTCCAGCTAAGAGACAATAGCAGAGCCAGAATTGTAACCTTGGAAGTTAGGCTTAATAATTCATGTTCTTAGACAATACTGCCTTGTTTTATTTATATGTTTATTTATGTATTAATTCAACCAATTTATTTAACTTCTACCATGTATTAAGAATTGTCCTAGGCATTTGGGTTACAAAGATGAAGCCCCTGCCCTTGAGACTATCATAGTGAATACCAAAAAAATGTTTGTGAAAACATGAGATTCTGTTGTATAGCACAAGGAACTATATCTAATCACTTGTGATGGCACATGATGGGGGATAATGTGAAAAAAAGAATATACATGGATGTATGGCTGGATCACTTTCTGTGCAGCAGAAATTAACAGAACATTGTAAATCAACTATAATTAAAAAATTTAAAAAATATAATACAGTGTTGCTCATCCATCAAAGAAAAATGTTCAGTGGCTACAGAAGCACAGTGGAGAGAAAGCGTAACTCAAGGCCCACTCTTAATCTTTGAGGAGCTGAGGAGAATAAGTGCAAGTGGAGACCCACGTTCCATATTTCAAAATATTTAAACATTAAAAATCAGGTTTCACAAAGCTATTTTTGTAATGAAAAAAGTGAAAATATGTGTAAATCTGTGAATTTCTTATTACTAAAAGTTGGCATAATGTCAAAAACAGTTTAATTAGGAGTTCTTGTTGTAGCACAGCGGAATTGAACCCAACTAGGAACTATGAGGTTGTGGGTTTGATCCCTGGCCTTGCTCAGTGGGTAAAGGATCTGGCATTGCCATGAGCTGCGGTGTAGGTCGCAGACTTGTTTTGGATCCTGCATTGCTGTGGCTGTGGCGCAGCTGGCAGCTATAGCTCTGATTCGACCCCAGCCTAGGAACCTCCATATGCCCCATGTGTGGCCCTAAAAAAAACAAAACCAAAAACAACTAAATTAAATATTAGTGGCCATGTCTGTGTATTCTGCTGAAGGGCTGGCAATATTTGGACGAGTAATAGAGTAAAAATAGGAATAATTAATAAAATTTATATATTCCACAAATACATTTTTCTGGACTTAATCTTAACAAAATAACTACTTATAACTTAATAATTAAGATTTTTGCATAATTTATATAATACCAATGACCTAAATGTCTAAATGAATACTGCATTTAAAGTGTTTAAAACATGAATGTATTTTTATCAAATTGTGAATTTAAACAAATGTAAAAAATTAAAAAATTTTTGGAGTTCTGTCTGTGGTACAGTGGGTTAGGATCTGGTGTTGTCACTGCAGTGGTTTGGGTCGCTGTGGAGGCAGAGGTTCAATTCCCCAGCCCACACAGTGGGTCAAAGTATCCAGCATTGGTGCAGCTGTGGCATAGGTTGCAGCTGAGGCTGGGGTTCAGTTCCTGGCCTTCCATATACTGTGGTTGTGGCCCAAAAATATAAAGAATAAAATATTTTTTCATATTTTTTCAAAAATTTATTTTTCATATGTTCAAAGTATTAGAAATAAAATGAAAATAAAAACAATTAAATTTTATTTAGCTACAGCTGAAAGTTTTTATTTTTGGAAAACTCAATGAAATCATATTAAATATTTTTATAAAAATCGAACAAATCACAATCCTAACAATCAATATTCACATATTTGCCCATTGGATAGATGAGTGACACGTGTTACATGTAGATCTATTTATATACACATTTAAGAGTAATATGAATTGCAAAATTTTCACAGCTACCATGTGCAACTGTTGCGAATACTCACTGATTTTTTTTTTTTTTAATGGCTGCACTTGTAGCATATGGAAGTTCCTGGGCCAGGGATTGAATCCAAGCTATAGTTGCAACCTACGCCACAGCAGCAGCAATGCCAGATCCTTTAATCCACTGTGGGGGCTGGGGATTGAACCTGAGCTTCTGCAGTCAGATTCTTAACCCACTGTGCTACAGTGGGAATTCCAATATTCATGAACTTTTGAGTAGCTCTGGAGCCATAAAATTGATGAACATGAAAATGATACTTAGCTCTGCTGGGAATAGCTGATTATTTTGCAAGGATCTACTGTACATATGCTATCTGAAGAGAATGATTACTGTGGTCTTTCATTTGCCTAAGCATGATTGCTACTTTTAATCTTCCTCACACTCTGTAGTAGTGTCCATCTCTAAAGTCAGCAGTGGCACAGCCCACAAACCTTTGCAACATCCAGACACTATTTCCTTTCATTTCAAGGACATAGGGCTAGAGATGTGGAGAGGTATCTCCTGGGATACTGAATAATTTTAGTCATGTGAAATCTATTGAGGGTTATGGATCTTGCTGTGCCAGGGCTGAACACCAAATCCTGAGAGACAGAGGAGTCCATATGATCTTTCATAAATTTATTTCTGTTTATGATGTATGAGGCCCTCCCTCCGAAGTATAGGGCTCAGTCCATGATCCTTCTAGTTTGGATCTAATGGTGGTACTGTGTAAGTATTTCCTCTGGGACTAAGACATTTTTTTAGATGAGGCAGATATAGGTTGAATTTTGAAGGAAATAGAGTGCCATGTGGTTTGTTGATGGCATCATATGCAAAGGCACCGAGGTATTTAGTTGTGTAGCCTCTTCAGGAAACTGCAGACATGTCTTTATAGCTAGAGCCATTTAGAGTTTATCTAAAAACAAGGAGGAATCTAAAAGGGTTTCATATAGGGGATTGAAATTTGTCATGGAGCATATTGGGAGAAGGACAAGAACAGAGACAGAGGTACCAATTGGGGTGGCCATTAACCCAATGAGAAACAATGACAGCCTTAATGCGGTTGTGGTGGTAGAAATGAAAATGAGGACAGAAGCTGAAAAGGATTTGGCTGGAGTCTGGCTGGGCCTGGCAGATTGTAGTGGTTTAATAAATATTTGCTGAAGTAAAATGTGCTTCTGTTACTGGTGCCTCCAGCATTTTAACTACATACACTATCACATTCCTTTGTTGAACTGTGAATTAATTTGAATATATTGTTTTAATACTTTGAATTGCAAAATGGGTATATTCTTACCAAGGAAAGACTGATTCCCAGGAGAGTCAGTATCAAGAAGTTCCCAGTGAAACTGGTCTGATGCTGTAAGGCAACTGTGCTCAATCCCAGGATGAACAGTTTCTTTCTTGGTTACATCTCCTTGAATCTAAGATGTTTCTCTCACAGGTCCATCAGGTCATGGAAAATTGGGTTATGCTATAGCTGCTTATCAACAAGTTTCCAGCACATGCTACATTGCCCTTCAGTTACCTTTGGTAAAATTTTTTGTCTGCTTTGCTCAGTTGGAAATAGTTGGAATCCTTCTTGAGTTTTCTGAATAGACTCTAACTTTACAGAATGTTCCTTTGTTCTTTAAAGTGCTGCATCATTTATTTGTAAGTCAAGTTTAACCTAAAATGACTTTTTGGGGGCTGTTTTGTTGTGCTTTATGACTTCATTTAACCTTTCAAAACTGATTGGGAACAGATTCATAGCAATTGCAGCTTGAGGTTTGCTTGGAAATTTGATTGTAACAAGCAATGAGGATTATGCTGTTTATATATCTCTCTTTAAAAATTCCTAAAGGGGTTGGGATTGACATATACACACTACTATATATAAAATAGATAGGTAACAAGGACCTACAGAATAGCACAGGGAAATCTACTCAATTCTGTGTAATAACATATCTGGGAAAAGACTCTGAAAAGGAATGAATATATAACATAACTTTGTAGGTCAATTATACTCCAATAAAACTTCAAAAAATTCCTTCTTGTTCATAAGAACAAGCTGAGGCTGCTGGACCACTTGATGCAAGTTCAGTTCTGCTGGCCTCTAAAGCCTATCCTAACCTTAAATGGAAGGATACAAGCAATAGAGTCAGCCTGGGACTCAACAGCTGCCAACCCAGCTACTGATCTTGTTGCTCCAGCTTTGATAACTGATACTTCTGCTCAGGCTCTGTATAGCAAAGTCTAGGCAATGACAACCCAATTCTCCTAAAATATGGACAATAACTGCCTTAATCAAGTTTTTATTTCACCCAGGAGTTGAAGTCTGGGTCCTTAACCTTAGCTTTCCGACTAAGGCTCTTGATTTTGTGACAACATTCTGATAATTCCACCAGTCTTATTTTTCTCCAGGGCATGCCATTAACTGTTTGGTCTCTTAGGACAGGTCTACTACTTGTTTGTCTATTGTCTTACCTTTTATGAACTTGTATTTCATTTTGCATGACAAGATGGCCTTTCTTTAATTCACTGAGTTAAGTCCATTCTCCTAGCACATTCCTCATTCCAGGAGATAAGACAGCAGATTCAAACCCCTCTATTGTGTCCAACTTCTTGAGGTAGGTTGATTTCTCTCTGAAAGATGGTCAAATTTGCACCTCATATAATGGTAGAAAAACCTTGCCAGATGAATAGTAATAGGAAGTTAAAACTAAATCATTTTTCCTCTACTTTCTCATGGCATTTTTGCATGTATATTATACTATATATTTACTTCTACTTTGATTTACAATTATTTACATGGATGCTTCCCTCAATAGATTGTAAGCTCCTCTGTGACAGGGTCTGATTTTATTTATTTCTCTATACCCTGCAATAGCATAATGCTCTCCAGGGTGTAAACACTAAGAAAATGGCTAGAGAAATAAAGAGACACAAAATTAGACTTTGTAGGATGCTTATTAGTAGGATCTGCTTTTTATTCATTTTTTTTTATTCCCCACAAGATTAGTGTAGCATTTTTCTACTTCATAAGTGTTTTAAAGAAGAAGGAAGATTAGAATTCTAATTCTGTTTTTGAAATATCCATGTTAATAGTTCACTGTTTGAGATTTTTCCTGCTTAGAAATCAGAAACCACTGTCAAACTGGTTGTGTTTAATTTTCATAGATGATGTATTTCTTTTTTTATAGCTGGAATAACTACATCTCTGTTGAAGTCAAATACGTGAAATACTCATATGCTCTAACTTTGTGAGTTCTTTAGGAGACACAAAGACAAATGATAAGATAAATCACTGCCTTCCTGTTTTTTTTTTCTCACACTTGTTCTTTTAGTGATATTTAGGGTCTAAGAGATCAATGAAGTGTTTAGGAGTTATGAAACAAGACAAGAAAGAAAAGATCATATAATTTTCTCTGTGGAATTTTATGCTAGGAAAGACCTGTACCCAGCCATGACAACTCAGGAGGCTTTCTAGGGGGGTAACAATGGAAATAAATCTGAAATATGCATAGGATCATAACAGTAGAAGTAATAAACCTTTGGAAAAGAGAAGAGCATGAGAAGAGGCAGGGAAGCAAGATGTGTCTAGAGAATGTCAAGTGGGTTTAGTGGGCTGAATCATAATGTGGAGATGGCAAACAAGTGGGAGGTAAGTCTTATAAGGAAAATGCAGAGAACATATTATGAATTCTAGGGAACTTGTACTTACTTTGGAAGACAGTGGGGAGCCACAAATCATATATACATATGACCACAGCAGATCATCATAATCACTTGGGAGAATATTTGAGAAAGATATTGAATCATTTCAAATTTGTAGAATGAGAATATTAGAGTGACAGAGAAAGAAAACGCTACTTGGATTAAAAAGGAGCGTTTGTTGGTTCTATCAAAATTAGGAGCCCAGAAAGTCCTCCAGCTTAAAGAATAAGTAAAGGAAAAGAAATTGAGCTCCTTGGTGACATTTACCATTTTCTTAGATGGCTAAGACTCAGTGAAAGCTAAAGAGAGAAAAGATATCTGGAGAAATATTTCAAAACCCAAACCATTTTAGCCATTTTTTTCCTTTATAAAATTGGAAAAAAAAGCATTCCTTTTCTTGTAATTTTTCTGAAGATAATACCAACTTACTTTTTCCTGGACTTGGCTTAATGATTAGCTGTAGCATCTAGAAAATAAAAATAATTTCTTGACCTGTTATTCAATTCGTTTGCTGTGTGGAAGGAAATTGCTGCTTTTGATGCTGAATTGACATGTTAGGCTTTTGTCATTGCATTTATTTAGGGAACATTCAATTTCAGATTTGGAGATACCTTTCTCAAATAAGGCCAATTTAAACTTTACCTGGATTCACCTAACTTTACTACTAGTCTGAACTTTTCATTATTCCTCTTACCTTCAAGTTAGTGTAACCCATTTTGGGATTCCCATTTAGTTTGCCTCTAAACTGCCTCTGCTTCCAGAGCCTATCTGTTCCTGGAAGCCAGTGAATTCAATGGGATCCCCACCCAGTGCCCAGCAGAGTTGATAGGATCAAGGCTGATCTCCATCCAAATTGGGTCAATTAAGATCCTTTTTCTAGGAATCCGGAACTGAGACTAGAAAAGGATCTGTTTCTTCATCTGGCAGGTATCATTATTTATGTAAAGAAAAAAGCAGAAAATAGCAACTAAATAGGGAGTTGAGTTTAATTTGATAGCACTTTTTTATGACAGTGTTTATGTTCTAAAACAAACAGAATGCCAGTTATTTCTCCAGAAGAAAAGGGGGGGGGGCTTATTTGGGATCAGCAGACTATTCAGGATCTGCAAACATGGTGACCCATGTACAAGTTCCCACATGGCAATGGAAGGCAAACTCCTTTATAGAGAGGACAAGAAAGTTGGGAAGACTATAGGAAACAAAAAGTACATGGCTTTTCATTGGCCGTGTTTTTGACAAGAAATAAAAAGGATGTTTCGTCTTGCTGGACTCCCCCTTCTGGTCTCCTGACTCTTTTTGATTGAAGTTCTGTTTATTTATTTATTTTTTTGTCTTTTTAGGGCTGCACTCAATTCATATGGAGTTTCCCAGGCTGGGGGTCAAATAGGAGCTATAGCTGCTGGCCTACGCCACAGCCACAGCAACTTGGGATCTGAGCCATGTCTGTGACCTATACCACAGCTCATGGCAATGCTGGATCCTTAACCCACTGAGGCCAGGGATCACACCCACATCCTCATGGATACTAGTCAGGTTCATTAACCACTGAGCCACTGAGCCAGGGACTCCAAAGTTCTGCTTATAAATTTTTTGACATTTCCCCCTTTGATGAAGGTCTTTCTCTGAATGAATCATTGATCAAAATTTGGGATTATTGGTTTCAGTGACTTTTTTTCCCTAATAGCAGAAAGAAATTTTCCTGCATATAGGGTCTCAGTGTCTTATAGAGGGAAAGTGTACAGATTGGAAAACTATTGAGGTCACATTTGAATAATAAGCAGGGGTAGGAAGAAGAACTCAGGCTCTTTTAATCTAAAATCCACATGTTTTCAAAACCAAAGATCAGTGTCTAATTGGAGATCATCTAAAGCATTATGCCATTATCAAAGTCTTGGTGACAAACTTCTAACAGGCCTGATCTGGATATCTTGGGAAAGCCATGCCATCAGATGTCATCTGCTTCAATTCTGGATAATGTTTACTCTCAGCTTATCAGATCATGTACAGGTCCAGTCAGAGTTCAGTTCTTTCTTTAGATGTGTCCCATGAATCAAAATATATATTCCTTGGAATTTTTGTGGCACAAGAGTTAGTTAGCAGTGTCTGATAGGGCATCTCCAGTGAGGCTGAAGAGAATTCTGGAGGTGCCTTTTCTGATAGAAAAAAATCTTCAAATTCTGTGGTGTGGTGCTTAAGATCTTTGTCTCCCAGGAGCCTACTGTTAAACAATGGCTCACCAAAACTGCGTTAGTTTCCATAGATGCAACTGGGCCTCTACAATAATTAGAATCTCTCTTTTTTTATGGGTTGTGGGTCAAAGAAGACAAGATTGAAGTGCACTGGGCCTCCTGTTACTATCTCAAATGTTAAGAATTTATGAGTTCCAAAAAGGCGTGGATCTGAGACTTATAGAGATGAATGACAATGCTTTGGGCTGAGGTATTTGGAAAGCCTCTATAGATTTTGCCAATTGTGTCTTAGTAATGCTGTTAGTGTATTATACTAAACCAGAGTTAATCCTGGTGGTAAGCACAGTGAAAATGTTGTAAAACTGGCCAAATAATGCATACCTGTTAAGGAACCTGACCAGTAAAATTGTGGAATTTCAGAGTTGTTCCCCAGGTAGGGATAATCTTTTCCAAAAGGACTTTTGTCACACACAAGGCAATAGCCTGTCTGCAAAGGAAGGCTTCAGGCCAGTGTGACAACATACACACCATGACTAAAATATATCCATTAGAGAGAAGTTGTATGAAATCCATTTGTCGGACCTCAAATTGTTCATTAATCATTTAAAAATATCTGGGAGGAGTACAAATAGGCTTCCTGGGTTGAACTTTGGACAAATGGGACAAGTGAGGTAGGCATTTTTTGTGGTCTTGTTAATATTTTCCCACAATCGTTGATTCATGAAGGCTATCACTTTGCCAGTAGAACAATAGTTTAATGATGTACAGTGGTAAAGAGTGAGAATTATTTATTTATTTATTTATTCTTTTTATGGCCACACCTGAAGCATACGGAAACTCCAGGGCTAATGGTTGAATTGTAGCTGCAGTTGCAGGCCTACACCAAAGCCATGGCACTACCAGCTCATTTGCAATCTATGCCACAACTATAGCAACACCAGATACTTAACTCACTGAGTGAGGCCAGGGATCCAACCTGCATCCTCATGGACACTATGTCAAATTCTTAACTCACTGAGCCACATAGGAACTCCGAATTTTAGAATTTCCAGTAGGGTCGGGTTGTAATTTGGTTCAAACCAAAGCCCGCTCTCTCTCTTTTTTAAAATTTTTTAATTTTTTTAAATCAAACCAACAACTGTTGAATTTCCTCCCCCCACCCTGCCCCGAGAAGCAAATTATTGGGCTTCTCTAGTCAGTTTTTTGAAGTCATTATTTGGGTAAATATCCCTTTGGACCATGTCAGAGGTTTGGCTGCTGTTGATCCCTTTAAGGGTGGCATTGCTTTTGGAAATATCAGCAAGATGGTTTTCTTTAGTTTCTAGAGAATCAATGTTAGAATGCCCCAGAATCTTAATAACAGCTAAAATAGCAGATATAATATTATATCCAATAATTTCTGAACTTATGGGCCATTTAAAACCTTATTTACACTGGAAACATATTTCTTTACATCACTGACAATATTGTGTATTATTTGAAAAATATTTACTGATTTAATATGTACAGAATCAGAGAACATTGTTTAGAGCTATGCTTTGATTATTAAGATTGAGCATTTTGAGCACTTTTTTATATATTTATTGATCATTTCTCTTTCTTCTTTGCAGAATTATCTTTATATCTTCTTGCTATTTTCTCTTGGGAAATTAATTTTACGTTAATAACTAGTGAAAGTTTTTTCTATGGCAAGGACATTGTTCTTGTGGTTGTCATTTTTATTGACTGTCTACCAGTTGTCACTTTCCTTTTCATTAAATTTATTTTATTTATTTATTTATTTATTTTTGCTTTATAGGGCTGCACTCATGGCATACGGAGGTTCCCAGGCTAGGGGTCAGTCATAGCTGTAGCCGCTGGCCTACGCCAGAGCTACAGCAACGCGGGATCCGAGCCATGTCTGCAACTTACACCACAGCTCACAACAAAGCTGGATCCTTAACACAATGAGCAAGGCCAGGGATCCAACTCGCAACCTCATCGTTCCTAGTCAGATTCATTAACCACTGAGCCATGACGGGAACTCCATTAAATTTATTTTATAATCATTACTTGATCTACATGTATACATGTTCCAAATTTCAATCGATTATTCTGTGATTTCTTGGTATATGCCTTTGGTATTTTGAGAAAAATTCTTCTCTAACCATACATTTAAATATTTCCTTATTTTCATGGTACATTAATGATTTAATTGAAAATTTTAACCCATCTTGGATTTATCTTAAAGTATTAGTGAGATAAGGGTCTATTTTTTTTATAAGTTAACTAAACATTATTCTTGCATGATATACATGTTTGTTTTTGCTAGCAGTTTAGGTGATCTAATAATATAAAATAAAATAATATATCCAAATAGCTTGTCATGTGTCTGTTTCTAAAGTGTATTAAACTGCTTGTTAATGATTTGGGGAAGTTGTATTCTCAAGTCTTTGAGAGAAAAAAATAAGGCCACTTAAACTCTATTCCTCTCTGACATAATTGCTATTTCTACCTCCATGTAATAAGGGGATTAGCCCAGATGACATTCTGAGAAAACTTTAGTAAATACACTTGTGCTCTGAGCATTCTAATGCCTGCAAACATCACCTTTTGGCCATCAGTTTACTTTTAGGATAAAGATACTAAAAATACTTGTAAACATATAGGATGGGGGTATGCACATATTTTTAAGACTCTAGGTTACTCCTATGAGTTAGTTCTCTGTTGAAAGCAAGATTTGTAAGCAGGAATGTTTGAGGCCATTTTTCCTAACTTCTTTCAAGTATTTTATATTTCTTTTAAGATTTTTTTATGTTATGAATTTTTCCTTCACTTTAGAAATGGGTCCATATAAACCTATGAACATAAAATCAACTATCTTCTTACAGTATGTTAAATATGCACATCTATACTTCCAGTTTGTCAAAGTAGAGCAGTCTTAGAATAAAAGCACTTATTTATTTATTTATTTATGTCTATGCTTGTTTGGCTGCCTGTCTATCTGTCTCTTTGTCTATCTAGTGAGATTTAAAATTAAAAAAAAAATAAAATAGCTAAATCTGGAGTTTCCATTGTGTGGCTCAGTGGGTTAAGAACCCAACTAATTTCCATGAGGATGTGGGTTTGATCCCTGGTGTCACTCTATGGGTTAAGGATCTGGTGTTGCCACAAGCCATAGCAAAGGTTGCAGCTGAGGTTCAGATTTGGCATTGCTATGGCTGTGGTGTAGGCCAGCAGTTGCAGCTCTGATTTGACCCTTAGTAGGGAGCTTCCATATTCGGCCCTAAAAAGAAAAATAAAAGCCAAATCTAATAAGGATAATAAGGAAATTCTAGTGCAGCACCTCATAGAGAACAGTGAATAAATAAGTGTTTTGTATTTATAGATAACCATGAAGCTGGAGTTCCCATTGTGGTGCAGTAAGTGAAGAATGCAACTGCAGTGGCTTGAGTTGCTGGGGAGGTACAGGTTTGATTCCCCACCTGGCACAGTAGGTTCAAGGATCAGATATTGCCACAGCTGTGGCATAGGTTGCAGCTGTGGCTCAGATTCAGTCCCTGGCCCAGGAACTTCCTTATGCCATGGGTGTGGCCAAAAAACAACCCCTGCCCTCAAGTGAAGCTAATGTGCAGAAAGTATTTCCTTATGCTTTCATGGCCTTAGCTACAAAGAGTATTGATGACTTTCAGAATGATTTTGGCCCATTATTAGTCTGATGATAGTTTTGTCAATTGATTTTTTTCCTTTTAAGCACTTTTTTACTCTCATTTGTAACTCTTTGTTAGTCTGCCCACTAATAAATGAGTCAATTCATTAAGGTTTGGATTACCTTTCTTTTTTAGTCCTTTCATATATCTTTTACAAAGGGACCTCAGACCAACTCAAAATAACGTTTGGAAATAGAAAAACAACAAAAAGATAATTCTCGAACTATACTAGGGATATACTATCATCCCATCTCTAGGGGCCTGCTATAAAAATGAGGTAGAAAAGCAGAAATAAATGTTAAATTGAGAGGCAATATCAGGAGAGACCTGTAGTCAATTATAGTTCAGTTTTTTATTGTTTAGAGTCAGGATCTTTCCTGGGGTCCAGGATTGACTTTGTTATGAGGCAGGAAGGAAAGGAATGAGTTCCCAAGCATTCTAAAACTCAGGGCAAATTTTTTTGCTACATCTAATTATTTATGTTTTAGGGGGATATAGGGAGAAGTTTCAAAGCTTTTTTTTGTGTGTGTGTGTGTATGTGCCTCTTTAGGGCTGCACCCATGGCATATGGAGTTTCCCAGGCTAAGCGTTGAATAGGAGCTGCAACTGCCTGCCTAGACCACAACCTCAGCAACAACGGATCCAAGCCTCATTTGTGACCTACACCGCAACTTGTGGCACGCTGGATTTTTAACCCACCGAGCAAGGCCAGGGATTGAACCTGCTTCCTCATGGATACTGGTCAGGTTCTTAACCCACTGAGCTACAATGAGTTCTACAATGGGAACTCCAAAAATTTCATAACTTTAATCACATATCCATAGGAATCTGTGACCACAAAATGTTGAAGAAACATTGATATAGAGTAACCAGATTTGTAATAAATGAAACTTTTCTCTATCGAAGTCCTGTCAGGAAATAAATTAAAAAGTCTCTCTCACCCTTAGTTCTCTTTGCCTGAATTCTCTCTGATGAATTTAATGTTTTTAGAGTTATTTTTCGGAAGC
This sequence comes from Phacochoerus africanus, assembly GCF_016906955.1. Classification (NCBI taxonomy): domain Eukaryota; kingdom Metazoa; phylum Chordata; class Mammalia; order Artiodactyla; family Suidae; genus Phacochoerus; species Phacochoerus africanus. Next base: position 51,678,265 of record NC_062549.1, on the reverse strand, counting down.
CTACCGAAATGGGTAATTTAGAAAATATCTTTAGCCACCTGGACTCACAAATCAGCTAAAGGGTTTCATTAATGTTCAGTATGGTATTTATGAAGGGTGGGGGTAGATAAGACAGAAAACAGCAGTGAGGAGCAGCATACTTCTACCTTTCAGCCCACGGCTGAGCCCCATCAACTGACATTGTCATTCTGGATGATTAGAAGCCCAATAGATTTGGCATAAAAGTAAGCTGCCAAATGTCAAGGAAAAGACAGAGAATCCCTGATTGCAGGATGTTCAAATTCTCTACTTAAGTTGGCAAGCGAAGAGGGCACACAGGAGGATGAGTCAAAGAAACATATGAGTTGATTCTCAGATGATTCAATGCCTTGTCCACATACTTCCTCTCAACAGCTCCTTTTATTGGCTACTTCAGAGAAATGTGGAAAGTTCCCATAATGCATCTCTTGAGTTCTGCCAAATATGTAAAATTTTGGCGGGAACAGTAAGGCGAACCCTGCATCTGAGTTGAGATTTAGCTTAAGGATAAAGTTTGATGATTATCATATATCTTCTGTCACTTCTTTGCCCTTTCCATAATAAGACTTACAGATTCATATTTAAATCCTGGAACTCATTTTAACCCTCTTAAAAAAATATATATGGGTCATCAAGTCAAGTTTTTTTCAGGTCCTTGCTGTGAAATTTTTTTTTTAAATTTCTCAACTTCTTAGAAAACACTTTCAAAATTGTAGGTCTTGAACGTGTTTTTCAAATATATTTCTTAAATTACACTTGCACTCCTCTTTCTTGGCTCTCATATGACTTTTAACAACTTTATTTTATTTTTCTTCTTAGGGCAGAACTTGCGGCATATGAAAGTTCCCAGGCTAGGGGTTGAATTGTTGCCACAGCCACAGCAACAGAGGATCCAAGCCACATCTGTGAGCTACACCACAGCTCAAGTCAATGCCATATACTTAACCCACTGAGCAAGGCCAGGAATCGAACCCACGTCCCCATGGATACTAGCAGGATTCATTACTGCTGAGCCACAATGGGAACTCCACCTTAAGCAACTTTAATTAAAGCCCTATCATTGTAACTCATGTGAAATAAGAAGATCATAGGACAGGTGTAACTGTTTGGGCTTTCTCAATATCTGGAAAATATGTACTAATAAACACAGTGAGATTATCTTTGCAAAGAAATTGTTTTATTTTTATGGAATGCTTATGAGGGCTGAACTAAATGAAGTATTATTCAGGTCCATTACATTTTTAATAAAGAGCATTCACTTAAATTCTGGGCCCCAAATAAAAAATTCAAAAGGCATCTAAGATCTATGATTTTTAGGTACAAAATAAACCCAGCTTTTACACACATGCAATGAAGAATATGCTTTATCTTTTTAACTATGATTATAGTTATTTAGAGGTTTTGACTGAATTTGTGATATTAGACAAGACTAGAACATTGGAATGTATGTGGGCTTTGGTGTCTAATATGATTTCTCAGAGAAGAGAAAATAAGGTAAAGCACAAGATTAAACATTGGACACAAGATCTGAAGAATTCTGAATGTAGATGTGCCTTCAGAAAGAACTGGCTTCAGGATAAGTACACATCTGACTAAAAGATTGTATGATGTTTCTGTATGATTCTAAGCCAAATGATTCCTTTATCATTTTTATAAGCAATTCACTGGTGACTTTCCTTCCAAATTTGTGGTACAGGTTCTCCATGTAAAGTAACTAGTTGTAATAATGGAACAAAAACATTGACCTTGCTAATGGAGAGAGGAAAAGTGGAAGCAATAACCAGAAGTATCATTTTCTTATAAAATATATCATTTTTATCCAGAGTATATAAATGGTAGTAATTTGGGGCCACCATAAAAATATTAAATCCTATTATCATCTTAGTGGTGTATTTGTCTTCAAGAGTAAGCAAATGAATTCTCAATATTTCATCTCAAGCTGCTCTTAGGTTAGTTATTATATATGAGACAAGATAATATTGCAAATGAAGTATTTAAGATTCTTGAATGTAAATTGGGTGGAAACTTGATGCTTTTTAAAAATAGAATATAGGGGTTCTTATTGTGGCTCAGCAGGTGAAGGACACAACATTGTCTCTGTGAGGCTGAGGGATCAATCCTTGGCTTCACTCAGTGGGTTAAAGATCTGGCGTTGCTGCAAGCTGTGGTGTAGGTTACAGACGCTGCTTGGATGCCACATTGCTGTGGCTGTGGTGTAGGCCTACAGCTGCAGTTCCCATTTGACCCCTAGTCCAGGAGTTCCATATGCCATGGGCGTGGCTATAAAAAGAAAAAACATATATAATAGACAAAATGAAAGGGATACGACTATTTTATTGGTTCCATTAAACTGAATAACATGGGAAGAGATACATAGCTCTAAGAAATTAATTACCACTTAATTGCAATTATAAAGAATTCCACAAAATAAATTTGAATTTAAGCACAAGTTTTGTACACTTACAGATTACTATTTGAGTTAAATATTAAGAACAAAATTTAAAGTTTTTTAGTTCTACAGATTACATTTGCAGGTATGCTGTCTTGCTAGTATTGAAATAAATTTGTTGCTTAAAACTTATTTTATTGGATTATGTCAGAAGCAGATTTGTGTTCCTCAGGGGAGGATACATTTCTTTCTGTGCCCATCAGAAGGAAGCTTTCACTATTCTGCCCTTCAGAGGCTGGGGTGGCCGGTTGTTGTGCTTAATGGGAACTTCCTTATCACCTTCAGCATTTGATAGAAGACTGCGGAACTGTGCAAGCTTGGAGGAAATATAAAATAATCAAAAGCTATTAAAGTTACACAAAACACATTTTTTTCCTACTATAATTAATGCACCAATATTTAGAAAATCAGGTTGAGGATTATAAGGGTTTCACTCATGGGAAGGGAAGAAGCCAAAAATTCCTTTACATTTCTTTGACTTAGACATTTGGCTTAAGTTCTTGATGATTGACTGGATTGGAATACCAGCTTTCTCACTCACCAACTGGGTATCATGGGTAAGAGACTTACCTGCTCGTTGCCTTAGTTTCCATACAGTACTATTTCACTGTGTTGTTGTGAAGACTAAATGGGTTTATCCATATAAAGTTCTTGGAATGGTATTTGGCTTATGGTTTATGCTCAAGAAATGTTAGTTACCAAGAGGCCATACTGCCTTTCCTAAAGATTTGTTATGAACATTGACTGACAAAACATATGTAAAGCACCTAGTAACATAGTTGTTTAAAGGTAGTTGTTATTATCATAACTATAAACAATAATTAATGAGATATTTTTTGAATATTTAAGAGCTTAAGCTTCAAAAAAGAGCAAAAAACTCCATGTCAACTCTCGAAGTATGCCACTTGAAAGTCACAGTTCCCCAAAGTCTTAACTGTAACAGTTTAATTGTAACAGTTTTTTCTTTGTTTTTGAAACTCTTAGGAAAATATTTAACAAGGTTGGATTTTTCCTTATTAAGGTGGAAAGAATAGCAGAAGTTCTAAATCTCATATTTTTTAACATAAAATTTAAAAATTATTTATTACACATTTTCTTTTTGATTATTTGATAGATCTTATGTCAAAAATAAATCTTTTTCAGTTGGAAGGGAAAATGAACTCTCCAAAATATAAATGAAATAATAATTTCCCTCATTAACACTATGAACTGAAGTGATGTTTCTGCTTTGCACTCCCAATTTTCACTCATCCACTTTCATACTCTACCTGTTCTGAGCTGATACTGATGTTCTCCTTAAGGATGATCCAGTTCACACTCTCATGAAGAGGGGGATGAGTCAGAGAGCCAAAGTAGGTCCAGTAATCCAGGGATGAAGGAAGGAGAATAGAGGGGTCAAAATTTGTGAATGGGGCTTTTTTGCCCTGAAAGAAAAGTGATATATTATTACACCATGATACAAAATTTATATTATTTGATACACATACACACATATATAGAGAGATCTTAGCTGAGAATTTAACTAATTTTTCCACTACATGGTATTTCATGATTGGTATATTTGAGGACATAAATTATAAAAGTAAAAGAAGGCTGAAAATATGCGACACCAGAATTTTGACTGAGCATTCTTCTTCATTTGGTTGAAGATAAGCAAACATTCAAAAATTTCTTAATAATAATCTATATTCTTTAAAAGATATTTAATTTCCAGTGTAAAGCATTTATTGCTTGTCTAGGGAAGGTACCAGATACTGTTCCAGTGGCAAAAATATTTATTGACATGTATATTGTATGTTTTAGTTTTATTCTACTTATTCCTATTTTCTTTTCTGTTTGACTATTATTGGTGTATAGAAAATGAAATTGGGAGTTTCCATAGCAGCTCAGCGGAAATGAATCTGACTAGTATCCATGAGGACACAGGTTCAATCCCTGGCCTTGCTCAGTGGGTTAAGGATCCGGCGTTGTCATGAGCTATGGTGTAGGTCACAGATGTGGCTTGGATCTGGTATTGCTGTGGTTGTGGCGTAGGCCAGTGACTACAGCTTGGATTAAATTCCTAGCCTGGGACCCTCCATATGCTGCTGGTGCAGCCCTAAAAACAAAAGACAAAAAAAGAAAAAAAGAAAGAAGAAAATAAACTGATATGAACTGATATTTGTCTGCTAATAGTTTATGTAGTCAACTTCACTTGTATATGAATTCTGTTTTTTAGCTGTCCTGTATTTTCCAGGTAGATGTCAATAATCATATCCTCTACACTTGATGATAGTTTTTTTCTGTTTCTCTAATATTTCTCTTAATATGTATTCTTATTTCTTTCCTTATTTTATTACATTGATTAGGATAGTCATTGCAATGTTCATTTGTGGTAGTCACAGTTGACAACCTGGTCTTGTTGATTTTTGTATTCCTAAAAAAAGTTATCTTTCTCTATGAACTGGAAAAAAAATTCACATTTCAGTTTGATCTAGTTTTTAAAACAAATATGAACGGTTATGAAACCCATTCTTCTATAGGCTTCATCCTGCTGAAATAGATAAGCAATAACAACGAAAACCAAAGAACAAAACAAATCCCTGAGTCAGAGACTTTCTCAAAAGCAAGGGACATCTAAGCGGTACCTTGATTTTCGGATTGGTTGTTTTTGCTTCAGTCTTCCTACTTCCCACATTAAATATGCCATTAAATGACTTAAGTAGTTCTGTGCATCTTGTTCTCTGAGTTAAACTAACTTAATTAGTCTATTTACCTTATATTTAACTCCTTTTAGGGCATCAAGTACTTTCTGAAGATTTGGGTTGGCCTGACCAACCTGGAGATTAAAAAAAATGAGATAAAAATTATTATCAAGTCAAAATTGTTTAGTTAATTTTTTTTCAGTTAAAAAGAGTAACTTAAGAGAAGTAAAATATTTTTGCTTAGGAGAGGAAATTTTGCTTAGTTTATATCTTTGAGAGCCCTTATGCTCTGTAAATTGTTTATAAAGTGTAACCACAGATAAAATTGCAAATAATAATCTTGTTTTTAATTTAATATGGGTAGGATGTTCAAAGATATGCAAGTCAAAATCCAGGAATTTAGAAAACTGTGATTCAAAAACAAACCAATTACTTTTGGTCTATTCTATTGATTGTAATTAATATAGTGAATGGCATGCTATAAATGTGCAATAAATGTTAACTAGAATTACCATAATTCCAAAATTTATTCGTCCATTTATACTCAATTTAATAACTCCCCTATTCATAGACTCTCCTATAGAAGATTTTAACAAATCTACTATTTTAAATATCAATTGAATTGTCTTTATGGGACAAAAGTCCACTCAATATTTTTTTACTGATCAAATATTAAATTGATGAACTCCTGATTCTATGAGGCAAGACATTCAGAAGAAAGGAAATTTGGAAGAGCTGAAAAATAAAAATTCGTCCCACCTTCAACACCTTCTCATTTCATCTCTACCTGAAACTTATTTCTCTCTTCAAGAGTAAAGAGAAAAAACAAACTCACAACATACTAGGTAACTGTTTATTCACTTGTGGTCCATCATTAGTAGAAGGGGAAGTTTAAAAAAAAAAAGACTCAAATATCTTTTCGGCTTATTTCATCCTATTTAGAGGTCTGATTGGTAAAAAATAGTTTTAGCAGAGTTCTCCAACTCTCTATAACTCACCTTCACCAAAACGCCAATAATGGCTAAACCATCAGCATGTGAGGCAGCTTCAGCAGCGCTGGAGTATTTCGCAGAATTCCAGTGAACTATATGAAGCTAAAAATGATAATGCTGGTTATTTATACCATTGTGAGAGTAAAACTTAAGTTAGATGCTAACTTAGTATAGGAAGATATATCTTGGCTTAGACAGATAAAACTTATGTGAACTTTAACCCAGGGCATGGGAAGGGCTTTCTCACACTTAAGAAGGGTTATCTGTGTGTTGGGTAGAGTGGGCAAGTTAAAAATCCTGGAACCAGAAAGTAAAATTACTTTTCTTGCAATACCATAACTGTTCAATATTACTCCTTTTTCTTTTTCTTTTTTTTTTAAGATCTCTTTTTAGTATGAGAAGATAAGGAATACTGACTAATTAGATTTGGGACAGAAGTTGAAATGATGTTCTCTTACTTGAGGTACTTCTCAACAACTATATGAGAAGAGGTTCCTGAAGTAACTGGGAATCTTGGCCAAGGATAGATTCTTGAGTATGTCCAGGCACCTCTCAAACCAGTATCTCTAACTTAACTCTCTGTGAAAATCTGGACCTGTATATCCAAGTAAGTATATATGTCTTCTTGAAATTTTTTTCTCAGTTATGCCTTTCTATTAGAAATTCTTCATCTACCTTTACTTATTTATTTATTTATGACTGCACCTGCGGCATACAGAAGTTCCCAGGCTAGGGGGTCTAATAGGAGCTCAGCTCAATGGCCAGCCTATGCCACAGTCACAGCAACACCAGACCCAAGCTGCATCTGTGACCTACACTGCAGCCATGGCAACACTGGATCCTTAACCCACTGAGTGAGGCAAGGGATCAAACCTGCATCCTCAAGGACACTTATATTGGGTTCTTAGCCTGCTGAAACACAATGGGAACTCCCTTGAGATTTTCTTGCTTTCTCCACATGAATGTTGTATATGAATCTCAAATTTCATATGGCCAAATTAGAGCTATTGATTTCCTCCCTGCCAGACTTGTTTCATTGTCCCTTCTTAGGAAATGGCACCACCATTCATCTAATTGCTCATTCAAAAATACAAAACAGTTTTCCTTTCCTTCCTTCCTTCCTTCCTTTCTTCCTTCCTTCCTTCCTTCCCTCCTTTCCTTCTCTCTCTTTCTCTCTTTTTCCCTTTTTTCTTTTTAGGGCCAGAATTGCAGCAAATGGAAGTTCCCTAGCTACAGTCGAATCAGAGCTACAGCTTCCTACCACAGCCACAGCCACAGCAACGCAGGATTGGAGCTGCATATGTGACCTTCACCACAGCTCACAGCAATGCTCTGGCTCCTTAATCCACTGAGCAAGGCCAAAGATTGAGCCCACATGGTCATGGATTCTAGTCAGGTTTGTTACCACTGAGCCTCAGTGGGAACTTCCAATTTCTTGCTTTTCTCCACTTATCAACATCCATCTTTCGGCTCATCTGAAAGATTATACTTGGTTCACAACTTTGAATTTTCATTAGTTGCTGATTTCCTCTGGAATGCCCTTCCCCATAGTCTTTTAAAGGCAGGCTTTTGATTTGAATTAGAGCTGAACTCAGTGACACTCTTGAAAACATCCTTTTCTGACCACCCAATGTAAAGTGATCATTTGGTCACTTGTATCATCACTATTTAGTAGATCAGTTCTCAATGCCACATATCTAATTTCTCTCTCCTCTCCTTTCCTCTCTCTTTCTCCCTCCTTTCCCTCACCCCTGCCCTCCTTTCCTTCCTCCCTCCTGCTCTCTGTCATAGGTGAACTTTATGTCTAAGTGCCTGTCATCTCTAGCCTGGATTGATTTTATTTTTCTCAAATTAGAACCAAGAATCACCGATTCAGATTTCTTAGATACAACCAAATATTCTTCCTAAAATATACTACTCAGATTAATTAAAGTTTTCAGTCCATCTGATTTTAGTCCACCTTCAATTTTACAAAGGAGAAATAGGAAAAAAGAATTAATGGATTTCTACAACATTGAAAGTTATTAGTCTCACTTTACAAAGTAAAGTAAGTTATATTTGTACATTCTTCCCAAATCCTCTATCAACATTAAGAGATGCGTGTACCCTATTAACCTAACAATCCCTCTTATGAAAATCTACCATGCATAATTGCTTTCACTAGTGTGTAAAATACATGTACAGATGTGTGTGTGTGTGTGTGTGTGTTTTTTTTTTTTTTCGGCTGTGCCCAGGGCATGTGAAAGTTCCCAGGTCAGGGATTGAACCCCAGGCACGGCAGTAACCTGAGCCACAGCAGTGACAATGCTGAGTCCTTAACTTCTAGGCCACCAGGGAATTCCTGTACAATTTTTTTAATTGTAGAATTTTTTGGTAAAAGCCAAAAAATCAACAGAACATAAATCCAAAGCCATTGTAATTGTTCCTATGTAGGGGTTAGTTAATAAATTCTGACATATTGCATACACTGAAATACTGTACAGACATTAAAAGAAGAGGCAGAATTGAAACTACTGACTTGGAAAAATGATCACGATAGATTGGTAAATGGGAAAAAGATGTATGTTGCAAAACAGTGTTTATTACAAATTCATTTTGTAAGAGTAAAATAAAGGAACCAACCTGTATATATTGGTACAAACTTATGTTTATTCCTATAAAGAGCAAAAATTCTTCCTTTTCAATCTTCCAGATACTCTGTTGACAGTTTGATGCAAATGTTCTTGATTTTTCCATGGATACACAGACAAAACATCTTGGATCACAAAATTCCATTTCAGGGCAAGTCACAGGGCCAGAGGATAATAGCCTGCAGCCAGGGACTCTCAGACCTTCAGTATGCTACTCTGTCACCATTCCTATGGTTAAATTTACACTCTTAGCAGTCTTTTTTTTTTTTTTAATGGTCATACCTACGACATATGGAAGTCCTGGGCCAGGGATTGAATCCTAGTCCCAGCTGTGACCTACGTGGAAGCTGCAGCAATGCTATTCCTTTAACTTACTGCACCAAGCTGAGGGATTGAACTCTCATCTCTACAGCAACCCAGGCCACTGCATCCAGATTCTTATCCCACTGCACTACAGTGGGTTAAGAATTTGGGGGTCAGCACTTTAAAAGAGAGCAGCACTTCCCACTGAGCCTCACCTAATATCAAGGAATCATTTTCGAGGCATTCTGAAACAAAAGAGGATTCTGGTGCTCAGGAGTTCAACTCCAAGTTCAGCTGCTTCTTTCACATGAAAAATTTCCCACTCTTGCCAAACATGGGGTATCTGTGTTTGATTTTAATGGAGCTTGCAAGTCCCTTTCATTCCTTTGAAAACATTATAATGGTGTCTTGTGTTGAAAGAGAGCTGCTTCTGGGAGTACTCTCAGTGTAGTTATCTCTCACTTACTAAGGACATTACCTCTGCAGAATATTTGGCTCCATCCACTAAGTGCTCAGAACCATAGTCATCTGTCTTGCCCCAGTGAAAATGGAATTGAAGGAGCCTATAGCTTTCAGAGAGAGGACCATCTTTCAGCACTAGAAGGAAAGGGAAACTACTGTTAGTGTTAACAATCATAAGCGCCAGCTTATCTTTGCATTTAATATAAGCTAATGCTGAATCAGGTTGAGTGAAAATTAAAACAAACACCAGAACCAAAGTTTTCATCTTGTTTCCCCCACTCCCAGCCATGCATCCCAATGATGGCATTCTTATGCATGGTGCACCCTAAGGTAGCACATGTGTGATACATGATTCTCAACACTGTGAGCAGTAAATTGACCTTTTTCTGCCTTCAAGAAAATATATTGGAAAATGAATGAATTATTTGATTACAGGGATTTCCTTGAATCTGCTTGGCAGTATGCCTCAAGAGCTTTAGTAATTTATTTTTAGTAACAAATTATTCATTACTATATTTTGTAACAGATCAAGACATAAGACGGTATCTTGACAGCTTTGTTGAAAATTCCTAGCCAGGGGCCAAAAGAAAGTTCTAGTAGGGCTGTATGGTCATTTTTAAAATTCTAACACTGATTGACCATGTAGCTTTAGAGAGTCTATCCAATTATATGATTAATAAAACACACAAAATACCAGATCTAATTCAATATTAACAATGGACATAGATCCAAACTGTCTAAAGTTTAGGTCCAGAACCTTGTAAGAAAATGCTAAAATAAATTCTGCTTTTGGTCAGTAGCATTATTTTATGGACTTATTTAATAAAATATTCAGTAACATTTCAGGAAAATCTTCCTATGTAGCAGAAAATGTGCAGGATTCTGGGTATGAAGATAATTTGGTCACTGTGACCTAGTAGGGAGAGGGGAAGATAAACAAGTATACTTATGCATACAATTGGTCCATGCACAATGCATGCAAGAAAATTTTCTTATTGGTACCCAAGCACTTGACAGTTACAGAGCCATTTTCCGGCCACAAAAATAAATATATTTTTCACCTTTGTTTTTTTTTTTTTTCCCTACTGTGCTCCTCCACCCTCATCTCAATTAAAAAATATTTGCCTTTTCAGTTTTTATATGCAAGATATTTCATAGATTTTCAAAAGATACTGCTTATTCAGAGAGTGTGAAATGAACATAAAGATATCAGAAACCAGAATAGATGGGATAGTGTCACTGAGAAGAGGATGGAAAAAAAAACAGAGCTGGGAGTCCCCCAAATCATCTTTACTCCTTGGAAATTTTCTAGAAGTTCAAAATGCATGGCCAGATTACAGCAATGCTACACATGTGTACATAAGACTGAGGATAGGCATTTGTGTTTCTTAAAGCCCTATTGTTTTAGTTTCTCCAGGAAAGTTAAAGAAAAAAATCATAAAGGTCTTTTGGCTCACCTGATCGGTTATCATTGTCCTCAAAGTTGACATGGAAGGAATGTCCCACGTTGACGATTTCTTTGGCTGTGGCTGGATTGTAGGAGACGCTGATAGGTTTGAGAGAGGTGTCATGTTTGGTTTCACTGGTTTTAATGTCTATAGGAGACTGGTTATTTCCATTTGCAATGGGGTACACCTTGCTCCAATGTTCAGGACCTACCAGGACAAACATAGACCTATGATCAAAACTTGATCAAATGCTTGATTCCAAGTTTTAGGAGTATAACTTTGTTTATTAGACTAGGATTTATTTAGGTATCTTAAAGGATATTCTGTTTAACTTAATGGAAATTCAATGTTTGCAAATTCAATGTTTGTTTTCTGTGATATGCTATAAAATAATGCTTTTGTCCACACCAGTAACATACTCATAGTCTATGGGGTCAGATGACTATATAATCTATATATTATAGGTTTATAATATATACTTCTGCAGAGAGAGACTGAAAGGGAGATAGAGAATATATTTTGTATCCAAAGGACAACTGGTAGGAATACATTCAAAGTTACTATAATTCAAAGTCAGACAGTTCAAACCATTAATCTATGACTATATAGTTATTTTAAGTGCTCAACACCTCTCTTACCAGAAAAGAGAATAAGCTATTATTTGATCTACATGAACAGCAGAACTCTTACCATATTCACCATCATAACCCCAGGCAGGACTTGTCATGATCTTCTACGTAGTTTTCTTTGTTCTGAAAACAAAGATAATACTTGAAATAACTAACTGCAACTGAACAGGCAGTTGACAATGAAAACCACCACTTGGGGTTTTTATAGAAATATCCCTTCACTTAATAGGCCACTATTTCATCATCTCTACCTATCAGGAAGTATATACAGTAAAAAACAGGCGTTACTAAAAAAGCCCACAAGGTAAGGTCAGCTTCAATTGTTTTATTTCTTGTATTGTGAAAGAGAAATATCAAAATCTTAGGTTTCATAAAACCAAGCCCTGTTTTTTTCATGTTAGTAGAAGATATGGCTGAGTATTACCATATATGATTTTTGGGATTTCTTAGTTGAATTGCCTTTGTGCACTTGAGATTTACAACTTTACTCTTGATGAATACTTAAGTAATACTAGCAGTAATTTAATATTAAACAGTAATTAATAAAGAGAATAATTTGCATGTTTACAAACTGATTGGAACTGGTCATGTTACTTAAAATCAGATTACAGAATAAACAATCGTTTGTAATATATATTATTCACAATGGTACATCTCAAAAAATGCACAGATGAGAATAAATTCCTTTATTTAAACAAATTTTTTATAGGGCATTCCCGTCGCTGCTCAGTGGAAACAAATCTGACTAGTATCCAATGAGGATGCAGGTTCGATCCCTGACCTCACTCAGTGGGTTAAGGATCTGGCATTGCCGTGAGCTGTCATGTAGCTACCAGATACAGTTTGGATCCTGCGTTGCTGTGGCTGTAGTGTAGGCCCACAGCTGTAGCTCTGATTTGACCCCTGGCCTGGGAACCTCCATATGCTGTGGGTGTGGCCCTAAAAAGACAAAAAAAAATCTTTTTTTAGTGTTTTTCTTTTTTAATTTTTTTCATTGTACTTGATAGTCCTTTGTTTTAGAGAAATATTGGAATTCATAAGCAGAGGATTTATTAATATTTAAATTGAATATGACCCAATATTTACTTTACGCATCAAATACAGGTCTACTGAAACAGAAGACTTTCTTTTGTATATCTATAGAACTTATAGAGAACTTTCAAATTATTTTATATTACCACCACCACACACGTAAGTCCTATCTAGTGAGAATTATCATTTTGTAGTTGAGAGATTTCATCACAACTAGCAAGAGCCAGGAATCCCAGACTTGAGCCTCTAAGTCCTCTTGTTTTCTTCTGAATGCCACACTGGGTGAGCTATGAGGTAGATGATCTTCTAGTTCTTATTCTACGCCCATAATTCTTTTAAGTCCAATTAAACACTAGACTTCCCACCTGTTGGGTGCTGAGAAGATCCATAGGACTTTTCAAGGAGGTAGAAAAAAACCAACTCATGTGTGTCAGAGCTTGGCTAGGTCCACATGTGCAAAGTTCTAAATATGTTCAGAGAAAAACAATCGGAAAAAATAAGCTTCCATGTACACTTTTCAATACCCTGGGAGTCATACCTCCTTTCGCACTCTGGAATTGTCTGAGCTCCTGGGCTTTCTAAAGGAAGGGGATCTGGCACACTTTTTGGCAAGGTTGAATGGAGACACACTGTTTGTCCCTTTTGGCTAATGATAGCCAACAGGCTCAGATTCAGAATGGACTATGGCTCATGAACAGATTGGGAAGAGGCCCAAGCTTCCATTCCCTGCTTTAAGAGGCTGAAGTAACTGTTACTTAAATGGGAACTTTATTTTTTTATTTTTTATTTTTCTGATTATAAAAGTAATGTGCTTACTATACACAAAAACTATGGTATAATATCAACAAGGAAATTTAAATTGTCTAAAGTCTATCAAATAGTGCAAATGCTGTACCATTTTGATTATTTTGATTTTCAATCTTTTCAAAAGGGAACTTATTTTAAATGTACTATTTATTGAGGGTCCAATATGTCTCAAATGCTATGCTAAAAAGTTTACGTGCACTAATTCATTTAATTCTCACAATAACCAAATTAGGCATTAAAATTTGTATTCTGCATAAGAAGAATCAAAAACTCCTCAGGGTTATAAAAGGCTTATAAGTGGCTACTCACATCTTATAAGAGTAGGGTTTAAACTTAGGTCTGTCTAACTCCAAAGTTTCTACTCTTTCTTAACCTACTGTCATCAAATGCCCATTGACCTCTACCTGATTCTGTTTTCTGGAGTGTTGGATTAGTTGATCTGGTCTGGTCTGGTTCAAGATGACCTGTAGTCAGACGTGACCCCCGGGGTTACTTCCTTCTAGACTTAAGAGTTTCAAGTTGGCCAGAAGCTCATGGAGTGAAGAAGCAGGGTACTCTTTGGGAATTGCCTCCTAATTGAAACTTTATTAAGAGTAAATTTAAATCGAATCACCATAATAATCAACCTATTTGAAAAAAATCTCTTTTCGTTTAATGATTATGTGATAATTTATCACGTAAATATTTTAGCATTTTTATAGGATGGTAATTTATTTAGTTTTAGGCACAGAATTACCTTGGACCTTAACCATTGACCCTTTATTCCATTATATACCTAGGGTGTGTCTGTGTACAAGCAGAAAACTATACTGAGAAAGGATGTAAAATTTAATGAGCACCTCTGATTTAAGTCCTAACATTCCTCCCACTTACTTTTACCCCTCTTTTTCTGCTTACAAACTTTGCCTCTTTCAGCTTAATATCTCTACTAAATCCAAGATGTCTCATTTTTGGTCCACTTTCCTTTCACATGTAGCCTCCTCACAGCGTACTTTTCCAGGCCTGTGATATTTGGACTGTTTTTGCACACCAAGGACTTCAGTCTACACCACCTCTGCTCTTCTAATCTCACAGTTTATTCCCTAAAACCGTCAAGTACATAAGCACTTATTGAAGAAAGCTACCCCCCTGCAACCAGTTAGAGTGTTCCAAACAAATCCATATGAACTTGAAACTGAATCAGGAGCAACTAGGCTGATGGAAAAAAGTCACATTAAAAATATAATGCCAGAGTTCCCGTGGTGGCGCAGTGGTTAACGAATCCGACTAGGAACCATGAGGTTGCGGGTTCCATCCCTGTCCTTGCTCAGTGGGTTAAGGATCCGGCGTTGCCATGAGCTGTGGTGTAGGTTGCAGACGCGGCTCGGATCCTGCATTGCTGTGGCTCTGGCGTAGGCCGGTGGCTGCGGCTCCGATTCAACCCCTAGTCTGGGAACCTCCATATGCCGCGAGAGCGGCCCAAAGAAATAGCAAAAAGACAAAAAAAAAAAAAAAGAAAAAATATAATGCAAAAATACATACATAATTTTGATAGAGAATTGCTAACACTTAGAAGTATCAAGTTATATGTCAGTTCTATGTCAATAAAACAGAAAAAATGAAAGAAAAAATTGTAGCACTTTAAGTAGAGATTTTTAAATAGTGAAAGATTGATGTGCAGAATGTTTACTTTTAATAATTATATTGGTTTATTATTAAATCAATAATTATCCTGGTTAGCTCAGGAATATAGCAAATTTTGTGAAAACATATTAATGGGCTGACACTAGGGGAAAAGAAAGATGTCTTCCTTCACATTATGAAATGGAATTTTAGAGGCCAAATATTATTTAAAAACTTAAAGATAAAAATTTAAGGATAAAATGTTGATATCTTGCCATCTGCCATAATTTTATCTCTTGACCTTCCTTCACAATAAATAAAATCCATTTTTTAAAGATACTATTTTTTTATTTAATTTATTTTTGTTTTTATTTCATCTTTTGTCTTTTTAGGGCCTCACCAGAGGCATATGGAGGTTCCCAGGCTAGGGGTCAAATTGGAGCTGTAGCTGCCAGCCTACACCACAGGCACAGCAACATGGGATCGGAGCCGTGTCTGTGACCTACTCCGCAGCTCACAGCAACGCTGGATCCATAACCCAGAGTGAAGGCAGGGATTGAACCCACATCTTCATGGATCCTAGTTGGGTTCGTTAACCACTGAGCCACGATGGGGACTCCATAAAGCTACTATTTTTTTTTTTAATGTATAGTATCATATCATCTGCAAACAATGACAGTTTCACTTCTTCTTTTCCACTTTGGATTCTTTTATTTCTTTTTCTTCTCTGACTGCTAGGCTAGCACTTCCAAAACTTTATTGAATAAAAGTGGTGAGCATGGACATCCTTATCTTTTTCCTGATCTTAGTGAGAAAGCTTTCAGATTTTCATTATTGAGAATGTTGTTAACTGTGGGTTTGTCATATATGGCCTTTATTATGTTGCGGCAGTTTCCCTCTATGCCCACTTTCTGGAGAGTTTTTACCAAAAAATGATGTTAAAGCCACTATTTTTTAAAAAAAATTGATTTACATTATTGTGTTAGTTATCTCGGGCATATAGCAAGACCAGTGATTCAGTAATACATCAATATATATACTATATAAATAAAAAATATATGGATGTATAATACATATAATATATTCTTTTTCAGAATATTTTCCCTTATATATTATTGCAAAATATCGATTTTAGTTCCCTGTTCTTACAGTAGGTCCTTGTTGCTTATCTATTTTATACGTATATAATAATTATATATATATATAATTTTATCTATATATAATTTTATCTCGATGTTCCTTCACAATAAATAATTTTTTTTGCTGGATACACTCAAGCAAAAAGAAGTATGGAACTTGCTAAAAGATTTACTATTATTATCAATGAGAGCTATTTCACTGTGCACTCACCTAGGAGTATTGGGTTAGACTAGAAAAGACTATTGTTCATTGAATAATTATCAATTGTTGGGTTCTTTAAAATAATGATGTAATTCAATTCTCACAGTAGACATAGGGTTTAGGTTAGTCTTACCCCACTTTTAAAGAGGGATGACTGAGGATCAGAAAATTCGAGGAGAAGAGCCAGGATTTGAATCCATTTCTAGTTATCTCCAAAACTCATACAGGCATCCTCTTCTCTATTTTATCACACCACCATCTTTAACAGGCTGTCCCTAAAACATGTGCTTTAAAGTTACTTAATAGCTCATTACATTTATTTATTAACATCAATCAACTATCCTGAAGATTTTTTAGGGCCCTAAAATGTTTTTCAGAAAAGCAGAGACATTTGCTCAGTGTTTTTCAAAATTTAAAAACCGTGTTTAGCCAATATTTATTTATTTATTTATTTATTTATTTATGTATTTATTTATTTATTCTTTTTAGGGCTGCACCTGTGACATATGGAGGTTCCCCCAGCTAGGGGTCCAATCGGAGCTGCACCTGAGGCCTATGCCACAGCCATACAAAGCCAGATCCTTAACCAGATCCTAACTGAGCAAGGCCAGGGATTGAACCTGCATCATCACAGAGACAGCGTTGTATTCTTAACCCATTGAACTAAAATGGGAACTCCTAGCCAATTTAGAATTAAATGTGAAAGCTTTCACATTTCTTTCTTTTTTTTAAGGGCTGCACCCTCAGCATATGGAAGTTCTCAGGCTAGGGATTGAAACAGAGCTACAGCTGCCAGCCTATGCCACAGCCACAGAAATGCGAGATCCAAGCCATGTCCATGGCCCACACCACAGCTCACAGCAACGCTGGATCCCTAACACACTGAGCAAGACCAGGGATCAAACCTACATCCTCATGAATACCAGTCGGATTCGTTTCCACTGTGCCACAACTGGAACTCTAAAAGCCTTCACATTTCTTATTTTAATTTTCTTAAATGAGCTTTTTCCTCTGATTCCTACTTTAATACTTTAAAGATGAAAACATGAATTCTTTTTTGTTTACTTGCTTAATATCTATAACCGTCTTTATAATGACATCTATCGTCTTGGACCACTGAATTTTTTTCAGTGCTGTGTTCTCTTCAATTATAACATGCATGGAAAGTGGTAGTGTTCAATAAGTATTTTAGAGAGAAAAATTAAGTCATTTTAAACTTCAATTATTGCATTTTTATAAAGACTTTGAAGAGCAAAATGCTCATCAGGGTATGTGCCCACTCAGACCCACTGGTCTGAGTTCAAGGGTGTGTGAGTGTGATTTGCTGGAGGTGAATTCATGTTTGTATTTGGAACTAAGAAAAATGAGCCTTTCCATTCTCTGTTCTATTAATGGGAGGAATGAAGTAGCCCGTCTGTGTCTGTCAGTCATTGCTGGGAGAGTGAGAACGTTGGTCTTTATAAGTGTCAAATTTTTTGACACTTTGTAAGTGTCAAAACTTAACTCTTACAATGTGATTTGAACTTTCGACCTGCAACTATCAAAAATCCATAAGTCTTACGGATTTTATTACTGTAATTAAAGAAAAACTTTCGACCATGCATTTCATGCCTCGGAACATTTTATTTTCATTTTTGAAGGCAGTTTTAAAATTCACTAATGAATATTTTTTGTTAACCAAGTCAACTCTATATAGGTAACTATTTCAACCCACAGCATAGAGGCATTCAATTTCTTACAATTTCATGCTTTTGAAAACATTAAATTTTAAATATACCTAGTTCACTGAAATTGATGTTTGGAATATATATATATATATATTAATTTGGAATGCATGTATATTGAATACACTGATAATATAAGCTTGTGCACTTTTAAACTAATTGTTAGGAATATCTCTGCTGGATGAATGGTCAACCTGAGTGGGTTAATTGCAACATTCTTATATTTAATTTTTTTTGAAACTAACAAAATAATATAATAGCTTACCTTATCTCCTATAACTATTTGGGGAATTAATGAGTCCCTCTAATGTATGACTTTATTAAGCAATATTTTCTTTTTTTAACAGTTTTTTAAAACTAAAAAAAATTATTTTTGGCTACATCTGAAGCATGTGGAATTTCCCAGGCCAGGGACTGAAACTGTGCCAGAGCTGTGACCCAAGCCACAGAGTGGCAGCACTGGATCCCTTAACCTGCTGTACCGCCAGGGAACTCCCAAGCATTAGCCTTCATCTAAAACGAAAATAACATGCATAATGCTTTACAAACCATAAAAAGCTGCACAAATGTAAATGATTAACTTCAGCTTCAAAAAAGTTTGATTTTTAACTCTCAGGTAAATACGGAATATTAACACACGAAATAAAAATAGTTCCAAATGATGGCATGTGAAATTCAAACGGTTGCATAACAGAAATCTGCTTGTCACAGATTAAACTGAATCCCATATGTAAACATGAAAGGAGATAAGTTCTCCAATGTAAATATTAAGGGAGTTGAATGTCAGTCACATCAGTCACCTTGTCGTAACAACTTTTGTGCAAACTTATCCATCTACCTAAAAGTTATCTGAAGATTTAAAAACATTTTCTGCTGACTCTCTGAATAATTCTGTTAGCTTAAGATTCTTTTGTCAAAGACTGGATTCTAAAACACATTTGCAACTAAATGTATCCTTTCTTTATCCAGCGTGTTTTGTTTTGTTTTTGCTTTTTAGGGCCGCACTGGCGGCGTATGAAAGTTCCCAGGCTAGGGGTCCAATCAGAGCTACAGCTGCTGGTCTACACCATAGCCACAGAAACACCATATCTGAGTTGCTTCTGAGACCTGTACCACAGCTCACTGCAACGCCGGATCCCTAACCCACTGAGTGAGGCCAGGGATGAACCCGAAACCTCACCGTTCCTAGTCAGATTTGTTTCCACTGTGCCACAATGCGAACTCCTATCCAGTGATTTTTAAGGTGCACCTGCCTCAGATTCACATATATGCAAATTAAAATGCACATATCCTGCAATCCTTTTCTTTTGTGAGATGACGTGAGCCAATTTGGATAGCTAACAAACATCAAGCTCTTTTAGTAAGAGTTGGTATCTTTTTTTGTTTATGTTTTTTTAGGGCTGTGCCTGTGGCACATGGAGGTTCCCAGGCTGGGGTCGAATTGGAGCTGTAGCTGTAAGCCTACACCATAGCTCACAGCAACGCTGGATACTTAACCCACTGAGCAAGGACAGGGATCGAACCTGTGTCCTCATGGATGCTAGTCAGATTCGTTTCCGCTGAGCACCTATGGGAACTCCAAGAATTGGTATCTTTTTTAGAGGTATCTGGTGGCTGTGTGACTCTACATTCACAATCTCACTACCAAAAATACATTTCAGTAAAAGAAAGTCTCTGATCCAGCCCCCTCCATTGTACATCTTTAGTAGCAAATTGGCACAAGTCATGTGACTTGTCTGCAGGTTCAGGGAGGCTGGTTGCATATGAGGCTCTCCACTCAGCACTCACTCCAAACAGGCTTTGATGACATTGAGAGTGGTGATCTTAGTTGTGGGTTCAGGCAGCTGGGTCCTGTGGGACCCAATGATGCCTAGACTTACACCCTACATCAGTGGCAGGTGTTGGACTTGTCCAATCATATATCTTGTTCTTGCAAGAACTATGGGTCTAGCAAATTTTCCCTAGTCAGTTATTATTCTTGAAACCTCTAATTTCATGAGCAGAAAATTATTTCTAACATCCTTTATGGTAAATAAAAGCCTTCTAGTGTTGAATTAGCTGTAGATAAGTAAGTAGCCACCTCTGAAAATGCTAGGTCTTTTTTAGGATGCAATTAAGCATTCCTATAAAGCATTATATTATATTAACAAGTAGATTATTTGTACTGAAGTAACACTTGTTGAATCAAAATCTCTGGAGACCTGAGAATTTTTAGTTTTAATGAACGTTCCCAGGTGACATTTAAAAACACATTTGGACACTTTTCCAAATATTCTTTTAAGATAAATGTTATCTTCTTGACTTGTCTTCTTCCTTTAGGAAGAATGCCAACTATCAGTAGCCACTTGAAAAAGAAATTTTTCTGTTTTACTAGCTTCCCCCCACCATAAGATTTTTTTAAAAAAATTTTTAATGCTCTTATGAGTACTCAACTACAGAGGAGAAAATATTCTTTTCATTCTTTTTTTTTTCTTTTTTATGGCTGCACCTGTGGCATATGGAAGTTCCTGGGCTAGGGGCTCAATCAGAGCCACAGCTTGAGGCAACACTGGATCCTTAACCCACTGACTGAGGCCAGGAATCAAACCTGCATCCTTGTGGATATTAGTTGGGTTCATTACTGCTGAGCCATGATGGGAACTCCCATCATTCATTTTTTAATTTTTTTCATTCATTTTTAAAATGATTTTTTAAATCTATTGGGTAAACATGCTAACAGCAGGTTGGTGACTTGCTCTGTGGGTGTTTTTTTTAATAAAATTCAAGCAGATACATGATTAAGTGAAGACAAGCATAATAACAAAATGCCTTTTAGTAGTTGAAATATCCATTGCTGCAAGGAAGTTGCCATTTTAATTTACTCTTAACTGATCCTTGTTCTAGTAGGCCTACCAAAGAAAAGTGGTGAGACACTGATTGAAATAGCAGTTTGCAGAATGACTCAGCGAGCACAGAAATACTTTACAGAGATCCTTTTTATTGACTTTATAAGAGTGACATAAATGCCTAACAGAGAAGAAACAATGCTTCTTCAGTCTCTAAAGACTTTATTTTTCTTCATAGCTATTTTCAGGTGTTAGCATCAACTAAAACTTGTCTAATCTGTCTATCTCAGTTTCTCTGAGCCATTCTCTTTATTGTGAATTGGGTTAACAACAGTTCACACCTTGAAGGTTTTCCTTACTTTATGAGGATTAGAGATAAAAACACAAGGCAGATGCACAGCAGAAGATAGCTATTGTTTTGTTTGTTTCTATTTTTTATTTTTTTGGTTTTTTTAGGGCCACACCCGAGGCATATGGAAGTTCCCAGGCTAGAGGTCGAATCAGAGCTGTAGCCACCAGCTTATGCCACAGCCATAGTAACTCAGGTTCCAAGATGCATCTGTGACCTACACTGCAGCTAAAGGCAATGCTGGATCCTTTAACCCACTGAGCAAGGCCAGGGATCAAACCCATATTCTCATGGATACTAGGTGGGTTCATTACTGCTGGGCCACAGCAGAACTCCCTGTTTGTTTTTATCTTTATTTGTTTATTTATTATTTATTTTTTGGCTGTGCCTGTGGCATGCAGAAGCTCCTGGGCCAGGGATCAAAGCAGAGCACTGACAACTGCCAAATCCTTAACTGCTAGGCCACCAGTGAATTCCAAGTCAGCTATTGTTTTTTCACTGGGTGCACTGCTAATTAGTGGGAAACTTCATGGGTTGTGGCCAAATAGGATGGGAGAGTTAAATGTCCCAGAGAGTTGAGGACACAGGTCTGTGTTAGAACTTCCAAGACTTTGATTGATGAAGTATATTTGCTAATCAGCCTTAAAAACCACAGGACATAATCCTCCCTAGGGCTTTTTCTAAGAACTAGGTAAAGAGCAAATGGAATGACTCCAGATGCTTTTCAAGAAAGACTTTCTTCTAGAATATCCACATTGAATGGGGGCTTTTACTCACTGAACTTTCACTCACATGATCTTATTTATAACTTTTAAGAAGATTATGATCTCAGGAGAACAAATGTTAGTATCCCCTTCCAAAATGAAGAAAGAGGCTTTTACAGATGAAGAAGTTAAGCTGCTTATCCAAAAGTCAGATGTAATTGTTAGAACATTGTATTCAGGGAGTTCTTTATGTGGTGCAGCAGGTTAAGGATCCAGGCATTGTCTCTGCACTGGCAAGGGTGCAATTCCCCAGCCTGGTGCAATGAGTTAAAGAGTTCAGCATTTCTACAGCTATGGCGTAAGTCACAGCTGTGGCTTGGATTCAATTCCTTGCTTGGAACTTACATATGTCATGGGTACAGCCAAAAAAAGCATCCCCCCATCAAAAACAAACAAACAAACAAACAAAAAAACAGCAAACAAAAAACATTGTCTTCAAACTCTGTGTTAAGAATCCTTTCAAGGGACAAATTATAAAATCAAACTAAACATAGCTTTTCTTTCATCACTTTGTACTTCATTTATTTAAAAAGAGCTCAGTGATATGTTGAGCTATTACTCCAAGACAGTCTTTATAGTTTCCCTAAAATAGACTTCTTAATGTCAGCATCCACAGGGCTTGTTTTTTTGCCCATGGATGGGGCAGAGGTCAGAGTAAAATATAGGCCATCTTCTCTCCTGAATGAATGGATGCTGCGGGGTTTTTGCATCTCCACAGCCAGCTTGTCCAAGCCCATAGAACTATCCTGTGTGCCTCCTGAGGCTCTTCCAATGCCCGTCCCTCCAACATTCCTGAGGAGAAACCAAGCTACACAGGATTTCAACTCCCTGGTTCCAGTGTAGCTAGTGAACACATATTTTCACATTTTCACAAAAATATACTTTGTTTCTTCTGGTCCTAGGGGTGAAGGATCAGAGGAAAGGATGAAATATAATGATCCCCCTCCCTTATATTTCTAGGGCTGGAAGAAGATAAAGCAAATTTACATTAGACTTTCTACAACAAGATGTCAGAAACAGTTTTTGTCCTAAAGGCCAAATAGCAAAATTTACATGAAAGTCTTTCCTGATCCTGTCTCCCATATACAGAAGATTATTGCATAATTAATTCAATCAATAGAGGTCATGTGTCTTATTCTGAATTTTTTTTTAAGTTGTTTGGGATTGGCATATGCACACTGTGATACATGGGACAACTGGCTAATGGGGACCTGCTGTATAGCACAGGAAACTCTACTCGATATTCTGTGATAATCTATATGGGAAAAACATCTAAAAAAGAATGGATATTTGGATATGTATAACTGAATCACTTTGTTGTACAACAGAAATTATTACAATGATGTAAATCAACTACAATAAAACTTTAAATTAAAAAAAATTTACAGTTGCTCTAGGCAAAATAAAGCTACCTAAATATGTGCTATGCTAAACTTATCTCTAAGATGGATTTGGCTATAAGTAAGGGAAGAAATTTAAGGACTCTAAGATTCTTGTTAGTATATAACTCCTCTTTCAGCAACAACTCCTTATAGGAGAGTACACAGGGTCTTTTCTATGGTTTCTTTGGGCTTCTTCTGGAATCAGAAGTCATTGGAGAGGCTGTTTGGGAAACATTCCTCAATTGTGACTTGAAAATACTTGGGTTTCCAAACTTCAGGGTTAAGAGTGAAAAGGTGTTGATTACATCCCCTTACACCTAGTTTATCTGGCCCTGTGGTGGAGTTCCTTACTATGCAATACTTGGGCATTGCACTAACAGTCCTAAATCCTTTAAGACTGTCCTGGGCTCTGCCTTTAACTACTTGGTAAAGTTCCACATAACCTTTGTGCAACTGCCTGAGGATTACAAAATGAGGGAATGACATATTGGCTAGTGCCTTAGTTTTCCATCATCACCTAGGAGGCAGCCGGAACCAGTCTGGTGAGAAAGAACTCCAGGAAAAACACCTCCCCAGGTTCATGTCAATAATGTTTTTAAAATGGAGACCCACAGAGTCCAAAGGAGTCCTTCAGGGCCATAGGGGTGAAGAACCAAATTCCAGTTAGAATGAAGCTTCTGAGTGTGGACTTCCTATAACAAAGAGGGCTGATTTTAGGCAGTGATTTGAACCCAGGTAGATGAATTCCTGGCAATGTTATCAATTCCTCCAGTTGGTAATTTCTGGGGGTGCTAGCTAGCTGCATATACGGTTGACATTCTTACAATGTGGCCTCTTGTTTCTCCTGTCCCAAGCTCTAAGAGTTCTCAGAGATCCCCCTGCAGAGCTGGGCAGGATGCAACTTGTGGTTGCTTGCAGCTGGCACCAGCTGTTGCTACATTTTTCTATCCAAACTTTGTCTTCTGGCTAAGATTGTGTTTCTAGCCCTCCCCACCACCCCACATTAGATACTACACATCTAGTGCCAAGTTGTTGGCTGGGGAGAATGATATTATTAGTAAAGACCAGTGGATCCTTCCAAAGGAACACTGACTATTAACATAAAGTCACTTCTGGAAATAAGACTGACTCTGCCATTTATGTGGGTACTATGTTTTGAAAAGGATGCTTTTAACTTAAAATAAGAGGTGGCAAATACAACTTTGTTTAAGGACTCAAGTCCTTAAAACATAAAATTGGAGCAGGAAGGAAGAAAGGAATTATCATCGAGTAGCTGCTAGATATTCTAAAATTTGAAGAAAAGATAGGGTGTCTTTTATTAGATCAAATATTAGCAGCAGTGTTCTGGCATGATGAACATGCCTTCTGTATGAGATGAGTATGACATCCACTCAGAAAACAGCTCAGAGGGGAGAGAAGCGCCAACGATAATAGATGTGACCTTTCAGTGCCTTGGCCATTGGCATTGCAGGAGGGTAATCCTAGATCACCCATTTTTCCATTTGGATGTAGCAGAGACTGATGGGGCAGGTGTATGGCCTGAAGCAACTGATTTATGATCTGCTTTCGGTCTCCTTCCTATTTGCAAAGTGAGCTTGAAAATCCAGTTCTTTCCACTACCTCTGAAGCAAACCTAGAGGTGAGGCATTGATATCTTATTTTTGTTCCTTGTAAGACTGCTGTTGAATCAATGCAAAGACCAAGGACAAATGGATGCACCTAAGAGATTTTTAAATCTGTTAAACTTAGTAGGATTGCGATGCAGCTACTGACAGAGGACCTGAATTGCAGTGTCTGGACAAAACTAAATCAAGCACAAATTAATCCCCTCATCATAATGTGAACAAGGCATAAAACAAATGGTAGCAAGGCGGTCAGGCACCACCTAAGGCACCACAACTTCTGGTTGTTGAAATGACTATGGATTGATTTTGTGACTCAAACTTATATACTGCCATTAAAATCACCATCCTGCCTCTTTAAAAGATCAGGGCTGCCCCCATATCACTCAACCCAATCCCAGGGGGTGGACAGTGAAAGTCTTTTGGGATTTCAGTGTTTCTTAGAGTATGAAACTGGGATGGAGAGCAAGGCATAGGGGGTGGATAAGGGGTGGGGAGAGAATACCATTCACCATGTGTTACAGGCAGGACTGACAGAATCCTGCCCCTCTCTCTTATTTATCCTCAGCCTGGAAAAAGGATTAAAACCAGCCCCTGGGAGGATATCATAGTTTCATTCTGGAGTGGACATGTCTGAACCTGTCTTTTCTGGAGCTGAACTCTGTTTCTAATGCCTAGCTTGAATATCAAGCCTATACCTATTAAAATGTAGGTTCAGTTCATTGTCATCCAGGGCTGTTTTGCTTTTTGGACCTCAGCCTCAGTTCACCCACCTGGACTCTGACTTTGCCTTTGTCTGGAGTTGGCCCTCCCAGACAGACTGCTGCCTGCCTCAGGACTCCTGTCCCTGCTGTGGCCATTCCCTGCCTGCCGACCTAGCATAGCCTCACATCCAGAATCCTCTTATTCTGTGACCATCAGTTGAGTTCAGGCTCAGATGACCACTTGGGCCAGAGGCTGAGTTTAGTCCTGAGAAGAATATTGTCTGGGGAATTCTGGGACAGAGGGAGGGTATAGGAAGGCAGGAACCAGAAACAAAGGCTTGTGTATGTTCTTCAGTGGTCAATACTGGTAGAAACATGTCTGGCTTAAATGAGAAAAAAATTAGAGAAAGAACACCAGCCATTAACTATGTGCTACATTAATGACTAACACCAGGCTCTCCATTTGTAACTCAACTGATTGGGTAACATTTGTATCTTGAGTCTCTCACACTTTGTGAAACATCATCCATTTTTAAATGGATAATAAGTTCATATGATTCTAATAAAGGTATAAAAAGGTACAAAATAAAAAAAGAATCTCCCCTCCATCATCATCCCAAAGAGAACCAAAGTTATCAATTTTGTTCATATTCTTCTAGTTGATGCATATACATAAAAATAACTTCATATATTTCTCCTTCAAAAATATAGATCATATTATACTATATATTATAATTTCTTGGACCTTAACATGTTATTTAATTTTAGAATTAAATACTTAAATGTGTGTGTGTGTTTTCAAAAACAAATAACCCCAAACTTCTGTTGGGATCAACCAAAACTAATCCCTTGAAATCATAGAATGAAGTTGCTTTATAGAAAGTAAGAAAACAAGGCACAGTAAAAAATTTCTTAAAATCCTTTTTGTGCATGAGAGGAAAATAAGCTAAAATTACAACTTTGAAAAATCTTTGTAGCAAAGCAGTCAGGCACTACCTAAGGTACCACAATGGATACCTGATGGAGTGTGATGGAGGATAATGTGAGAAAAAGAATGTATATATGTATGTGTGATTGGGTCACTTTGCTGTACAGTAGAAAATTGACAGAGCACTGTAAAACAACTATAATGGAAAAAATAAAAATCATTAAAAAATAATTAAAAAAGAAAAATCTTTGTTAACTAGAGGGTCATTCACAAATGTAACTTATTACAGATTCCCAGTTGCTCATTTGAAACCCCTGGGCCACATGTACTTTCAGGGTTTAGAATTTTTCATATCTTATAAGAGCACCACAGTGCAAATATTATATAATCGATGTCCCCAGTGGGGCCTGGAGGAGAACTCTGTAATTTAACACATTACTATTTTTTATAGCAAAATATATGAGGAGTCATAATAAGTGGAATAAATAAGGATTCTAATTAGTTTCATTATCAGTTCAGGTCAAGTTTTGATCATAAATGAGCTTAGGTCAAGTCAGATCAGATATTTGCAGAAAAACTTCTGGTTTTCAGAAAGTTTTGGATTTCAGGGTTGGAAGCAAGTCATAGCAGAACTTGTATTTTACTCTCCTGTGTTGAGTGAATCAACAGAAGAGCAATGTGTGTAGCAGGAAAACCATCAGATCTAGATTCAGGTGTCTGAACACCTGCTCTACCATTTACCCCTTGGATGACACTGTGGAAATTACTTGAACTCTGTAAGCCTCTGTTTCCTCATCTGAAAAATGAGGAAAAGAATTCCTATTTTGCAGGATGGTAATGAGGGTTAGTGATAATATGTTCAAATGTCTAGTGCCTGGTAAGCACGCTATGATTGACAGTTGCTATTATTCTTTATAAGGGGTGGTGTCTAATGAAATGGAATTAAAATCTTTTTTTAATAAAGAATTTGAAAGTAGTAGGATAAATAGGTAGGAATTTTGTATAAGAATCCCAGGAGAGTTCTTTAAGAAAAAAGAATGTATATCCCAAAGCTTTCTTTCTGGGATTTAAATTTATGGACCCCTGCTTGGCTAGACAGGGCACTAATGACCCAAATTCAGAGTCCAGGAAGTTCCAAAGAGCCCCTGAAAATGAAACCCCCAGAAAGTGGATAGTCACAAGCCCATCCTGGAGTAAGAAGGGCAACAGTAGTCTAGACCTATCAGGAACTGGACATAGGAACATGTCCCATTTCAGTCATTTGTGGTTTCACATTCAGTCTGAGGACTGGGAAAAAGTAACTATCTAAATTCACTAATTTATCCATTTAGCAATCATTTTTGGATGTTGAATAATCACAGTCCTATGAAAATATTCACAAAATATAGAGACAAACTCCTATCTTCATGGGTATCATAGCTTATTGGGGACTTAAACAAACAAGCTGATTACTGAAAATTATAAAGTCTTTAAAGAAGTAAACTAGGAAGGGAATGGTGAAGGCAGGAATAGGCTACTTTACATTAGATTTCTCTGTCTAGAGAAAGCGTATTGAAAGAAGTGATCTTCGTGTTGAGATGAGAAGGTACCAGCTGTGTAAAGAGTAAGGCAAGAGGCGGCCAGTGGGGGCAGTGGTGGAAGTGCATGAGCTGTTTCTTCCACCTGGAACACTCCTTGCCTGTAATGCTATGGGGCTGGTTCCTTCTCATCATTCAGATTTCAATTACAGTGGTATCTTGTGCAGATCTTCCTGATTTCACCAAACGTTATCTCTCCACTTTTGCCAGTCACTTTTCACCCACGACCCTGATTTATTTCTTCAGATATCTTATCACCATCTAAAATTATCTTGTTTATTTTTGCATTTCCTTATTGGATGTTTCCCCTCTTCAAAAGGAAAGCTTCCTAAGAGCCCTTAGTCCAGTATCTGTTGGTGTTTAAATATTTGTTGAAGAGATGAAGAAAGAAGGAACCTATGCAAAGACCCTACGGTAGAAAAGAACTTGGTGCATTCTTGGAATTGAAATCAGGCCTTTGGGTCCTGTCATATTAATGGCCTCCAATGAATCCTGCCTCCTGGTGTCCATGCCCTAATGAAGCCCCTTCCCACATTAACTCTGGGCTTGGCCATGTGATTTTTTTGGCCTATGAGACATCAGAAAACTTGATAAGTGCTTATGTGGAACACAAATGAACCATGAGAGAGCTCCTTGACTGGTCTTGCCTCTTTCAAATTGGAAATACCACTTGGAGAGCAAGCTAAGTTCATTTGGGACCTGGTCATCCCTGTGTCCCAACTGACCTTAGCTTCTTGCTGATCCTCTGGTTAAATACAGCTGCATGAATGGCTTTAGGCAAAACCAGAACAGTCTATCTATTTCCCTGAACCATCACACCACAGAATTGTGAGATAAGAAGCAGTTGATTCAAACCATGGAGATTATGAGTGATCTGCTACTGGTAAAAGAACTGAAAGCAGAAACATACTGAGAGGGGAAAGTGGCATGAAATGAGTTTAGAAAAGTAGACAGGGAAACAATCATTAAGAGCCTTATATATTTAAAGTTATTTTACCTTAAATGCAATGGGAAATTATTAACTGGTTTGAAAGAAGGAGAGATTTTATGATTGAAGAGATCAGTTAGGAAGCTATTCCAGTCATCTGTTACTGCTGTGACTAATGGAATATGGAAAAGAGACAGTACTGATTTCTAGGCTCAGACCTTGAGATTGACAACCTATATTTTTTTTCTAGGGATAATCTCTCAAACTTCTGATCCTGTATTTTATTTTACTTAATTTATTTATTTTTTCTTTTTATGGCCACATCTGTGGCATATGGAAGTTCCAGGGGTAGGAGCAGAATTGGAGCTATAGTTGAGGCATACACCACAGCCACAGCAACACTGGACTGGAGCTGCATCTGCAACTTACACTGCAGCTTGCGGCAATGCTGAGTCCTTAACCCACTGAGTGAGGCCAGGGATCAAACCCATCACCTCATGGAGACTATGTTAGGTCCTTAACCTACTAAGCCACAAGAGAAACTCCTGAGCCTGCATTTTAAAAGTTGATTTCCCTGCAGGAGAAATCATGTTTAGGGACCATAAGTTACAAAACTCTAGCTGGCTTTGAGATGAATCCAGTCTGCCATAGGTTCCAGAGATTATATTTTGCTCTTTATAATAATGACTCTAAAGTCACCATTTTAATTTTTATGGATGAGAAAAACAAAGTTTAGCTGGGTTATACCACTTTGTCCAAACTTTCATAGAAATGGGGGCAGTATTTTAACTCGGGCCTGCCTAATTCCAAAAGCAGACATTTTTTACAAAAAGAGATTAGATGGGCTCTGGATTGTAATATAGAAGAGTCTTGGTGGCAGAAAGAGAGGAGGCAAAAAGTTGTTAGAGTCACAGAGAAGATAGGAGGAAAGAAACGGATATCCCAGGAAAGCAAATATTTTTCTTTTTTTTTGGTTGTACTCACGGCATATGGAAATTCCCAGGCTAGGGGTCTAACTGGAGCTACAGCTGTTGGCCTACACCACAGCCAAAACAACTCAGGATCAGAGCCATGCTTGTGAACTACACTACAGCTCATGGCAATGGTGAATCCTTAACTCCCCCATTGAGGCCAGGGATCAAACCTGCATCCTCATGGATACTAGTCAGATTTGTTTCTGTGGCATCACAACAGAACTCCCAAAGCAGCTCTTTCTTACCACCCATTTATCAAACTTTACCCCACCCCAAGTACACTGAACTTCAGGTAACTACAATCTCTGAAAAACACTTCCTTATTCTAAATTGTGCACACTACAATTATTTCAAATTCCTTTAGAAGGAAAAAAAAGTATTTATTAAAGCATTGATTGCAGTAGTTAAATAGCTAAAAGCTAGAGACAAATATCAACCAACAGGAAACTGGACAAATACATTGTGACCTTGTTATACAATGGAGTATAAACAGAACTATATGTATCAACATAGAATTAAGCAAAAGAAGTTAAATTGGAGAACAATGGATATAGTACAATACCAATTATACAAAGTTTAAAACATACATAACAATATAACATATAATTTATGGATTTGTGCTATATAGTAATAACAAAAAAATACTTCAGAGAAGTAACCATGAATTTCAAGTAATCATGGCAACTCTAGGAAGGAAAAAAGGGAAAAAAAATGGGAGGGGTAGATGAATGAGTTTAACTATCAAGTTCTTATTTTCTTTAAAAAAATCACAAATAAAGCAAAATGGCAGGTAAAAGCCAAAGGAGCTGTCTTCAAGAAGGATTTTGTGAGATGAGAGCCCAAAGAAAAATTGCTCG
This sequence comes from Phacochoerus africanus, assembly GCF_016906955.1. Classification (NCBI taxonomy): domain Eukaryota; kingdom Metazoa; phylum Chordata; class Mammalia; order Artiodactyla; family Suidae; genus Phacochoerus; species Phacochoerus africanus. The sequence goes on along the minus strand of NC_062549.1, from coordinate 51,647,234 downwards.
AGGGGCTGTTGACAAACTGCAACAACTTGGGTGCCATTCAACCCATTAGTTCAAAAAACATGACAGTACCTTGAATATAATGGGAAGTGAACGAAGTGAGGTATGACTTGATATATTGAGGTTGTGCAGTTGGGAAAGAACACACTGATTGTACTCTAGTCAGGGAAAGTGCATTCCCCCCAAAGTTTATTGGTAGCCAAGGTAATAGGGGCCTTGCTTCTTTCAAATTGCTTTTGAGGTAAATAAAGCCATAACAGGAAGCCCCAGATGGAAGAACATGACAAGATCTGCCTCTGAGCATGCAAAACACCATGAAGGACTATAGGGAGGTTTTGACTGAGTGGGAGTATAGAACATCTTATTCCAACAAATCAGATCAAGAAATCAGTGGCTTATGCCTTGCATAGAACAAAATATATAAATAATATTACTTCAAAAGAAACACTTTTAAAATATGTGCCTAAAAAACATTATTTTAGCCACCCATGTTACAATCAAATCTCCCCACTCCCAGCAGGATCTGTGAATTTAAGGTTTCCTTTTAGCAGGGCTTAACTTCCATCACCTCATTCCTGCTTCTTCCCATTCGGCTCCCTCAGCCGCAAAAACCAGCCACCAGCAGTCTAAACCACAGGATTAAAAGATATTCAAAGGAACAACCAAATACAAAGTGGAACCTTGTTTAGACTCCAACTTGAAAAAAACAAACGTAAAAGATATAAAATATAAAACAAAATTTTTTTTTTGTCTTTTTGCCATTTCTTGGGCCTCTCCTGCGGCATATGGAGGTTCCCTGGCTAGGGGTCTAATTGGAGCTGCAGCTGCCAGCCTACGCCAGAGCCACAGCAATGGCTCTGAGCCGCGTTTGCGACCTACACCACAGCTCAAGGCAACGCCGGATCATTAACCCACTGAGCAAGGCCAGGGACCGAACCGGCAACCTCATGGTTCCTAGTCAGATTCGTTAACCACTGTGCCACGATGGGAACTCCTAAAACAAATATTTTTAAGTGATAAAGAAATAAAGGAATTTATGTCTGTATTAGATATTATATGACATCGAGGAATTATTTATAGGATGTGCCAATGGCATTATGGATGTGGAAGAAAAGTATCCGTATTTTTTTAGACACACATACTGAAGTGAATAGGAGTAAAAATAACAAATCATAGATGTACTTTAATACTTCAGCAAACAACAATGAATTGGATAGATGTAGCCAGTGTGGCAAAATTTTAGTAACTGTTGAATCTGGTAGTTCATTATTACATTACATCTTTCTCTCTCTCTCCATTTTATATATATATGTGTGTGTATGTGTGTGTGTGTATCTTTGAAACTTTAATGTTTTATATATCTTGTATATGTTTAAAATTTGTTTGAAAACTTTCATAATAAAAAAATCCTTTAATATGTTTGAATTTTTTATAATAAAATTAAATCTCCCACCCTTAAAAAAAAGAAATCAGTGACTTAATTTGTCCTTATGGGTTGGTGGGTAAGGCTAGGGATATGTAAGTTACCCTTTAAAATAGAAACATATGGAATAACCAACACAAACAAAAATGAAGTTTAACCACATGCAAATGATCACATGAGAATCTTTCTTATTTTAATTGGTGGAGAAGGTTTGATTTCCTCTTTGATTTCTTCAGTGTTCCATTGGTTGTTTAGCAGCATGTTGTTTAGTTTCCACATGTTTGTGTTTTTTGCAGTTTTCTTGTTGTTATTTCCAGTTGCATAGCATTGTGGTTGGAAAAGATGCTTGATATGATTTCAATTTTCTTAAAGTTACTGAGGTTTGATTTGTAGCCCAGGATATGATCAATCTTAGAGAATGTTCCATGTGCACTTGAGAAGAATGTGTATTCTGTTGCTTTTAGATGGAATGTCCTATAAATATCTATTAAGTCCATCTGGTCTAATGCTTCATTCAGGGCCTGTGTTTCCTTGTTGATTTTCTATCTGGATGATCTGTCCATTGCTGTCAGTGGGGTGTTAAAGTCCTCCATTATGATTGTGTTATTGTTGATTTCTCCTTTTAAAGTTGTTAGCAGTTGCCTTATATATTGTGGTGAACCCAACCTATGTTGGGTATGTAGATATTTAACATTGTTATATCTTCTTCTTGGATTGATCCTTTGATCTTTAGGTAGGGACCTTCCTTGTCCCTTAAAATATTCTTCATTTTAAAGTCTATTTTGTCTGATATGAGTATTGCTAATCCAGCTTTCTGTTGATTCCCGTTTGTATGGAATATTTTCTTCCATCTTCTCACTTTCAATTTGTATGTGTCCCTAGAAGTGAAGTGGGTCTCTTGAAGACAGCATATATATGGGTCTTGTTTTTGTATCCATTCAGCCAGTCTATGTCTTTTGGTTGGGGCGTTTAGTCCATTAACATTTAAGGTAATTATTGATATGTATGTTCTTATTGCCATTTGATTAATTGCTTTGGATTAGTTGTTGTTGCTCTTTTTTCTTCCCTTCTTCTCTTGTTCTCTCCTCTTCTGGTTTGATGACTATCTTTAGTGTAGTATTTGAGTTGATTTTTCTTATTTGTTTGTGTATCAATTGCAGATTTTTAGTTTGTGGTTATTCTGAAGTTTTGATATGAGTCTATATATATGAGATTGTTTGAAGTTGTTGGTCTCTTAATTGCAAGTGCATCTCCAGTGCCCTGCATTTGTACACTCCTATTCTCATGGTTTCTGATTGTGGTGGCATAATTGTGCATGGATGATTTCGTATCTTTACTGTATATATACCTTTACTGGTGAGCCGTGTCATTTGCGGTATTTTTGTTTCCTGTTGCGGCCTTTTCTTTTCTGCCTAGAGAAGTTCCTTTAGTATTTGTCATAAGGCTGGTTTAGTGTTGCTGAATTCTCTCAGCTTTTGCTTCTCTGTGAAGCTTTTGATTTCTCCTTCAAATCTGAATGAGAGCCTTGCTTGGTAAAGGAATCTTGGTTGGAGGTTTTTTCCTTTCATCACGTGAAGTATATCATGCCACTCCCTTCTGGCCTGCAGAGTTTCTGCTGCAAAATCTGCTGATAACCTTGTCGGGATTCCCTTGTATGTTACTTGTTTCTTTTCCCAAGCTGCTTTCAAGATTTTCTCTTTGTCCTTAATTTTGGTCAGTTTGATTAATATGTGTCTTGGTGTGTTCCTCCTTGGGTTTATTTTATATGGTACTCGTTGTGCTTCCTGGATTTGAATGAGTGCTTCCTTTCCCATGTTAGGGAAGTTTTTGGCTTTTATTTCTTGGAATATTTTTTCTGTCCCATTCTCTCTCTCTTCTACTGGCACCCCTATAATACAGATGTTGGTGTATTATCTCCTCCTTGGTGTATTATCTCCTCATTTGTTTTCAATCTTTTTTCTCTTCTGTTCCACATCTGTAATTTCTACTACTCTGTCCTCCACCTTGATTATTCGTTCTTCTGCCTCCTGTATTCTGCTGTTAGCTGCTTCTAGTGAATTTTTTCTTTCAGTTATTGTATTTTGCATCTCTTCTTGTTTAAGTTTGTATCTCTTTGGTCAGTGTTTCCTGTAAGTTATCCATCTTTGCCTCTAGTTTATTTCCAATGTCTTTCATCATCTTCAGCATCAACAGTCTAAGGTCTTTTTCCTAGAGGCTGAGAATCTCCTGATCACTTAGCTGTTTTTTCTGTTTTTTTTTCCTTTCTCCCTCATCTGAGGTATAGTTCTCTGCCTTTTCATTTTTATAGGTTTTTGGTGTGGTGACGTTTTCACAGATAATAGAGTTTTAGCCTCTCTTACTTCTGGTGTCTGCCCCCCATGTGGCTGAAGTTGGTATGGGAGCTTGCTGCAGGCTTCCTGATGGGAGGGGCTGATGCCTGCCCACTGGTAGGTGGGGCTGGTTCCTATCCCTCTGGTAGGTGGGGCTTTGTCTCTAGGTGAGATTAGAGGTGGTTGTGTGCCTGGGGGGTCTTTAGGCAGCCTGTTTACTGATGGGTGGGGCTGTGAGCCCATCTGGATTGTTGTTTGCCCTGAGGCTTCTCAGTGCTGATGGGTGGGGCCATATTTTCCCAAAATGGCCACCTCCAGAGAAAGGCATGCTTCTGAATATTCCCAAGAGCTTTGCTTCCAATGTTCTTCCCCCACAACAAGCCACATTCACCTCTGTTTTCTCAGGATGTCCTCCAAGAACTGCAGTCAGGTTTGACCCAGATTCCTATGGAGCCTTTGCTTTGCCCTGGGACCCGGTGCATGTGAATGTCTGTGTGTGCCTTTTAAGAATGTAGTCTGTGTTGCCCCCAGTCCTGTGGAGCTCCTACACACAAGCCTAACTGGCCTTCAATGCCAGATGCTCCAGGGGCTCTTTCTCCCAGTGCCAGATCCCCACACGTGGGAATTTGATATGGGGCTCAGAACTCTCACTCCTGTAGGTGAGTCTCTGTGAACCAGTCACTTTCCAGTCTGTGGGGCTTCCCACCCATGAGGTATGAGGTTGCTTTATCACACAATTGCCCCCCTCCTACCCCTTGATGTGGCCTCATCTTTGTCTTCTGGATTAGGATATCTTTGAAATTTTCTGGTCCATTTGGTTGAAGAATGCTCAGCATTTAGTTGTAAGTTTCGTTGTTTTTCAGAGAGAAGTTGAGCTGCAATCCTTCTATTCTACCATCTTAATCCCATCTTCCCAGTATAGAAGATTTGAAAGGAAAAAAAACCCACTGGACTTCAAGCTAAAAGAAAGGCTGCCATGGAGATAAAAAATGAAGGAGAAAGGGAAGATGGAGAAATAGAAGAACAATTTTGTCAGAGGTTTTTTTTTTTCCTCCTCATCTGTGCAAGAACCCAGTGGAAGCTGCTTGGAATGGTACTTTACATCTAGTTGATGCCTTATCAGGAGTTATAACAAAGCTCATTTCACCTTGAGCCATGATGATGCAGGTACATGTATTATTTCTGAACACTGGCCTCCTTTAATTAACCTGGAATGTCCAGATTCTTTGAAAATTGAGTCCTAAGGTAAGCACAACTGGCTCAAAACACATTTATGGTGTTATATATGACATACCATTGATGAAACCAAAATCCTTGTAGGAACATGGAGCGCATGTGGTAATGTTCCATACAGATTCTGTTTTCTGGTTGTACCATTTGGTTAAATGGACAAAGTTAAAACATAAAACAAGAAGAGTTCCTGTTGTGGATTGGTGGTAATGAGCCTGACTAGTATCCATGAGGATGCAGGTTCAATCCTTGGCCTCACTCAGTGGGTTGAGGGTCCAGCATTACCATGAGCTGTGGTGTAGGTCACAGACATGGCTCAGATCTGACATTGCTGTGGCTGTGGCCTAGGCTGGCAGCTACAGCTCCTATCCACCTGTAGCCTGAGAACATCCATATGCCGTGAGTGCAGCCCTAAAAAGAGAGCAAAACAAAACACCAACCAAAACAAAAAAAGATATAAATATATATAAAGAACAGTTTAAGCCCTATTAAATTTTTGATTGCCAGTCTTTGGGAATGAATTGCATAGTCCTTCTTTTTTCTTCTTTTTTTTTGGCCTTTTCTAGGGCCACTCCTGCGGCATATGGAGGTTCCCAGACTAGGGGTCTAATTGGAGCTGTAGTCACCAGCCTACGCCACAGCCACAGCAGCGCAGGATCTGAGCTACATCTGCAACCTACACCACAGCTCACAGCAACACCAGATCCTTAACCTGCTGAGCAAGGCCAGGGATGGAACTCACAACCTCATGGTTTCTAGTCGGACTCATTAACCACTGTTCCACGACAGAAACTCCTGCATAACCCTTCTTAAATCATTCCAGGAGGATAAAAAATATGAGGTTTAGGGAAGTTCCCATTATGGCTTAGCAGTAATGAGCCCAACTAGTATCCATGAGGATGTGGGTTCGATCCCTTGCCTCACTCAGTGAATTAAGGATCCAGCATTGCTGTGAGCTGTTGTGTAGGTCACAGATGTGGCTCAGATCCTGACTTGCATTATGTGCATAGGATAGCAGCTGTAGTTCCAATTTGACCACTCACCTGGGAACTTCCCTATGCCACAGCTATGCCTATAAAAAGAAGAAAAAGAGGTTTTGTAGTTTTTAAACCTCTTTACTCAAATTTGCTTAAAATAGTCATTTCTTTGTATCTTAAATAGAAAATGAAGCCAATCAGATTTCATTTACAATATGAAATACCAGTGTTCCTTGAAAATAGGTTTACATGTGTTCTAAAGATACTATTCAGCTTTTTTGTCAACCTATAGGTGAATATTAAATATTAAAATTGGCCCAAAAGGCAGATGCAAGATGGTGGCCTAGGAAGATCCTGAACTCATCAAATCAACAACTTTCACAGACACAAAAAATATAAAGCTACATATGGAATAATTCCCTCTGAGAGGAACACAAAAAAAGTGGGTGAGCAATCTCCACAACAAAGAGCAAAAAGATATCATTGAGATGGGTAGGAAACACTGAGATACAGTCATGCTGAGGAAAAATCCATATCCCAGCCTCGGTGATCTGCAATAGGGAAGGATCACAAAGGTACAGTTATTTTCCCCAAAGAGCAATGGATTTGAGCTCCACCTGAGATCCTGCATAGGAGAGATGAGCTCTCAAAACACTTGACTTTGAAAATCAATAAGAAATATTTTCAGAATAACTATAGAACTATGGGGGATAGGAAACCCACACTTATAGGGTTTGCTTGAGGTTCTCTTAACTCAAAAGCCAGCACAAAAACATAAGATTGAAAATAGCACTGACCGTAGGTAAAGGGGACCCAGTTACTAATGTTGAAGTATCTGCTGGAGAGGCAGAAGAGAGTTGTGATGCTCTCTTTGAGGACTTAGACCCTGGAAGGAGTAATTAAAATGATAAAAGTTAAGGATAAAGAGAGAATCCCACAAGCAGCAAGGGAAAATAACTTCTTATATACAGGGAAATTCCATAAAGCTATCAGCAAACTTTCCAGCAGAAACCTTGTAGGCCAGAGGGAAGATTATGACATATTCAAAGTGCTAAAGGGGAAAAAAATTTTCTAAATCAAGAATTCTCTACCCAGGAAGATTATCACTCAGAATTGAAGGAAATATTGGGTTTCCCATATAAACAAAAACTAAAGGAGTTCACCACCACTAAAATAGCCCAACAAGAAATGTTAAAGGGACTTCTTTTAGCTGAAAGAAATCATACTAATTAATAATAAAAAAGTGTGAAAGTGAAAAATCTCACTGGAAAAAGTAAATATATAATAAAGATAGTGGATTAATCACTAATAAAGCAAATATAAAAGTTAAAGACAAAAGTAGTAAAATTCACTAAGATTACAATAATTAGTTAAGAGGTATATAAAATAAAAGTTATAAAACATGTCATCAAAAGTATAAAATGGGGGTAAAAAGATAAAGCTTTGGAATGTGTTCAAATTTAAGTTGCTACCAATTTAAAACAAATGACTTACATAAGATGTTATGTATGAACCTCATGGTAAGTATAAGGAAACACCTATACCTTGTGTATGATAAATACACAAAAGGAAATGAAAAAGGAATCTAAACATAATACTAAGGAAAGCCACCAAAACGCAAGGGAAGGGAGCAAGTAAAAAGAAACAGAGAGGTACCACAAAACAGCCAGAAAACAATTAACAAAATTGCAATAAATACATACCTATCAATAATTATTCTAAATGTAAGTGGACCAAATTCTCCAATCAAAAGACTTAGAGTGACTGCCTACAAGAGGTTCACTTCATAAGTAAGGATACACACAGACTGAATGTGAAGTGATGGGAAAAAGATATTCCATGCAAATGAAAATAAAAGAAAGATGTAGTAACTACTCATATCAGACAAAATAGACTTTAAAGGCTATAGTAAAAGACTAACAAGAGCATTGCATAATGATGAAGGGGTCAATAAGTAAGAAGATGTAACATTTATAAATATATATACACCCAAAATAGGAGCACCAAAATATGAAAGCAAATATTAATAGGCCTAAAGGAAGAAATTGACAGTGATACAATAATAGCAGGAGTATTTAACTCCCCACTTACATCAATGGATAAATCATCCAGACAGAAAATCAATAAGGAAATAGCAGACTTAAATGACACATTAGATAAGAAGCCCTTACTAGATGTGCATAGCTATTATACATAGCTACATATATATATAGAACATTCCATCCAAAAGCAGCAGATACACTTAAAAAATACATATGGAACATTCCATCTAAAAGCAGAAGAATGCATATTTTCTACAAGTACACATGGAATATTCTCCAGTGTAGATCACTTGTTAGTTCAGAAAACAAATCTCAATAAACTCAAGAACATTAAAATCACATCAAGCATCTTTTCTAACCATGATGGAATAAAACTAGAAATTAATGACAGGGAAAAAATGGGCAAAACACAAAAAAATGGAGATTAGACAGCACACTACTGAATAAGCAGCAAGCCAAATAAATTAAAGAAGAAATAAAAAATACCTATAGACAAATAAGAATAGAAGTACAACATACCAAAATCTAAAGGATGGAGCAAAAGTGGTTCTCAGAGGGCAGTTCATAGGAATTAATACAGGCTACCTCAAGAAATAAACAAACAAAAATCCCAAATAAATAATCCAACTTTATATCTAAAGGCACTGGAAAAATAACAAACAAAGCCCAAATTTAGTAGAAGGAACAAAATAATAAACATCAGAGAGGAAATAAATGAAATAAAGAATAAAAATAAAATAAAAATGATCAATAAAATTGAGCTGATTCTTTAAAAAGGTAAAATAAAATCCACAATTCATTAATTAGACTAATCAAGAAAAGAAGAGAGGGCTCAAATAAAATTAAAAAAAAATAAGTTGCAACTGATATCACAGAAGATGCTACTATGAACAACTTACGCCAACAAATTGGACAACCTAGAAGAAATGGATAAATTTCTAGAAACATACAGCCTTCTACGACTGGATTATGAATAAACAGAAAATCTGAATAGACCAGTTACTAATCAGGAGTGCAGGAGTGTACATCCATACAGTGAACCCTACTTAGCTATATAAAAGAATGAAATATCGCCATTTGTGACAACATGGATGCAACTTGAGGATATTTTGGTAAGTGATATAAGTCAGAAAGAAAAATATAAGCACAATGTGATTTCACTCCTATGTGGCATCTAAAAAACAAACAAACAAACAAACAAAAAAACCCAAAAAATAAACCCATAGATTCAGAGAATGAATTAGTGACTAGGAGGTGAGCAAAGTGGGTGATGGGGATCAATAGCATGGTGGCGGATGGTAACTAGACTTATGGTGATGATCACTCTGTAGTGTGTACAAATGTTGAAATATAGTGCTGTACATCTGAAATGTATGTAATTTAAAAATTGGCTTAGGCATTTAACACTAAAGCTCTTTTTAGGATAAAACAGAAGCTAGCAAAGTTAACACATCCAAAATGTAACGCGTGTCTCCTATCCCCATAGCTCTTCCTCCCAGTATCCCATCTGGGAGAAACACACTACTACCTTCCCTATTTCTTGAGGTAGAATTCTGGGAGTCTTTTTTTTTTTTTTTTGAGTATTTCCTTCCATAAACCCTATAGGTCAAAGCACCAGTAAGTTTAACATTTTCTTCCTTTTAAATATATTTTAATTCCATCTACTTTTCCCCAACTTCATAGCTTCTCCTCTTTGCCACTATTTCTCTTGTGTAGCAGCACCAGTCCCTGAAGAGATGGCACTCTCAGAGAAAATATTGGTCATGCAAGAGGTAAATGCACGCTTTCCTTCCTAGCAAAACCCCCTCTCCAAATTGAGAGCTGGACATTAGAGGCAGGTGTAGCATTGCCCTTAAAATGGATACCAAAGATGATTCTGAGGCGTGGGTGCATGGAATCTGAACCTATGACTCTCATGCAAAATCAAGACTCAAGGGAATGGAACTGGCCCATGGTTAGTGATGGACGCTGGATACTGATCTCTCTGAAGGAAAGATTGCTCAATTTAGAATATAGGATTCCCATAAATAATGATCAAATGATGAGCTTAAAATCAAAGACTATCAATACTCAAGAAAACATGCACTGCATACCTCAAAGTATTTAAAAAGATAATAGAGAAGAAAAGTTAGAGATAACATATTTAAAACATTTAGCACAATGTCTGAAATGCAGTAAAGGTTCTCCACTGGAAGCTCCATTTGGGTCTCACTTCATCCTTTCTTCTCTGAACTAGTACTCTTTTTTTTTTTTTGTCTTTTTGTCTTTTCTAGGGCCGCTCCTGCAGCACATGGAGGTTCCCAGGCCAGGGGTCCAATCGGAGCTGTGGCCACCTGCCTACACCAGAGCCACAGCAACGCTGGATCCGAGCCGCATCTTTGACCTACACCACAGCTCATGGCAATGCCAGATCCCCAACCCACTGAGCAAGGCCAGGGATCGAACCCACAACCTCATGGTTCCCAGTCAGATTCGGTTAACCACTGGACCACAACGGGAACTCCTGAACTAGTACTCTTAGTACTAGTTCTCCAGCTACTATCACCCTGAGGCTTACAGTCCACAGTGTCATGGTCCAGGGTTTACGGCAAATGATGCATAGAGGTAATTAATATAGTAGTTTCCTATTGCTGCTGTAACAAATTACCAAAAATGTCATAACTTAAAGCAATGCAAATTGATTATCTTAACACTTCTGGTGGTCAGAAGTCTGAAATGAGTCTTAAGGGCTAAAATCAAGGTGTTAGCAAGGCTGCATGCCTTCTTGAGGCTCTAGGGGAGATCTGATTCCTTGCCTTTACTAGCTTCTAGATACTGCCTGCATTTCTTGGCTCATGGCCCCTTCTCCATCTTTGAAGCCAGCAGTTTAGTAACTGTTCTATTTCTGTTCTTCTGCCTCACTCTTATTAAGGAATCTTGTGATCATTATCAGGCCTACCTGGATAATTCAAAATAAACTTCCCATCTCAGGATCCTTAATTTAATAGTTTCAGCAAAGTCCGTGTAAGGTACTGAATCTACACTTCTGAGGATTAGGATGTGGGCCTCTTTGGGGCTGTTATTCAGCCCATCACTGGTAGGAAGCAGAAAGCAGCTTCTTAAAGATTTATTAAATAATGGCAGAGAATGGTGGTGGTATGGGGTATGAGAAGGAAACTGGCTAAATGGGGAAAAAGAGAAAAATTTCAGCCTGGGCATGACGGACATGGCACATTTAAGGAAGGAGAGTCAGGGAAATTAGCTTCACCTTGAGCTTGAAAGGATCCAGGGATTTTACTTTGTAAAATGCAAATATAATTGTGTGTGTATATGTGCATTGTGGGGAAATACAGGTGGTTGAAATATAATGAAGTGATAGGTTCATTACTACTACAAAGAGTGTTGTTCTTTGGGTATTTGTCAATGAACTGTGGTTGATATAGCAGAAAAGAGTGGATTTTTCTGTACTGTTATTTCATCTGGTGGTCTCACTGGATTTTCTAAGTTCTAGCTGGTCATCCATTGATTCTACTGGATTTTTCTAGGCCGATAACAAATCATATGTTATTTTGAAGAAAATATCAGTGCTGATGTCAATGATAGATGCCTAAGAGGAAGTGGTTAAGAAAAGTTAAAAATATGTGTTTTGGCAAAATGATTACCAATAAAGTCATTTAGTTGTGCTGTTCACCTTGAATTCCCCTGTGGCACAATAGTGTGAAGGTGAGTCAGATTGATTTTGATGGGAGTTTTGTTTTATAAGGGCTGTTAGGTTCACACAGTCTTGCTTAGTCATCATGCTTGGTGTTTTGGGACATGTTCATTCACTCACTGTTTAAGAGAAAAAATAAAGGGAACATTTTTCTTTTTCAATGCTTTGGCTTCAGGTAGCCCTTATTATTTTTACTGCTAATGAGAGACACTCCAATTTCCGAATAGTTTAACACTAACCTTTCCCATATCTTTCCCGCCCCTGGTGGAACACCATGCACAGTGCAGTAAATATTTCTCTTCATAAGGTGATGGATGTTGTCAAGTGTTGCATCTGTTAATCATTAAAGAAATGTAGATTTACAGACCTGCAAGGCCTCTCTGTGGAAATGTTACTCTAAAACCTCCTCTACTCAGTCTTTCTGCTGAAGGGTAACCACTAACAGAATGACTTGCCCACCGTATTCTGAGCTCTTTCAGCCTCGAGATGGTTTCATGCTCATTCTCCTCCTGCCTCTGATATGTCAATTAATGTTGTCACCATTACCCAGGGACACAGTCTAGGCCCACAGATCTGGATTTCTTGCTTTCTCCCTCCTTTTCCTCAGGCTTCCCCCCATAAATGCTGTTGATTTTAACTTTACAACACTACTGGCCTTCCTTCCTTTCCTTTTCATTGCCATTGACTCTCATCTGCTGACATAAAATTGCATCCTACCTGGCCTTACTGCCTGAACCTGTCTCTTCCAATCCAGTTCAAGTCCTCCTTTGAGCATGGTAGCCCCAAAGCCTCATTCTAATAAGGTCCCTCCTGGTCTATTAATTTCCAGCAGCTTCCCAGTGCTTTACATAAAAGGCCAATAACACAGCCGGGCATTCAAGTGCTGCAAATCTATTTTTTCTAGTCTTATATCTTACTGCTTCTCTTTTATTGTTTACATTTCAGTAAAGCAGAATTATATGTTTTCCCTAAATTGATTCTGTGTCTCTCCTCACCTCCAGGCTTTGCCTCATACTGTTCTTTGATGTGAAACACCCGGCTTCCCAGCCGGAACATGCATATCCACGTGTGAAAATCCAATCTGTTATTCAAAATGTATCTCAGACGATGAGTTATTTTCTTAATGAAGTCTTTCATGAAACTCATAATCCCCCAGTTGAAAAAGATCTCTGTGTGGCCACAGAATTTATTTTGTATCTTTCTTATGATACTTCTCATATTCAAACTCGCTCACATTACATCTATGTGTATACTTGTCTCTCCACCAGATGATAAGATGTTTGTAGCAGATACAAAACAAATATTTGTCAAATGTTGGAGTGGATAAACAAGTGAGTGGAGTTTGTTCATTTATTTCCATGGGATATTTGAGATGCTATGGACAAGCAATGTGAGCCCCCCAGAAAAGATGTGCCTGAACCTGAAAATGACAGAATATTCAATCAGGTAACACACACTAAGCTAAGAAACATCTCATCCTAGGAAAACTGGCCAGAATCTTAGCACATCATTTTCAGGAAAGCGATCCTATCTACCTAAGACTTGGTCTAATCTTAGTACCAGAAACCTGAAACCTTCCAAGTGGAGAATAAATAAGTTTCCATATATTTATTTATTTATTTATTTTTTTGGCTTCACCCATGGCATGGGGAATTTCCTGGGCCAGGGATTGAACCCATGCCACTGCAGTGACCTGAGTCACTACAGTGACAATGCTGGATTCTTAGCCCACTGTGCCACAGGGAACACCTCAGTTTTTAATGTGACATAATATGATGGAGGTGAAAGTATCAAGTTAGCCTAAATATCGGCCATTCGCAGGGCCAGCCAAGGGCATGTGCTGAGAGAGTGTCTAGAGAAGGCTGGGGAGGGTTGAGTCTTCAGCTTCTGGTCATGGTACTGGCAGTAACAGCTGCTACTTGGCTGTAGAGGCAACTGTCTGCCCTCCCTCTATGGCCAAGAGATGGATGAGAAAAGCTCCAGCAGCTAAGAAATCCAAAGTGCAATGGAGAGGTGGGTGGACAGATGGGGCAGGGGCTTGAAGAAGGAGCTGGCCTCAGAGATGCAGATGAGTTGTGTGATGATTCATTAGCTCATCATCTTCCATCTATAAAACAGTGGCAATCTCTCTAAATTAAGTTTTAATTTCTGCTTGAGAGACTATATTTCATCAGTTAGAAAAAGAATAACTTCCATATTCCAGAAACACAGGATTATCTGGGGTGTCTACTTATAGTTGCTTCATTTCAGGGCAACATGAAAAAATTACATAAATCTAGACATTGACAGCTTTGGTTCCACCATAATGGATGATGAAAGGTGAGATTAAATGATTCTAAAACTTTACCTGACCTGATAAACCTCTATGACTTAAGAAAGTGAAACCTGCTTGGCTGGACACAGCCTCCCTAATATTATTATGGCAAAAGGAATTTCTCACATTGGAGGCTGGGGAAGCCAAATATGGTCTTCATGCCACAGTGTCCTGTACCCATCTGTACACAGGAATGTTGCTTTTAGATTAGCATTTGGAAGAACTGGTAAATCACTGAATAGACTTTGTGTGGGTTTTATTCAAAATAAATTTATAAAGGTTGATCCACTTTTAATATACCCTGGACTTGTCCATTTATATTTAAGTTCTTGGGGAACAATTGTGGCCATAATCTCTGAGCACGCGGATGAAGAAAGTATAAGAAATTTGGAAAGACGGTAATCAGATTGTAAATCCATGACCCCCTCTTGCCTGCCGATGCCTTGCTGGCAAGATTCAAGCTGTTGAATAATCAAGGCCTATGGGACTCCAAAATACAAAATCCCAAGAACACAGAAGTGTAGGCATCGGTGTTTACAGAACTGAAGAAGACAGTATTTCCCAGCTGGGGAAAGGCTCCATGTTCTAGCCTGGGGAGAGAAACTCACAACCTTCGGCTCCCAAAGTGGGGACAACCAGTTAAGCCCAGTGAATTCCCCTTGGTCTTTGGAGAAAATTTGCTCTGCCAGTTTCTGGTGTGCAGCCTGCTTATTGCAGGTCAACTTTAGCAATTCTGAGGAAGAGTTGCAACTTTGCAAAGAATTTGCTAATCCATACAGTTGAGGAGGCAAGGCCCACAAAGAGGTCATGTTTTCCCTTTTGCCTCTAAAAGAAGAAATTTTAGAATCTGATGGCCAGTGGCCAAAAGTACGTGAAAAGACTCTCTCTGTGACCAATGAAAGTCAAAGCAATGAGAAACCAGAAGGATGGGGGGCAAAATTCAAAACATTGATATTATTCCTTATGGAAACATAAGACGGTATAATCATTAGTTTGTAGCACTCATTTGAATTACAAATGGGTGTAGAATTGGGTCCCCAAATTTCATATTTAGAACTCTATGCTTCTGAAGAATTGACTAGAGTAATTTAAAGGATATGTACAAGGATACTCATTGAATCGGTTTATAAGAGCAGACATTTAAAAATAATGGAAAGGCAGAAGGAAGAAATAATGAACCTAGGCAACTATATCTGTAATATTTTAAGTATAAAAAATGAATTGCAGAGCAACAGCATAATATGATCCTGATTTTATATATAACACATTTTTTTGCATGTATTCATGCTTATACATACAGTGAATGGAAAGAGAAGCACCAACCTTGTAACACTTGGCGCTTTGAAAGGAATATGATTGAAAGGGATACAAGATGAAAAATTATTAACTTTTACATTTACTTAGAAAATAAATAAAAACAGACTGTTGGAGGAAAAAAGAAGGCAGATATTTGTGAATTGCATTTGTAATTTAAAAAATCCTATCTGTATTTAGTTGTGGTACATAATTGCTTTAAGTATGTGGAAGTATTTTTTTTCCATTTTATTTGTATAAAACAAATATAAATACCCATTTTATGACTGTTTCTTTGTGACTGAGGCAGCTGACATTTACAGTAAGCTCTTTTGAGTTTCCTTATGATTTTTCAAGACCAACCCTCCGTCTTTCTTAAAATTTAATTTTTTTGAAAAAAAGAATCATGATAACAAACTCCAGATAGACATAATTGTGTAATATTTCAGAGGTCAGTGTCCTATTCCTAAAACACTCCAATATCTATCCATCAAAGCCAAAAGGTTCCAGACTTGCCACCATCATGTCAATCTTATAAATTTCCTAATAATGTCCTGCCTCCCAGAAACTAAATTAGTCTTTCCTCCTGGGCCAGTACCAAGCCTCTGGACAGAGCTTCAAGGGGAAGATTTTGCGGTCATGGGTTTTCTCTAGGGAGGCTCAAAAAATGCTTCCCCTTCAGTAGGAGTTTGAAGGCTGCAGCTCAGTGGCAGACTAGGACAGCTAAGAACATTTTCAAGCAAGTAGCCACTTTTCTTCTCCTCTCACAGCCCCTTGTACATTGATTTCTATGCTCTTCCCTCTAAGTTATCCCCAGTCCAATTAAATTGCATATCATAATTGCATGGCCATCTCAGATACTGCTTTAAAATAAATATTTTCTTGTGAAAGCTCTTACTCTCTTTAGGGAAACCAGAGGTCAAGATGGCAGTTGGTCGACACATTTGTGAAATGGCTTCTTTGCCCTCCTACCTCCTTGTTCACATCCATTTCATCATTCATGGTATTCTCTCTTTTCCAGGTTTATGGTTTCCTAATACTACCTCTTGTCTACTCCACCATGGATATTGGATTGCCTAGCACACATCTCTCCAGCTTCCAGCCCCCATGTCCAAGTTTGTCTAATCTTCCCTAGTTAACCATCTTGAAATGAATTCATATCAGTGTGTTAATGGCAGAAAATGGTTTAGTACATTAACTTTTTTCAGTCACATCTGTGTTTTTATGGTGGTTTTAAACTCAAGTGAAGGAACACATTTTCAATAACATTTTCATGGGCAAGCACAGGCTAGAGAAGAAGTTTGTTTTTGTTTTTATTTTTGTTTTTTTGCTAGCATAGCTTCTCACAGTCCCTTACATTGTAATAGGCACTCCAAATGAGATGCTGCCAGAGTTGTACTTAACAGGAAACAAATGAACAATGTTCTTTTTACAAAAGTATATTCACTTTGTTTTTTCTCTAAAAGATGGGTGTAGAGGCTGCCTGCAACACTGAGGCAAACCAAGTAGGAAAGCTGATATTTTAGGTACTTTATTTTAAATCAATCAAGTCCCCCCCCAAAATAGCTGTTACCTTGATCATCTCAATACCATTTAAAAATAATATGTGGAATTAGACTACTGTATATTTATTCCTAAAATTACTAATGAGCTGAAAGACAGAGATATAAATCACACTTCCAAATCTGCCTGTCTTACCAAAGACTGACTTAATTACAAGGGATACCATCTGAAAAGACAAGGCTAAACCAACCCAATACAAGATCTACTATTTCAGCATTTGAGATCACAAGTTCAAGTGTATTATATAGCGTATGTGTTTATTAGTATGTTATTTTATACATTATTGTTATTTTCCTAAAAAATAAAATTGAATCAGTCATTTACATTTTTTTTTCTTTTTATAGAGCCACACCCATGGCATATGGAAGTTTCCAGATTAGGGGTCAAACTAGAGCTGCAACTGCTAGCCTAAACCACAGCCACAGCCACACAGGATCTGAACCACCTCTGCAATCTATACCATAGCTCATGGCAATGCCAGATCCTTAACCCACTGAGCAAGGCCAGGGATTGAACTCATATCCTTATGTCAGCACCTTAAAATACATCCCGCTGATGTCATCTTGCCCTTTGGGGTCCCCAAATCCTGTCAGCAATAGTCAGATGGAGTCCACCTAGTATAAATATTTGTCTAAAGTAATACCCAGAGAGGTTCTTTGACTTAAAACCTTATGAGAAAAAATAAAATCATTTGCCAAGCATGAGTGAGCATTAAAGAAGGAGAACAATAAAGATGTT
Source organism: Phacochoerus africanus (assembly GCF_016906955.1). Lineage (NCBI taxonomy): Eukaryota > Metazoa > Chordata > Mammalia > Artiodactyla > Suidae > Phacochoerus > Phacochoerus africanus. The sequence goes on along the minus strand of NC_062549.1, from coordinate 51,629,636 downwards.
TTCTATATTGATAAGAACTTAATTGCATACAGTGAATTATAGAGCTGCAAAATTCTGATATGTACTTTCAGTTCCTCTGCACTAAGGACATTTTGAACTGTCATATTCATGGTGGCTAAAGAAATTGTGACCTGTGTTCTACAGACTATTTAAAGCTCAACCATGAAATGTATATTTAACACTGTGTGTCAGGACCCAAGCTAGGTTTTATAGGTAAAGTATGAGTGAAGATCTCAAATATATTACAGGAGAAAGACATGTAAATAAATAACAGTAAAAATACTGCTACTTTCTATGCATAGGCACTATGTTAAGGATTTCATACATTATTTCACCAAATCTTCAAAGCAATTCTAGACACAAGCCTGTTATTATTCTCATTGTACAAATGAGGAAACAAAAAACACAGGGAAATTGAGTAAGTTGACCATATACTGTGGTGGAGCTGAAGTTCAGACCTGAGTCCAGGGAAGACCCAGGTTTAGGGGACTCTCTGAAAAACAGAATATACTTCATACCCATTAGTTGGCTGTTAAAAAAACAAAACAAAGCAAAACCAAAAAAGCAGGAAATAACAAGTGTTGATGATGTGAGGAAATTGGAACTTCTTTTGCATTGCTTGTGGGAATATAAATGTACAGCCATAGTAGAAAATGGTATAGTGGTTCCTAAAATATTAAATATAGAACTACCATATCATCCAGCAATTCCACTTCTGAATATAAACCTAAAAAGAATTTAAAGCAAGCACCTGAACAGATATTTGTACACCCATGTTCATAGCAGCATTACTCACAATAGCCAAAAAGTGGAAGTAACTCAAAGATCCAATGACTGATGATGGATAAACAAAATGTGGTGTATACCTACAATGGATTGTTATTCAGCCTTCAAAGGGAAGAATACAACATGGATGAACCTTGGAGACTGGGCTAAGTGAAAGAAGCCAGACACAAAAGAACAAAGGAATGATACAAATATGATTCCACTTACATTAGATACCTAGAATAGTCAAATTCACAGAGATGAAAAGTTCAATAGCAGTAGCAGGGGCTGAGGAAGAGAAGCTGGGGAGTTATTATTTAATGGGTTTGGAATTTCAGTTTGAGAAGGTGAAAAGTGTCTGAAGCTGAATACAGTGGTGACAGTTGTACTTAATGCCTCAGAACTATACACCTAAAATGGTATATTCAACTTTACCACAAAAATAATACAAATCAAAAATAAAAAATTGTTACTAAGGTGAATATGTAAATAGGATAAAAAAAGATAAAAAATATTTAAAATATTTAGGAGTTCCTGCTGGGTTAAGAATCTGACTGCAGTGTCTTGGGTTGCTGTAAAGGTACAGATTCAATCCCTGGCTGTCACAGTCGATTAAAGGATTTGGTGTTGCCACAGCTGTGGTATAGGTCACAGCTGTGGCTCAGGTTCAGTCCCTGACCCAGGAACTTCCCATATGCTGTGGGTGCAGCCATAAAAAATGTTAGCAAATATTAAAAACATCCTCAATCCAGAAATATAATATTTTGTATTAACAAACTGCTTGATACAATTCTGTAATGCCATTTCCTTTTATTTTAGCTTTGTAATCTTTAATTACCTCATGACAAAAATGTATATCATTTTCTATAGAGAGCACAGAGAGGTAATTTAGTCTTCCAGCATGGTTGATTAAAATTGTTTTTTTTGTTATAGATAGTGGAATGCATAAAACTTCATATACATTTAAATGTACTGCTTCACATTATTGCCTGACAAACAGGATTCTCTTAAATTTAATTTTGTATTATTCCTATTAAAAAACTGCTGTGGCTTTCGTTGTATATAAGGCACTATCAGATCCATTCTTAAGAGGAAAGAATTTCTGCCTCAACTAGGATGAGAACTAAATTCTCTGTTAAGAATTTTTTGTATTTGGTGATTGAAATTTTTTCAACAATTTTTTCAGTCTCTGCATTTTGTAATCTCTTTCTCTTCAACAACCTACCAATTTCCAGAGCTAGGAGCCATTAGGACACTTTTGTATTCTGATGAGACTTTGGGCTCTGCACGTTTGCCTTGACAGAGTGGGTGCTACCCATAATCACACGCAAGATATGACCAATCACAGAAATGACTGTGAGCCACATAAATATATCCTGTTAAACTCAAACTCAAATTCAACAACCCCTCATTTGGATTTCAAAATACCTATAGCTTCTCTAACAACATCTGACACAGGAAATCTGATGATGGTCAGATAACTTTTGGTTAAATATATTTTTTAAATTTGATATAAATATATGACTACAGGAAGACATTTCTAGGGCCTTTCAAGGATCTTAGAAGTGGGTTCAAGCAAGTGGAACATCTTAAAGCTTAAGCATTATATTTTTACAGTCATGTCAACTCTACCCAAGTTTCAACATTTTTGCTTCTCAACACAATACTATTCCACCCCAGATAGTTACAAAGTATTGAGGCAAGGGCAACAAAAGAAACCTAAACAAACACTAAAGACACAACAACAAAGGACAAATAAAACAAAAAACAACCTGGTTCAAGGAAGACTTCAGAGGAAAGATTTCACCTCCTTCATGCTGGCCTGAACTAGGATAGCTCTTCTGTATTACAAGCCTTTTATCTCCAATTTCAGAAAACTAACACTAAGCACATCTAATTCCACATCCTGCCCAATGGTGCCATAAAAGATCTATTTACTCTTTTTTTAAAAAAATGTTTACAACAAATGAAAAGATTAAAATGAATGTTGGCATGCATGACAGAAGCAAAGAATAAAATAGGTCAAAATTTTCTAAGGGTAGAACTCCATGCTTTAAATAAATTTTTGCCTCTTCAGGATGGAATAGAAGTACAATATTGAGGGGATGATGTTTAGATAACATGGATGAACCCTGACTAGGAACTTGGAGCCAATAATGGAGACTCACATGCATTTACCGTATCCTGGCCCATGCTAACGCTTATTGCGGAAATGGCATTGTTGGATGCTGCTGTCATAAACTCAGCACAAATATAGGTAATATTCTAAAATAACTGTCAAATAAATGCTGTTAATCAGATAGGAAATAGTCAATGAAAGGACAATAGGATCATCAATAATGAAACTAATATGGAAAATATAAAAAATGTAGACTCTAATCACACAATGAAGAGCAAAGTTAAATTTAGCCAACTGGTAAAGAATAGTAGCCTGTGGAGGGAGTATCAACTGTCAAATCAGACAACTGGAAGTTGTAAAAAAGATTAACAGGAAAAAGGGGAGAGATACACAGCATGAGAGGTTATACAAAATGGTATGAGCTATTGACTCAAGGAGACACACCACATGTTGACTCTAGGCTCATGGAGAGTCCCCTGCCAAGTGTAGTACTGAGCTGGGCCTTCTCCTTTGTCCAATTCTTTAATTGACACTTCAGCCTTGATCCTGATCTTCTGATAGAGTACCCGCAGGTGAGCGAGACCATTTGTCTCTTCTCTTTATTTCAGTAAGTGACTCTACACAATGGGAATACAGTAGTGTTGAAATTAATTAAGCCTACAGCATTAACACACTTGTACTGAGTTTAGGAATTATTTAATCACTGGAATAATCTATGAAATATTATTATTATTTTTTTTCTTTCTATGGCCACACCTGCAGCATATGGAAATTCCCAGGCTAGGGGTCAAATTGGAGCTGCAACTGAAGCCTATGCCACACCCACAGCAATATCGGATCCAAGCCAAAAATGCGAAATACTCTGTAGCTTGCAGCAAAGCAGGATCCTTAACCCACCAAGCGAGGCCAGGGATCAAACCTGTATCCTCACAAAGACTATGTCAGTTTCTTAACCTGCTGAGCCACAATGGGAACTCTGTGAACTATTATTTTTAAGGAGTTAAGTCATTGAATAGAAACTGACATTTTTGGAATATTTTATATATCTGAGCCATTTAATGTCAATGGTATAAAGGGACTTTATTAAGTTTGTACAGCATTTAAATATTTAAAAGAACATAACTTACTAATGCATATATTTGGTTTGTTACTTTTACCAGAGTTAATTATTAGAAAATCCTCTCTCCCACCTCCACCCCCTGAACTTTACCTTGTCAAGTGTGTAAAAGACTAACATGTCAGGCACTTGAACTGTTTGAAAGACACAGACAGACTAAATTATAATTGATATACTGTAAAATATTTAAAATAACTTAATTAACAAGACCTATCAATTCCATTAATTGTTTAGAAGAAATAACAATGAATTGAATATTCATCAAGAATTAAGTATACATAATAATTTGTATTTTCCACCTAAATTTCCAGATATATAAAGATTTGTTAAATATAAAAGCTTTAGAGAAACTAGTTTTTGTTTTTTCTTTTCTTTTCTTTTTAGGGCTGCACTGGAAGCATATGGAAGTTCCCAGGCTAGGAGTCGAATCAGAGCTGCATCAGCTGACCTATACCACAGACACAGCCATGACAGATCTGAGTCACTTCTGCAACCTACAGCTCACAGCACTGCTGGATCCTTAACCCACTGAGCCAGGCAAGGGATTGAACTGGCATCCTCATGGATACTAGTCGGGTTCACTACCACCTAGCCCCAGTGGGAAGTCCTAGAGAAACTAATTTTTAAGCTTGGCAGCTTTAGTACATTAGGCGGTAATTAAAACCTATGCAGAAACTATGTTTTATAAATTTCTAAGATTCCTTTGCTGGCAGGACACAACACATTGAAAGGCAAAACTTTTTGTTACTTACATCTCCAAAGGAGAGAAGGCTGCTGGGCAGGGCCACACAGCGGGTTGTATCTCGGGACCAGGTACCAGCAAGCTAGAGCTGTAGGGGGCAGCTTATGTATGGCACGCAGGGTGGGGTTAGCTAGGGTTTCTGGGCTCCCTTCTAATTGGCTAATTTTAATAAGATTGGGGCATGGGCTTATCCCCTGGTTGCCTGGTACCTGGCCTGGTAGTGTTAATAGTGGCTTCAGAATGTGTGAGCCTGATAAGGAAATTCGTTGAGGTATGGACTTAATCAGTTGTTTAAGGAGGGAAACTATCTAGCCTCTAGCCAAGGCCTCAAAACTGAGTCAAGACAGCACAATAATTTAAATTAAGTTAAAATTAAAAATTATATCTATGTCTATATATATATCTAAGTGGATTCCTCAATGTTTTGACATCAGTTTTGAGCTCAGTTATTTACAGTGTTTGAGTGGCTTGAATAGCAAAGGAGATCTCTGGAGAATTGGATATAAGTTGCCCTAAACAGTGTAGAAAACATTTCACTATAGTGAAAAAGAGGAAACTAAGCAAAATCATGAAAAATATAGCATCCCCAAAGCCTGGCTTGTAGCCTGCCTCCATATTTGTTTGATGTTAGCCAGAAGAATAAATCAGTCTTGCACAGGCCTCTGGTCATATTTTGGCTGAACTACAGAGTATGCTAAAGGCACAAGTTACACTTTTTATGATGTTGGTTTCATGTTCAGGCTTTCTTTTAGAATGGCCACATGATTAGCGATGAGTACAAAGAGTACAAAGAGAAGTACTAATAACATCATAAACATCTCCTTGTCTAAGGCAAATCTACTGTCAAAAACTATTTCTGCTAGGGTTCCAGGGTTCCCTGGTCTTGATTAAGTAGCCCTCAGAGTTGTTGTACTTTAAGTTTTGAACATTCATAGGTTAGTGTTAATGATTTTTGACTGTTGGGTTAGAGCAATGGTCTAACCCTGTGGCCATTCCTGCAAGCCCAGAGTAGTGTGGGTGAGTCTCAATATTATAGACATGAAGGCTGCATGTCAATGATTTTTGGTCAGGATCAGGAAAAATTATTAAAATGTATATAAATAGAAGTTCACTAGAGGCTGGAGTGCATCTGAGTGGTTTGAGACTTGGAGCTGTTGGAGCAGTAGAGAATCTGAGACCCTTATTCGTCGGGTCATAGTGTAGTCCTGTGGCGTTGTCTTTAGATGAAAAAAACTACCTTGCTTTAGGTAAATGGGAATTACAAAGAATAGGATTGGAGAAAAGACAGTGAATTTTGCTGGGTTTATGGTGAGTATGAGGAGTTCCTATGTGGTACGGACTGAGGAAATGTGAAAGCAATTGCCGCTTGTCATGAGGAGGTGCCCCAGATACAGGGGAGATGGCATTGGCAATAGTTTTTTTTTTTTTTTTTGTCTTTTTAGGTCTGCGCCTGTGGCATATGGAGGTTCCTAGGCTAGGGGTCAAATTGGACCTATAGCTGCTGGCCTACATCACAGCCACAGCAACACCCAATCAGAGCCACATCTGTGACCTACACCACAGCTCATGGCAACACTGGATACTTTACCCACTGAGCAAGGCCAGGGATGGAACCTGCACCCTCATGGATACTAGTCTGATTCATTTCCACAGAGCCATGAAGGGAACTCTGGCAATAGGTTTTGCCTTCCTGATATTTTCCTTCTATGGGCCAGATAACAGCTGGATAAATATGTGATGCAGTATACGGGGAAGCAGATGGATTGCAAATCCAACAGTTATGGACAGTTAATGCATGAGAGGCTACTTTGGTCAGGAGTGTGTGTGTATGTTAGAGGTCTGTGAAAATACGTGAGAACTGAAGCATTGGGTTTGCATTTTACGTGCCTTTAAGAGGGCAAGTTTTTAAAGTTTTTTTGGTGTGTCTGTGTATTTCAGAAGGCAAGAGGGATAGACACTGAGATACTGTTAGGACAAGAGAGACTCAGGTGGGGGTGTTGGTGCTAAAAACTGAGGAGGGGAAGGGGAAGAGGATGAAGGGACATGAGTGTTTTGAACCTTGAGAGGCCAGCAAAATTCTCTTGTTAAAGGTAGTGGAGAACCTAGTGTGGTTATCTTGGTAAGCTTGTCCTAAAGGAAGGAGAGGAGGATCATATTAGAAGAACCTGAATCATGAGATCATTGTGGACACACTGGACTTGGCTCTATAGGGAGTTAACAGGGTATGGATTGAATTATAATCAAAGAATCAGAACTTATTGTTTTAAGGTATCAAAAAGCAGATTGGGTCATTCAGCAAGAAAATTGCAATATCTGGAAAGTCACTCCAGTCTGGTGGGTCCTACCTTTAAAACAGGACTTAACAGTAATAAATCTCTGGAAAATCAAGAGTCTGGATCTCCTGTGGGTGGTGAAACTTTACCAGCTCCAGTGCAGTCTACAGCGTCTGTAGAAATGGCCCTAGAACAATAATTTCAGTTTCCTTGGGAGATTAAGACTGAAAGCCTGGATTAATTATCCATTCATTATAGCCTGAATATTATGGAAGATTTTTAGGTGATGGATATTTAGGTTCAGATGGTCCCATAGGAAGTGAGTGCATGATGATCCTGGGCTTAGAGACTCTGGCCTGAACAATATTTGAAAGTCATAAACAACTACATTACTTAGGGGGGATGGCAATTCATTGGCCTGGAATTGAGGCAGACACTCAAAGGCAGGGAAAAGGTAGAAAGTCAAGACATTAGGAGTCAGCAGGAGTGTGAAATATAGTTCCAAATTTACTTTAATTCATCCACATATTGAAATCTCCTTTGTGACAAAGTAGATAACTGATCAACTTTTAACCAAAAATGAAAAAGAGTACTCTGAATCATTCCATGAATTTATCTATATTTTTTCTGCTGACATTTACATTCTTATTTTTTAAAAAGAAACTGTGTGATCACTAAAATCCATCTTTATATGACTTTGTTTAAGTTTTAGAACACACATTTTGATATATATCTGAAGAAGAAATCTCTCTAAACCTCTTTATCAAAAGTTAACAGTCATAGGGAACAAACATACAAAAAATTTAATCTACAAATAACTGAATTGCAATCATGTTAATTCCAAGTACTTTCCTTTTAAAAAATAGTATGTAAAATTAACTCTCTGTTTCTTCATTCTCTATGTAGCCTTTATAACTGGCCAACAACCACGTAAAAACAATAAGAGAAAAGACACAGAATCTAGATAATTTGTAAATTCTATGTTCAGCTTTTACTTAGTTTAGAATTATGTATGAAGACTTTAGGGGCAATTTAGCCTACATTTTTTTTTGTTATTATAATTGATGGGTTCCCAGGAGAATGGTGAACAAATCTTCCCCCCGACACACAATGTGGCTGTTCACCTTGGAGACCTACGGAAGACATGGGTACAGCCTGGCACAAGATCTATATCCTTTCTTGGAATGTGGATACTCAAGTTGGGCAGCAAGAAACAATGGCATGTGGAAAACAACTTCCGGCATAGGTTAACCTCCTACAAGGATTAACTGCCCTCTGTCATGGACTTGACTCCCTACCCATCCCCTGACCTTCCCCTCTTCCTTCTTCATTGTTCTTGCCACAAGTTGCCACCATAAACTCCCACAACAGATTCCTGTCAGGGGTCATTTATAAGCCTAGCACCTCCTCACATTCAGTGCTAGGGCCATCTTGAGCTCAGCCTGTCCTCCCTGATGCTGTAATAAATCTCTCTTGCTTTACCAACTTGGCCTTGTGTGTTCCTATGTTGGCAAACCTAACATTTGTTGCTGAAACTCGGCGGGGGGGGGGATTGGCAAGGGGAAAGGAACCTGGTAGGTTTGCAACTGGGAGAGCAGCAGGCAGTGGCAGCCCATCCTGGGCTAACCCCCAGATCCTACTCAGGATTGGACCCCTGATCTAGGCACTACATGCCAATCCTCTGGAGCTCAGCCAGGGAGGAATGCTGAACCAGGAACTTCGCCTTTCCATTACTGGCTCCACATCCAGCACCAGTCCCTTAATACTCTGGTGAGTAATTGCCACCTTCCCAGGTCTTCTGTCAGCACATCCATTGGGCTGTGGTTCCTCTGACACATGAGTGCAACCCTCTCAGACAAATCCTAGCGCTAGGTCAGAAGATTCCATGGCTACTTGGTCCCAGTTCCTCTGTCTGGGGACACCCACATCAGAGCACAACATCCCTCTCTCCCTCTCTCTTTCTCTGGTCCACCACTCAGAATTGGGGAGGCCAGCCTGAAGAGGTGTTTGCTTACCCTCCATCTCCTCTTAGTCCTCTCTTTCCTTCTCATCATGGGGAACACTTTCTCCACTCCTGTGGGAACATGCTTCTTGGCTGCCTCTTATGAAATTCAGATACTCTCAACTAAGAGGAGACATTAGGTCCAAGCATCTTAAATTCTTTTGTAACACTGCCTGGCACAGTATACATTGGATAATGGGTCTCAATGGCTCAGAAACGGCACTTTCAATTTTAATATATTGCATGACCTGGGTAATTCTTGTCCCCATAATGGGAAATGACCCAAAATTCCCTACATTCAGGCCTTCTTTATCCTCTGCTCCTGACCCTCCCTCTGTTTGTCTTGCTCGACCCTTCAAATTCTTCATTCCGAAGACTTACAACTGCCTCCCTCTGATTCTGATATCTCCTCATCTGACCCTATGGCTCCTCCTCTTCCACTGTATAACCCAACCGTCTCCATGCCGCCAGATCTCCCATCAACTCACAGTCATCCTCTCTTCCACCCTCAGCTTCCTCAGCTCCTCCCAATGGGTCCTAATCCAGAGCCCAACCCCTCTTTCTTCCCTCCTTATACATGGTCCTGGACCCAACCTCCTGCCTCAACTGGCTCCTTTAGGGGAAGTGGCAGGACCTGAAGGGATCGTTGGGTCCAGGTCCCTTTTTCTATGTCCGACCTCTCAAATTGAAAAAAGATTAGGCTCCTTCTCTTCTGACCCCTCCACCTACATTAAGGAATTGGAATATCTCCCTCAGTCCTATGACCTTACCTGAAACTACATCTATATCATCTTATCCTCTCCCCTCTCCCCTGAGGAAAAGGAAAGGATCTGGTTAGCTGCTAGGCCCACGCTGATGACCTCCACTGGCAAGATAATCACCAGCTGGTTGAAGCTGCAGAAGTTCCCAGACAGCGTCAAGTCTGGGACTATAAGGCAGATTCCTCAAGCCAGAGACGCTGGAGTTACAGGGTAAATTGCCTCATAGCAGAACTCTGGAAAGCAGCATACAAAGCTGCTAACTATGAAAAATTAAAGGAAATTAGTCAAAGGTGCAGATGAAAACATTTCCCTCTTTCTTTCTTGCTTAATGGAGCTTCTCTGAAAATATACAAATTTAGACTCTTCCTCAGCAGAAGGAAGTCTTTTCTTCAATACTTCATCTCTCAAACTGCACCTGACATAAGGCAAAAAACTACAAAAATTGGAGGATGGCCCTCAAACTCCACAATGGGATCTCTTGAGCCTCACCTTCAAGGTATTTGATAATCAAATGAAGAGGCTGAAAGCCAAAAATTAAAAAGAGATCAGGCTAAATACCAAATGCTGGCAACTGCCATTCAGGGCTCTCAAAGATATAGGCTCCCTCACAAGGACAATAGCCTCAAGGCCCCTCCAGGCCAACTTTACAGGTGAGGCAAGGGAGGCCACTGGGCAAAATCTGCCCTGAAATTCAGGGGCCTCCAACCTATTATTGACTGCCTTCTTTTTTATAACTCACTCTGACCCACTCACTACCCATTCAGCACTCCAATCCTACAGGTAAAAAATCAGATGGTTCTAACCGCCTTGTCCAAGATCTCCACGTTATAAACCAGAGAGTCCTTCCAACTCACCTGGTACTTCCTAAACCCTACACCATCCTAGCTCTTATTCTCCCAGATACTTTTCATTTGAATTTGATCTGAAGGATGCCTTCTTTACTATCCCTTTACACCCAGACTCTCAGGACATTTTCACCTTCACCTGGACAGATCCACACACCACCAATTGAGTCAGCTTACCTGGACGGTCCTTCTCCAGGATTTTTGGGACAGCTGCCATTTTTTTTGAAAAGGCCCCATCTTCATTCAGATCTCACCACTCTTGGTTTCATCCCATTACCCTCCAAAATATGTTGATGATCTTTTATCCTGTAGCCCATCTTATGACACTCCTCTTAAACATATGGAAACACTTTTAAACCACCTGGCCGATAAAGGATATCAGGTCTCTCCTGCTAAAGCTCAACATTCCTCCCCCCAGGTCAAATACCTTGGACTCTCTATTACCCCTGCATTGTGCATTGTAGACAGAAAGCAGCTCATTGCCTCTCTCTTCCCACTTCCAAACAGGAACTCCTATCTTTCCTTGGTATTTCAGGATTTCTCTGTATCTGGATCCCCAACTTTGGGCTTTTGGCCTGCCCCTTATACCAAGCCACCAAAGAGACTCTAATTGAGCCACTGTATCCTACTATCGATATTAAATCTTCCTTCCATAAATTAGAGTAGGCCCTTATTTCTGCATCTCTTCTCTCCCTTTCTGACTTATCACAACCCTTCAGACTCCATACCATAGAAAGAGAAGAAACAGAACTTTGTCTGTTGGGCTTATTTGTGCCTCTTCTTTTTCCCACTCTTCCCTGTGACACGATTCCCTGGTACACCTCAGACTGCCTCCACCAAGTGCTTATTGGGAAAACAGCTCCCTCTCTCCAGATTAATGGTCCTCTGTGAATATACCATATTGTCCTTGTCCACTCTGCTTCCCCCTTTATCTTAATACCCCATGTCCCTACCCTCTACGAATACAGTCCATACTAGCCAATGGCCCTCTTGATCTTCACATACATATCCTCACCTTTTTGTGGGGATCACTCCTACAGGGAGACTTTGATTACCCATGGAGTTGGATCACATACCTTCTGGATCCTTCTTGAGAGATTGTTCAATGCATAAGCTTTCCAAACCTTCCTTTTCCACCTCACTAACCATAATACTTCTCTTTCAACACCTTCCCTCTTCTGGGGGTCTGGTCACCCTCTCACTCCTACTGTCTAGTCTATAGCACAGGCTACAATCCTAACCAATCACTGGATTTTCTGAAAACTTCTCAGGATTCCTAAATAGTTTTATGGGCCTTTCCTCTAAGTCCAGAGGTTCTTCTTAGCCAAACTCTAAATTACCATAGCCTCCATTTTTCCAAAAGATCAACAGTTAGGGGCTAATTTAGGTAAATTTTCAGGAGTCTCTCAACCAATAGGGGAAGTTACTCATTTGCCTGATAAGGCCTTTCTCTGTTTCCAACATATATCCAACTATACCTGGTCCTCACCCTTAGGAAACCAGAATATTTCCTACTGCAACCACACAACCTCACTCAATGCCACTATAGGTACCTGGATGCCTATAGATCCCCATATGCTTAGCGGTTGACATAATGTAACATTTCACTGGGGAAATTTTCTAAACTACATCCAAAAAACTTATGAACAGGAGTTCCTGTCGTGGCCAGTGGTTAACGAATCCGACTAGGAACCATGGAGTTGCGGGTTCGGTCCCTGCCCTTGCTCAGTGGGTTAACGATCCGGCGTTGCCGTGAGCTGTGGTGTAGGTTGCAGACGCGGCTCGGATCCCGCGTTGCTGTGGCTCTGGCATAGGCTGGTGGCTCCAGCTCCGATTCAACCCCTAGCCTGGGAACCTCCATATGCTGTGGGAGCGGCCCAAGAAATAGCAGCAACAACAACAACAACAAGAGAAAACAAACAAACAAAAACAAAAAACAAAAAAAAAAACTTATGAACATAATCTCTCTATCTTTACTAAATCTCACGTTCTACCCTTTGGGCTAACTGATGGAACAGGATAAACTCAGTAAACTCATGGCTAATGGAACTTTTACCGCAGCTTGCCCCCAAAACGACCTCGTTCATCTTTTATTCTGAAATCTGCTTTGTCAGCACTCTCCAAGAGTAGAGATAAAAAGACAACAAGAAAAAAAAAAGGGCAAAAAAAGCAGGGAGCCCCCATACAGTCCTATATCCAGGCCAATATTTTGCAGGAGATCACAGGTACAATGCCTCCACTGCCACCACTACAGCGCTCTCTTTATTAGGAACTAGACACTTCTTCTTATGTGGCAGTATGGTCTACTTAATACTTCCAAGACACTGGTCAGGTATTGTACTATAGCTGCGCTAATGCCCAATGCTCAAATCCTGTAGCCTCATGAAAAGGCTGCTTCAGATTTAATTTCTAATCTAGGATCATTTGTAGCACATGCTCTAATAAGACCAAGGTTCAAAATAAAGACAAGGGAAGTAAGTCCACCCCCCAAACTTGGCAATCATCCCCATGACAACCCTATTTTAGAAAATCCAGGGATAGGCCACTCCATACAGTGAGGCCTCTTCTGGTTTGCTGGGATTCTCTTACTAGAAAGATCTATCTGGAACATCTCTCTAACTTTACCACAGTCCTGGAATGCCACAGGGAAGGCATTTGAAGACCAATGGTAATCTCTTAATAGCCTAGTAGTCCTACAAAAGCCTTAATAGCCTAGTGTGGTCTAGACCTTCTAACTGCTGAAGCAGGAGGCACTTGTGCCATTCTTAATGAAATATGCTGCTTTTATATCAATACTACAGGACAGGTAGAAGAAAATCTAAAAGTTTTAAAAGATAACATAGAAATAATACAGAAGGCAAGAAAACACATTGCCTTAGAAACCTCCTGGTTGGGATTTCTATTTGCCTCAATTTCCTCCTCTTTTAAAGCTATATTTCTTCTCCTCATAACTCCTTTTATAATTCTTCTCTTAATATCACTCCTTGTATAATACGTCTCCTAGTCAATTTCATATGGAAAACAATCCGGATCGGAGTCAACAGAGCTACCAGAGAAATGTTCCTCCTTCAGCAGTACCAGTACCAACCTATACTCAAAACCCCCTGTTTTATCTTATTTTTCTTTTTTTCCCATCCTCCATAGTTAGAATTTACCATGTCCAGCTACCCAGTACTAGTTGCCTATAGCCAGAAGAATGTAGCTACGGAAGAGGGGACCATCGCCCCTATCCCATATAACCAACGACTGGAATGATAGGTCTTTTGTCACCAGGAGGATAGTAGCAGACCCTCTACCCCCTGAATGTGGCTGTTCACCTTGGAGATCTGCTGCAGACATGTGTACGGCCCAGCACAAGATCTACACCCTTTCCCAGAATGTGGGTGCTCAAGTTGGGCAGCAAAAAAAATGGCCTCTCAGAAAAAACTGCCTGCATAGATTAACCTCCTACAAGGATTAACTGCCTCTCTGATGGGACTTGACTCCCTATCCCTCCCCTGACTTTCCCCTTCTCCTTCATTTTTCCTGCCACAATTTCCCACTAAAAACTCCCACCACAGATTCCTACCATGGATCTTTTATAAGCCTAACATCTCCTCAAAAGCGCTGGCACCATCTTGAGCTCAGCCTCTCCCCCTTGGATGCCTTAATAAATCTCTCTTGCTTTACCAACTTGGCCTTGCATGTTCCTCCCTTGGCAAACTTAACAATAATATTTTAAATATGCAATATTATGGAAAAATATTAAACTCTTTGAAATGCTTTTCTGAATTAGCTCTGAGGTTAAAGTGGCACTAAAGCTAAGCATTATTTCTCTCCAAGTAAATAAACTCTCTGAAAATAAAAATATTCTCCATAAATCCCAGAGGAAAGGAAGAGGTGAAAATTGATTATCCTAAATCATCCTGCAAAAAGTGCTAGGTCTGCAAATGCACAATCAATCAATCTTGCTGTTAGACTCAGTGTCATAACTCTGTAGAATTCAAATAAATCTCTTCCTGATCTCAGATTTTATTTTTATTCATTTATTTATTTATTTAGTCTTTTGTCTTTTTAAGGCCACACCCATGCATATGGAGGTTCTCAGGCTAGGTCAAATTGGAGCTGTAGCTGCCAGCCTACACCACAGCCACAGCAATGTGGGATCTGAGCTGCATCTGCAACATAAACTACAGCTCATGGCAATACCAGATCCTTAACCCACTGAGTGAGGCCAGGGAATTAACCCACATCCTCACGGCTACTAGTCTGGTTCATTAACCACTGAGCCACCTCAGGAATTCCCCTGATCTCGGATTTAATCAGCCATTTGGAACTATCACTTAAGGTCCAAGACTTTGAAGTTAGAATCTAAAAATCCTTATCAGTGATGATGTTTCTATCAGCATGCAAATCACTCCACCTGAAATTTAAACCTGGCTTAAGGCTATATTTAAAGTCCAATATTATCATCATTGCTGACTTTCTCTGGTCACCTTGCCTCCTCTGAAAAATAGTGGTAAAATCAACTCTATAGGGTACTTGTAAAGCTTAAACAAGATGTTTTAAAGTAGTAACACAGTGCCTTGAATCTAGATGTTCTCACTAAACTAGTTTCCATTTTAATAAAAATAAAGACTTTTCTATTTCCAGTTTAATTCCCATAAGCATTGCAATTTTAACTATAATCCTAAAATATATATGTTATGCATCATTCATGTTAAATTCTTGAATGGATCTTTCTATAAAATTTCTTTTTTTAAATTAAAGTATGGTTGATTTACAATATTTCTTCAATTTCTGTTGTATAGCAAAGTGACCAAATCATATACGATTCCCTGTGGTGTACAGAAGGATTCCATTAGCCCATTCTTTATAAGATTTCTTTTAAAAAATTTAAAACATTAGTGACAGAAAAGAAGATTTTGTGTCCCCTAACAAACTGATAAACTTTCTCCTTTCTGAAAGCTGGAACGATGCAATGGATCACAATTTCCTTTCTGGCCCTGGATTCATA